>NC_044586.1:13498011-13853511 GCF_901933205.1 Camarhynchus parvulus
TGCCCTTGTTCTTACTGCTAGTGAAGTGAAACATTAATTCCAAGAAACAGTTGAAGGAATGTTGCAGTGCATGAAAACTGTTTCAAAAGGAGACGATCTTTTGTGTAAATCTGTTTGATACATAAAACTGTAGCTCCAGCGTCTCAGAAGAGACTTTTAAGTACACTTGAGGGAGGTAAAAGCAAATAGCCTATCTTGGGCTTAGAAGGGCTCCAGGTAATTGTGCCTATTTTTGCCAATGTAGGTACGAAAAACGTTCTTCACGTTAGCATTCTGCGATTTCTGTCGGAAGCTGCTTTTCCAGGGGTTCCGATGCCAGACTTGTGGCTACAAATTCCACCAGCGCTGTAGTACAGAAGTGCCACTGATGTGTGTTAATTATGATCAACTTGAGTAAGTAATCACAATTGATTTTCAAGTTGAGCCTTTTAACAAGCTGTCAGTGGTTTCTTGTGTTAAGTCTGTAATTCAGGAAGGTGCCTGAAAAAAAAAAATAGGAGTTCAACTGTTGTTGTGAGACTGCTTAATTCATACTCTTTCTGTGCTAGCTCAGACAACCAGTTCATATGTCTTTGCTGGTCTGTGAAGTGCTTTTTTTGAAGCATGAATAGGGTTGCTGGGCACTTGACTGTATCAGACAGACTACTCATTGTTCACAGTTGTTATTATTAATCAAAACTGGTTCTTTATTGTGGGATGGCTAAGGCCGTGTTTAAAATTTAGCTGTGGCTTTATTCTCTTCAACCTGAAAAAATGTTAAAGAGACAGTAGTTGATTATAGTGAAATTGCAGTTGGTTTTACAATAATTGAAAATAAATCTGCTAGCAAGATTAATGCCTAGGTAAGAAACATAAAAGAGAATGACCCAAACAGTCCAATGTTCTTGGATTGAGTTACTGAACTATTTGTTCAAATAAGTCTTTGATGTAGATTTAGGATCTGGTGTAAACTGGGTCTGTTCTATTTGATTAGTTTCAGCAGAGGCTATTAAGTCCTTTAAATAGATTTTTGTATAAGGAATAATTTAAAATGCTATTTTTCTCACCAAGAATGAATTTAATTTTAGTTTATTTTGGTATTTGTAACTGTTTCCATTGGCATCTCTGGAGTTTGTGCTCAGTACTTTTATGTACTGATAGATACAAGTTGTGCATTCTTGAAGAACCAGATGTTTACAATTCCATCTAAAAGATTAAAAAATGAATTTCCGCAAAGTTTATATTTAAGGCATGATTTTATGATCCTCTATGAAGTAAATAATACTTTTAACGTATCTTGCAGATTTAATGTGTGGGATCTTTATTTTTAAATTTAGAATTTAATCAATGAGATTTTGGGGTTTGGTACCCTTTTTGTAGTTTTTGAGTATTATGTTGTGAAACTTCTGGGTTTTGCACAAGTTAGGTTGTTTTTGTTTTGTTCTTGCCTCACAGTTTGCTGTTTGTCTCCAAGTTCTTTGAACATCATCCCATACCGCCAGAGGAGGCCTCCTTAGGAGAGACCACCCCAGCATCTGGATCATACCCCTCAGTGCCCCCCTCAGATTCTGTTGGGTATGAACTCATTCCTGCTGTTTAATAACATAACTTTTCAGTACTGTACTAAGAAACACTCAAAGTACTGCTTTGCTGCTCTGCATTGTTGTAATCTGGCTTCTCATGCAAATATATTCACCTATAGTTAACTTAAAAGAAGTGAATGTTTTCATTGACACAAATTCTATAAATTAGTAATGAGCCTAGGTTAAATGTATGTGTAACTGTCTGTAGAATTGGGGTATTACCTGTTAAACTGATTTCTTCTACATAATAGCTTAGACCTGGTCTAAACTGGAAAGATTTTATACTTAAAATTAATGTAAACCAAAATTATATCCTCACAAATTCTTTTAGTTGGTTATTAAATTATAATTTATATGCTTTGAAGTGACATAGGTCAGTTTGAGAATAAACCACATTACTGTAAGGCTGATGTGAACAGGTGCCAGTTCCAGATTCATACTACTGTTTAAGTAGCTTTTCCACACACACTGCTTTAGTGTCCTCCAGACCAGCTGTCTTCTTCCTGTTCATGTTGGAGTATACCAACAGCATCTGTTGCTGCAGCTCCAGGTTTTGTAAAAGTAGACTCTAAAACTCACCGTTTCCAACAAAGTTTCTGGACCCATTCTCCATGAAGAGATAAGAGATCATATTTAAATCATGTTCCCAGTAGCAAAGAGATCAATGACACCATCCACCATTAGGTAGTTGAACAAATGTCCAGGCAAGACTAACTCAGGACTGTGTATCACACTCAAGAAATCTGGTGCATATTTATTAAGAATACCAAATACAGAAGCCTTCAGAAAACCATTCCCAGGACATGTGTGCTGTATGGAGTTGAGCTGAATTTGGCAGAGAGGCTCTCTTGGATTAGTGAAAATTGTGCCTAAACTAAAGCAGAAACACACTGGAAGCTACGCAGGCACCTCTGGACCCTTCAACTGGAAGATAAATTTTCTGGACAGCCAAGACTGTTTTATAGAAGACCAAATAAAATGCCACCCAGGAAAATAGATTGACAGTCCTGCAGAGGGAACCTCACTTGGTAAGTACAGAGATTATATTCCTACTTGTTCTATTTTGTGCAAATACAAGTGAATTCAAAAGCGCTTCTTGAAGGTAGTGAATGTTGCCTTTAGATCCTGTGGATATTAGTACAGCAGATTGTGGGAAAGGCTACTTGTCAAGTATTTGTTGTGCTACAGCCAAAATTGTAACTGGGCTAGAACTATTAATTCATGAAGAAACTTGTTCATACCAGTTGTGCTAAACACTAGTGGATGTCAAAGACACTATATGGCCCTACTCTTAATATTCTAAGTTGTCCTACTTTTCAATTGCCTTTGCACTACATTGGTCCATTCTTACCAGCTTGTGAGGTTATAGCAATATGGATTATCTTGATACATGCACTACTTCAGGCAGTCTTAGTTTTGACAAGTGAAAACAGAAGGAAAAAAATTAGACCAAAGCTGGTTAATGACTTGAGATCTTTAACTTCACATACATAAAAATGTTAACATTTAAATACACTTGCTAGTTGCTGTTTAGGAGCTTTTCTCAAGTGTTGCATCTGTAAATGTGTGTATTTGCAGAAGATGTAAAGCAGATCCTTTCTGCTTTTTTGCTTTATTGTCCACTTTATTGATAAACAAAACAAAGGCATACATCATGCCTGCAAAATTCTGTTCATTTTGGAAATGGTTTATGATTATCAACTGGTGTTCATACATAATATGCATGTTAGTCATACAGTGTTCCCCTAGCATCTGTGTATGTAGGATTTCCTTTCCAGAAGTAGCTCATAAGCTACTAGATAAGCATATAGCACTGTCCATATCTTTTTCCAGTTATCTTTCATGCCTTTCTTTAATCATACTTTTCTGCTTTTTAAGAACATAATTGTGGAAATATTAATCTAGATGAATTTAAAAAGCTGGACTTTTCTATAAAAACATATACTCACATGTGGTTTTATTAAAGAGGACTGTTAGAATATGGGACAGCAGCTCAGCTGGAATTAAAAAAAAAGGCTGACATTTGAGTTTATCTTGTCTGGGAGGAGAATATGGGATTGAAATTTGAGAGCTGAACAATGGGATGGAAAATATAAGGAACCTAGCACTTTATTAACACTTCCTAGATTAATAATTGTTCTTTTGATTTCTCTGTTCTCTAGTATCTTGCATGGAACAGTTCACAGAGGAAGAGATGTTATAATTGTTTGGTAAACCTGAAGAAAGAGAAGGCAAACATCCTTCTACATCTCTAATCTTGTGAAGGGATCCCAGCAGCAGGCAAAGTGCCCAAAAGAAGGAAGTTTGTGTTGCAAGACAAGTTCAAGAGTGAAAGTGTGCAATGGGAGCAAATGGAAAAGTTTGGAAGAGAAAGAGACATAAAGGAAGACCCTTGGACATGATGCAAAAGTTGCTAAATGTGTTAGAGAAC
Organism: Camarhynchus parvulus; assembly: GCF_901933205.1. Classification (NCBI taxonomy): domain Eukaryota; kingdom Metazoa; phylum Chordata; class Aves; order Passeriformes; family Thraupidae; genus Camarhynchus; species Camarhynchus parvulus. The sequence goes on from NC_044586.1 coordinate 13,502,005, forward strand.
TGTTTCACTTTGCTCGTGTGCAACATCCTAAAGCAATCCAGACCTGTAGCCTTTCATTCTTCCAACTCTGAGCCATAGGCAGCCCCTCCAGGTTTTCCACCCCAAGGTGTGGGAGCACATATGGTCCCATTTCACATTTCTGAACCCCTTATGAAATTGTGTCCAGCCTCAACATTAGGTTTTGTGTCCCATTTTAGTTCTTTCCATTTGCACTATCCTGTTGTGCCAGAGCAACCATTTTGGTTACAATCTGCAGTTAAATGGAAAGAAAAGTGTAGGTTTCCCTGCTAAGAGCCATTTGTAATAAAATTTAAGTAAGGAAACTATATATCAGACATTGTATTTGTTTCGTTCATTGCACTGTCATGAGGTTTCTTCTCCATCTTTGCTCGTAAAATACGAGCACAGAATTTCTGTGAACCCAGTTTCCTCAGTCTCAGATACATGAAAAAGAGAAATAAGCAAGTTGGCAACATCTTGGCTCTTTGAAAAACAGCATTTCCCAATATGCTTCATCTTCGAAGTTGGAGGAAGAAAAGGGGAATGTCTGGTGCACTGTTCTTGGAAGCTTGCCAGTCCTTGCCTTTGAGCAGGCTCCAGCTTGTGATTAAACACCTCTGCTTTCCTTTCTGCCTTCCAACTGTTCACTGATCCTTCTGCTTCAGCTGAAGATACTTGAATGTCTAGAAAAGCTTCTGAAAAGCCAAGGAAGCGAAGATACAGTCTTAAAATATTACATTTTATGCTATAATGCCATTTAGATCCTGTGGTGTATAAGTCAGCAAAAGCTTCGTGTTTTAATTCATAAAACAGTGAACTTTTCCCCTAAAAGTTCTGGCCTTTTCCAGGTTACTCCATGAAAATGTTCCCAGCATTCCTACAATATACAAGTTGAGTTGATATGCATTCTTGCTTTGTGGAAAAGGTTTGGTATCAGAATCTTTACATCAGAATCAGAAAACTTTCAGTCCATACAACAGGTGAGGGAAACCTCTTGCTCTCCAAAACTTTATTTGCAAAACCCTGCTAGTGAACTGGACCTGGTTTGGAGGACTAACAGTGACAATGTGGTTCTCTTGATAACCCCTGATGTATGAAACTGTGGGGTGTTTTAGGTTCATCAGCTTTGATCTGGGCCCAAAGGCCATTATAAATGAGTGCACACCATTGTGATACTCCTGGCAGTTGTTTTTCACCTACAAGCCAACATGGATGAAAACAAGTTGTCATGGTATAAAAAACTGCACTAATTTGTGTGCGGTAATAACTTACAGACCTGTCCCATGATGCTTCTAGACTGACTTCAGAGGGTGCTACAAGAAAGATATTTAGCTTGTAGTTACAAACTGGTACTGCTGTCCTTTTCTCCAAATTGGTATTTGATTTGGGATTCTTGAGTATTTCCAGGCTGCAGGGATGGGGAAAGAAAAAAGTTAGGTTTTCTGGCAATGTCTATGGAGTACCACAGTAATAAAATCAGAACGTGTTTGGCCTCCACAATTTAAATTTACCTGCTTGCTACTGTAGCTGAAATACCACTGTGTCCCAGATCCTTAGCAGTCCTAAGAAACTGCTTGGAACTGGAAGTGCACTATGTTCTTCATTAAGAGCAGTAACAACAACCAAATCCAGTCTGGTATTAACACCCTCGTGTAAACAAAAACAATCCAAAACAAGCCTTGATACACATTCTAGCTTGCAGTAGGTTTGGTTTGGATGTGTGTGTGCAGCCTCACAGGTAAACAATGGGTGCAGCACTGAGCCCAGTGGCTAAACTGAGATGGACTTGTTCAGGGTGTGAGGAGGAGAAAGAAAATCTCAGTCCAGGAGAAATGCTGTCATTTTAAAAAGGAACGGGTGCACACCTTATAATTGAAGCTAGGTGAATGTGAATTTTCAGTTCAAGCATTTGCTCAAGTACAGCAAAATAAAAATACAGTCCACAAAAACTTGAAGCCCAAATACACCTATCATAGAAAAATTTCAAGAAAAATCTTTCCTGCCTAGACCAGCTCTTAAACACTTACGAAACATCACATTGGTGAGTAAAGGACATTAAGGGAAATCTGTATTAAAATTTTCTTTTGCATTTGTAAAGTGAACTTATTTATATCATTGCAAGTTCTAAAATCCAACAGACATACCGTATATGATTTTATAAAAGAGTTTGTTTATATATAGCATGACATGTGCAGACACTTTTCTGAGTTACCTTACTCTTTCTTGTGGTCTCAGTTTTGTGGAATAGCAAATCTGGGCACTTACTGTGCTTGGTAAAGGGTATAAGTTATTTTTGTTTCCTGATAAAACGTCTTTCTGTTTTGCCTGATAAAAAGGGAGGGAACAATGTGCTAATCCTAAACATGTGGTCCAAGGTAAAAGCATGTTCTGTCATGCTCTTCCACTGCCTGGAAAAGTTATAACATATTAGATTGAGATTTGACAACATCAGCTTGTTGCCTCAGAAGCTGAGAATCATTTGTTAAAAAAATGCCCACATCTTGGAGGCTGGGAGAAAGTGATTTATCTGCTTACTTGTAGAAGGTCTCCTTTAGCAAGGTGGCTGCAAACTGTTCAAAAAGGCCACAGGAGCAACAGAAACCCAGATCCTGATATTCAAACTGCATGTTCCTTTGAGCCTCAGCCTATTAATTTTTGGGGGTTGGGGGTTGGTTTTTTGTTTAAGTTTTTTTGGTGTGTTTGATTTGTTTGGGGCTTTTGGGCCTTTTTTTTTGTGTGTTTTGTCAGCACTATGCTTCCATAGCCTAATAACTAGTTTTGGAACTGGCCTGGAATAGACCGTGTCACCCTTTTCCAAATGATGATATCTGGCCCTTTTAGCTCCAGTGTCACTTCTACTCCTCTGGAGTAATTTCAGTGTAGGAATAATGTAGGAACAGCCTTTTGGTAGCTCAGAAGATCACTGCGTTCTTTGTGGTGACATGATTTTGATAGAACAAGATCTTGATGCAGACCAAGATCCACCTTTTGCGACAGGCAGAAGCTGGTGGTAATATTTTTCTGAGCTTGTGATCTCAGTAGGCTGTCTTAGCTAGCAAACTCTTTGTCTCTTTTATTTCACTAGTTGTCTTTTTAAGGAAAAAAATCCATTTAGCATAAATAACCTACATTTTTCAAAGTGTCTCAAGGACACCCATTAATAAAATCCTGATGGAGCATGTGGCTAACTGCTTATGAGGTTCCCTTCTCTGGATTCTTTATTGTCTAAAGCCCAGAGATCCTCCAAGTAATAGCTTAGAGACTCGAAAAAAAAAAGAAAAAAAGAAAATTCTTTATCAGTCTATTTTCTAAAGATCTGGACTTCCCCCAGTAAGAATTTCATGAGTAGAAAAAGCTGTTGAAGTTGTTTTCAAACATGGTATGACATAGCATGCTGTCTGTGTTAGCAACATGATGGACTTGATGACCTGTGACCAGAAATACAGAGGTAGCAGATGACCATTTATGACTCAAAGGAGGATGTAATTGAAACAATATTGCCTCAATCTGGTCTTCACTCCCTTGGCTTACTCATGATCACAGAATATCTGATTGCTTCTGGTTTTGTCATGTGGCAGAGCTCAAATGGTTTGTCACAGTCAGTCCTGGTGCAATCTTCTGATGGATGTTGTGATATATTTCCCTGAATTTCCTTATTACCTGAGAACTCTCAGGAAGTTTAAGCAGGAGTTAGCTATCCCAGGAATGACAGTACTGGCCTGGTTTAGACACTTTTTAGACTTTTCTGCTGATACTTTTTTTGTGCAGCATTTGACGCGCTTGCCTTAAGATGAAAGTGCAGTGCCTTTAAATGTCAATCAAGTCTTGCATTAGGATCTGTGCAGTATCCTATCTCCTCATGTGTGTTCTAGTCACATGGTTTACTTACAAACACATTCAGGAGTTCACAACTTCCTCATCTGCAATATTTTCCCTGAAGATGCTTGCATAGCAATGAATAAAAACTTCAGCTTATGTGTATGTACAACAACTGCATTTAAAAAAATAGTTTTGAAATTATAAACAACTACTGAAATGCTGGGTTTTTCAAGGCCCTTTCTCAGAGATTTGACTATTGGTAGTTTATTGCTTCCCACTGTCTTCCCAATATCAATATTCTGTCATGTGACAGTAGGTAACTGCTTTTTTTTTTCCAAGTTAAGCAGGGTTAAACCCCCTGCCTCTTCTCTGCTGCCCACTTCCCAAACATATTCAGGTATTTCATTGGAAGACTTACTAAACTGTTACCTGAATTAATTCACAACTACTTTGTTTTGCCATTTTCAATTGTGAGATTGTTGGCCAGGAAGGAAAAGATGACAGGTACTTAGGATACAGATAGCACTGATTTCTGGGATCAGTGCCAAACTGGATAAGCTTTTCGATGAAAGGTAGGATAGTGGCTATAAAACAGGCCTGTTTCTGAAAAAATGCCAAGATGTCCTGTTGAAAATGTTAGTTTCCTCAAAGGTTTTTGAAGAGGCCAAGGAGCATTACTTACAGGAGGTGGCATCAGGACCTATTGCTGCTATATGCTGCTGTTGATTTTTTTTCTGAAGCTTCTCCCTGTGGACATTGTCTTTGTGGGCTTGATAATTAATCCGTGAATCATTGAATGGCTGGAGGACTCCACTCCTCTTTTAGAACTTAGAAGAAAACCAGCTCTTAAAAATCTTGTTGTCAGATAGCATCTATATTTTACCATAAAGTTTTCTTTGACAAAGGTGGCAAATCCTTTTGCCTCACATCCATTAGATTGAATCATTAGGCTTAACAGTGACTGACCTTGACTAGGATAAGAGATAATTGCCAGTTTACTTCACTTTAACAAAATTAATGGATAACCAAAGAAGTGACTTTCTGCCTTTTTACAAACAAAACCCCCAAGTTCTTAGTTATTTTGTCTTTTGAATATTCAATTCATTATACCATAATTATAGGCTATATCTACATTTATGACTGACAGTGTTTGCATTTCTTTAGGGAGCTTGTTTGTGTATTCTGAAGACTTATCTTTTCAGTCAATACCTATTGCATTGTAGCACTGTAAATAACATTTGAAATATTGTGCTATTCAAAGTTGTTTCTTAAAGGTTGAGGTTAAAGGGTGATATGTTTATTTTTAGTATCAATGATACGTTTGCCATGTTGTTTTTAGTATCAATAATACATAATTATTAATCAATTAGGTTGAATGACCAGATGTAATTTTCACTCTTTCTGTGTTGAAAAATAATCCCATCCATAGATTTTGTTTTATGACATTTTCTGACTATAACATTAATATGAGATGTTAAGCATTTTTTGTTCTCAATTGGTTACCATTAAAATGAGTGTATTGAATTGACTCCGAGGTGAGGAAGCTGCAGAGTATCTTGCTATCTGCAGTGCATGTTGGGCAGCATGAGTTTTTCAGATCAGGATTTATTATTACTAGTTTGGCATTGTATGGTAGAGCTTTCTTTGTTTTAACTCAGAACAATTCACAGCCATGTGATCAGGTAGTTGATGCAACAGAGAGTTGTTGCAATTGATCATAGGGGAGTAGAGACCATTCATTATGAATTGTTTTTATTTGGGGCTTTAGATCAGTTTTTTTATGTATTACTGTAGTTGAAAAGGACTTACCACACCCACTATGCAGTGTTTGAAGCCATTTGTAGACCTAAATCCTCTTTTTCCTTGACTTTGTTTCTCAGACCACCAATTCTCCCTAGTCCTTCTCCTTCAAAATCCATTCCAATCCCACAGCCCCTCCGACCAGCAGATGAAGACCATCGGAATCAATTTGGGCAACGCGACCGATCCTCCTCAGCTCCCAACGTCCACATCAACACAATCGAGCCAGTCAATATTGATGTGAGTACTGCTCACCCTTGGATCAGGAATAGTAGATGGGATGTGTTCCTTGTGAATATCAGTGTGTTGAATTCATTGTGTACGCAATGTAAGATAATCCTCAGTGTTCTGCCAGAATACTCAAAGATCATTCACTTTTCATTTTTTTAATAGATTCTTTTTGCTGTTGAGAGCTGTAAGAACACAATCCATTCTCTCAAAGCAGAACTGCCTTTTGGCAGTTCTATCCTTTTCATTTTCAAAGAAACATTCTGCCCTAAACAACTGCCATCTTTTTTTTCTGCCATTAGTCCCAAGGCTTATGCTCTTAGCTGTAGCCAGTAACCACTCTTGCAAACCATTCAGTGTTAAACACATTGTTATGCAAGGTAGAGACTTTTTAGTATTTGTATTCCATGTAAAAATTTTGGCATTGAAGGAACCTAAATAATTAAGCTGAGTTCACATATTCTGATAGTTCCTTAAGAGTTCAAGAGACCAGTTTATGTTGTTGAGCATTCCTTTGGAGTGTTCAGAAACAGCTATATTAAGATTTTTTCCACAATTTCGCAATCTCTGGATGGTGAAATGTAACTAATAATAGTGGTTGGTATTAGCATAAGGACACCTAGGACCTTTCATGATATTGCCTTTTGCTAACTTGCTAACATACACAGTTGGTATTTTATCCTTAAATCTGCTCTCTAGAAATTAGTCATTTGTTGGGTGAGCAGTCTTGAAATCTGCCTGGACACTGAGGCACAAAATCAGTTTTGTATATGAGCTGAGGGAAAGGTGAAATGTTAATTTTAAGAGTGTGGCTATGTAGGCATTTGCATGTGGAATGTGGCAGTGGTGCAGCTGAGGCATAGCCAGTGCTTTTGACAAAGCACAGGTGCATAAGGGAACAAATATAATTATGGAACAAGAAAGGAATAAATATAACAGTGTAATAAAAAAAAAGCTTTATTATAAAAATGGACGTACAGGAGCAAACTGCTAGAGTTTTCTCCTCCTGTTTATAGAATCCTTAGCGTAGTTTGCTTTTAGTCTGGACATGTTGCGAAAGATAGTTTCAGCTCACAGAGGATTGCAAGTGAAGAAAGCCTTCTGCAGATAGTGATTTCTGAGAAGAACAGTGTGCCTGGCTATGCAAATCAGGTGTGTTGTTACAAGAAAAACAAAGCAGGATTCATTTGACTGATGTACCTCAGTACAGAAAATTGATGTCCCAGGTTCTGATATGACAATTCAAACTATTTCTGCTACTGACCAGCCGTGTTTTTAAATAAATATTTTCTTGTCAGCATCTCTTTTGGGTGGTGTACATTTCACTTAACTGCAGAGAGATGCTGTTTTAAAGCAACTTAATTTTGAGAAGTGTAGTAGTTCTTTGAGTCATTGCTATTAGTAAGTCAGGAGAGGAAACCACTTTTATTTCATGGGCAACATATGACATTATGAATTCACAAACTTATCAGTCTCAATTGATTCCAGAATGTAAATGTTAATACCTAACTTAAACACAGCTTTTTAATTTTTTTATAGGAATTGATTAGAGACCAGAGTTTACGAGGAGAGGGAGGTAAGTAGCCTTAAACTAACTGCTGTGTTACTTTTAATTACACAACTGTTTTGTCCCTTCCAATTACCCTACTTCCTTCTACAAAACACAGCCACAATGCAAAATATGACTAGAACAAAAAAGTGTATTTACATTTGCTTGTCCATGAACTTAGTATTTGTTTCACAAAGATTTGAGTCATTTGCTGGTCATTCTGGGAGTGGGGGAGACAGAAGGAGAAAAAGTTTTGAAGTAGTATCTAGTTTTTTTTAGTTTTAAAATTATTTTTTTACTCTTTCTCTCACCCACCCACACACACACTTATTCACTCACATGGCTGCACACAGATACGCTACAACTTCCCAAAGATTTTTATGCCTGTTGTTACCTTTTCACACATGGAAACAACAGGGGTTTTCAATGAAAACCATCGTGGTAGATGAGCCTTCCATAGGAACTGCTGCATCCTAAAGCAGCTTGAAATACTCCGGTTCTTCTCCCCCTCTACCCCTGCTGAAGTTGCTGCTTTGCTGTACTGCATGCCTGTGCTACTCTTGGAAGCAGATTATTAGGATCTTACACTAAAGCCAGGTCTTTTTATGTTTCCTTCAGTAACTCACTACCCTAATTAAAAGTTAAGTCACAACTAGTGCCAGGGGGTTTATTTTTCTTCATGTGTTGCGCACGGGCCTCTTAAGTGACTCCTCCCACTGGTTGTGAAGGTCCTGAAGAGGGCTTCTTATGTGCTGTATGTATTCCTATGAATATAAGAATAAAGCAGAAATATTGCAGATACAGCAATACTAAGTAGGGCAGGCATATGACAGTTTTTCCAACTCCAAATCAGTAACACAATTGTCTCCTACTGATTATAACTTGCTTCAGCCATAAGTATGGGTCTGAATTACCATAGTGCACCCTTTCCTGATCTCAAAGGTTTTGTACTCTGGACTTTTACTCACTTTGTTTCTCCCGTGCAAATCTGGTATTTGGTAGGATATGTTGTTTGATGGAGCTGTCTTTGATAATGCCAGCAATAGGTGCTCTAAAGAAAGAAATTTCCTTTAACCCTGCAAGCTACTAATTGCAAATTGCCAGTTTAAGCTATTTTTTGTATGTGTTGATAGGTGTGGCTCTCCAGAGTTTTGGCCATTTTGTCCAACATTTAAATGTTGTGCGATCATGTTGGTTTTAACTTTTGATCATAAACCGTCTGCTTGGCATCTGAAAACAACTGGCTGTTTCCAGTCCTGAAATGTTCTTGGGAACTGACTTTTTTTCCTTCAAAGTACAGAAGAAATCTATGATTAGGAGTCAAAGCATCCTAGTTATTTCCCATGACTTCTTTCATTTCTTCTATGTGTCTGTCTTTCTGTCTCTGCCTGCCCGTCTCTTTCTCTCTAACAGCCCCTTTGAACCAGCTGATGCGCTGTCTTCGGAAATACCAATCCCGGACTCCCAGTCCCCTCCTTCATTCTGTCCCCAGTGAAATAGTGTTTGATTTTGAGCCTGGCCCAGTGTTCAGAGGTAGTTGGGCTCTTCTTTCTTGTTTTCACCCAAACAAAATAAGTAAAACCACAGATGCTGTTTGTGCCTCACCCTCACACCGTGTGTATGTAAGTGTGTGAGTTTATCAAAGCACCTCTGTTTTTTGCTTGGCCTGGCTGGAATGCTTTGAATGTGCTTTTCACACATACTCACTTTCACCTTTACACGCTTGAAAATGATTATAAATGAAGTCTGACTTAAATCTTCAAAAGCAAGGAATTTCATAGTTGAGGTTTTTCTGTGGACCTTAACTTAATCTTTCTAAACAAAGGGCATTGGATTGCATTGCAGTGATTTTAAATATAAAATTATGTCCTTAACTTAGAATTTCCTTGACTATTCAGTTTAAGTCAGTTCAGTGCTCTAACAGTCTTCTATATTTAATATTCTCTGTTTTGAAAAGTGATGTAGGTAATCAAATGTGAATTACAAACATTTCCATTGATATCTTGTTAGGTCTCAAGCTTTTCAAGTAATGTGTCATGTCAGCTTTCAATAAATACTTCATTTTGACAGTGTGCTAGTGACACCATATTGGGGCTCTAGGTGGTTTTGGTAGTTTTTATTTAGTTAGTTAAATTTGACTGAAACAGTATTTCTGTCCAATACTATGTAAAATATGACACTTAGATTTTCTTGTCATTGGCTATGGGGGTAATTCAGGCCTTGAGCTGTCAATGGATCTGTTGTATTGCACAAAATCCCAAAAAACTCTGTGGGATTTCATATGCTGGAGAAACCAATTATTGAGTAATAGCATGAAATGTTCATACTTGTGTCTCCACATAATACGTGTAGAAATGGTTAGTTCAGCGCATGTAGTGTAGTTTTCAAATGCTACCATCTTGGCTGTTTCAAAGACTCTTGTTTCAGAATATATCAAGAGCAGTTCACCTTTTGAACTTCTGAGTAAAAGATCTTCCAGAAGTCTTTGTAAGAAGTCGGTGTTCCCAACAAGCAAACTGGCTGCAGAATATTAAATATGTTACGTACTGCTTCAGAATCCAAACTATTGACTTAAATCCAGCATTATCTGAACTATTCTACTCTTATAACTTGAAAACAGACCATCTGGTATTATTATGAACAGATTAACTACAGTGTTTTGCCATGTGCTGGAAGCATTTTTGGTGAAGGGTGAACTTTGTGCTAGTGTTCCCATATTGCGGTGTTAAAATTTAAATAGGCGATTTTAGTTACCTCAAAGAAAAGGCATCCCAGATCTTTGTTGTTGCAGAGGAAATCTGTAGCCCAGTCAACTTTTGGAAATTGCTCATGTTCTGGGAACATCATACATTTGATTCCATGTATGTTTGATTTCAGATGAATCATATAATAAATAAATGACAGCCTAGTGGCCAAAACATGAACACAAGTCCATCCTTCAAGTCACTGGCTTCCAGCTGCTTATAAATGTAGTTAGGATGCACAATATACATCATTATTGTTGCTTTAGTATGTGGGACAGTTTACAGATGGTATGTCCCATTTTGTATCTGTTGGTATATAATTTTGTGCATCCACTTCCAAGTGCATAGATTTTAGCTTAGTGAGTCCAGTGATGGATACATATAGTCTGATGAATTAGCATGCACTGAGTGACTGAACTTAAGCAGCAGTTTAAAAAGTCACAAAGTCCTAGTTGCCATTAGGAGACACTTTTTGCTTAAGAGGGAGCTTCTTAGAGAATATGAGGAGTATTGTCTTCCACCACTTCCCAGAGCACTGATGTGAGAGAAGGCAGTGGAATGTTAGAGGTCTTGTTCAATGACATACATTGTTTAGCAAAGCAGCATGAATTTAATTAACAGTTGACCCTATTTTATGTCCTTTGCATTGGAAGGGTCAGCATAACCTTGTTAGGAATAATTGTGATGTATTTTAAAAAGCAGTGTCTAGGTGAAGTGCTCTATTTGAAAAGGGCCACTGGGGCTCTGAAACAGCTCTCTTAGTAACATTTTCCTGCATAGATTTGTGTAAATAACCTACAGGCCACAGACATACTTTTCTTTTTGTGTTTCCTAGAGTATGCTTCAAATAGCTAACTAAAGTACTTTTTAAATCCTTTCTAAAGTCTATAATTTTTTTAATAATAATTCTCTGCTAACAGATAGCTTTAAAACAGCCAAATGATTTTCAGGTGGCACTTGGAGACTCAACCAGAAAGCATTTCAATTATTTGCATTTAGTCTATTTTGATTCCAAAGTACAATAGTTCAGCTATTTGTTGGGTTCCTAAAAGCTTAGCTACAAGAAATGTCAGAGGTAGATGCTGCTAAATAAAATGCTACTGTTCTTCTCAAAGAAACTAATGGAATTAAAAAAAATACATCTTAAAGTATTTTTTTCTTACTTAAAAAGACATCCTTTTGTTAATTCATGAACAAGAGAATGGAGACTATCTATATCAAATACATAGAAATCTACATAGGGATGCTCTATCAAATATATAGAAATCTATACAGGGATGTTTGCTATAGATTTGTCTGTTCCTGAAATCTGAGACATGAGCACTAATGTAATATTAGGACAATATTCCTGTATATGTTTGTTCTCTCTTAACATTCACATTGATATTTAGAGATACTGCATCTTAAACACAATTCTTGCACCTAATATCAATACATTCTTGTAAGGTGGATTCTTACAGATAAAACTCTCCTATTTCTGAAATATAGGCTCAGCTGCAGGCTTGTCTGCAACACCTCCTGCTTCTTTGCCCGGGTCACTAACCAATGTGAAAGCATTACAGAAATCACCAGGACCCCAACGGGAAAGGAAATCATCCTCATCCTCAGAAGACAGAAATCGAATGGTAAGGGAAAGATCAGCTGTTTTCTTTTGTAGAAGTATTACACAACCATATTCCTCTCATTTTTCTTTCATCCAAGTTCTAGAAATTATTTTGAAGATGAATATGGCAATGATCAAGGACTTGAAACCAATAAATAATAGAGTGGGATAACCCACTTTAAATCCATAAATAATTGTGGGACTGATATATAAATAATTTAAATAATTGACTAAACTCACTTTTACTGGTGTGACTCATATTGTCATGTCACTTTCCCTTCATGTAACTGTTTCACTTTTCCCACCACAATTCATAAACTTTGAAAGTAACAAATGTATGTAACAATTTTTTATGCAACAATACATGAAAACATAAAAAGCATCCACTTTTTTAAAAATTCACAGTTTATTATTATGATTAACAATTTAAAATCAAATACTACTTTCTTTCTGGTAAGCATTTCTTAATATTTCCTAGTTTTAACACTGCCAGAAAGCTGTTGCAAATGTTTCATGCCAGGTAATAATTTGGCATACCTATGTCCTGATGTTTTGTATAGAGCTAAGTTTAGAAGTCAAAAGACAACATCTGAAAAAGAACAGTTTTTTAGGACATTATTGATAGTGAGAATTTTTTAACAAAGGAGCTGTTTTCAGAGACATTAATGCACTTGTTTTCTTCCTTTTTATTGTTTTTGCACATACATAAAGAAAACTCTTGGTCGACGGGATTCAAGTGATGATTGGGAGATACCAGATGGACAGATCACAGTTGGACAAAGGATAGGATCTGGATCATTTGGAACAGTCTACAAAGGAAAGTGGCATGGTATGTGGCCATGGTGGCAAACAGCTCTTCTTGAGGAGGTCACAGTGCCTGCCAGGGCACACCCAGCTGGACAGCAGCTCCCCAGAAACACACCTGGGCTTCTGGTGGGCACCAGGCTGAGCCAGCAGTGTGCCCATGCCACAAAGAGGGAAGATGGGTGTGGAAACCCAGGGCACTGGGAATATTTCTCTGTCTGCTCTGGGGTGCCCTGACCCCCAGGGGAGCACTGACTTTGACCCTCATTCATGGAGAAAGTTTCCTAGACTCCAGGATAGACTAGAATCCACAAAAGTGTGAAATAGATTATAGAGAGCAGTGTAGGTGTATCACTTGGTGAGAAGTTTAGGTTTTGGGATTTTTGGTATGTTGTGGATGGAAGCAAGATGGAGGACACAGGGTGTTGTCCTGGGTTATGCTTCTTCTTTCTTCTTCGTGGGTTTGTGTGGCATTTTGTAACTGGGCAGAAAAGTCCCCATTGCAGCTCTTTGGGATCAGTTATTGGGTTAAAAGGGAAAATAATCCAGGTGTCAGCTCTTAATTGGATAGTTTAGTCCTAAAAGACCTTGTAACCAAGAGATGGTTGGCCATTTTGTGCCTTCTAATGAAAAGCTGCCAAAGTCACAGTAGTGAGACTGTTTTACTGATAAGAAATAATCAACACCTGAGTCTGAATGTGAAATACTGTCTCAAGTGCCTTCAATCCAGACCCAGAGAAACCAACAACCAGTACCCCAGCAACTGGGACCCCCACAGATGGGCTCCTGGGCTGCATCAGGCATTGCCAGCAGGTTGAGGGAGGCAATCCTTCTCCTCAGCACTGGTGATGCCATACCTGGAATGCTGGGCCCAGTTCTGGGCTCCTCAGAGCAAGAGAGATGTGGGCATAATGGGGAGACCACAGTGAAGGACAGTAAATATGAGTTTTAAATTAATAAATAGTAACTAGTAAATAACTAGTAAATAACTAGTGTAAGAACTTCATATTTCTTTGAAACTCAACTCTTGCATGTTTTTCTGAACTGAGAAATTATTAGGGTAAAGATGAAACATTACAAAGGCAGAGGTATTCCTCTTGATGAATGAGGATTTCGGATGTGTATTTTTAATAGCTTTGACCTGGCTATGATTTCTCAGAGTGAATTAAGAATAGCATTTCTACATTTTAGTGAATATTGACTTACTTTAAAATTGTAGTGATTTATTTCATGTAAGCTAAAAAAACAGTGTATCCCAAAATTTCTGATACTCTGTACAGCATTCTCTCAAGAGAGGAATATGTATATCAATGGCACTTACTAAAAATTTCTGTTTTAAAGGTGATGTGGCAGTGAAAATGTTGAATGTTACGGCACCCACACCTCAACAGTTACAGGCTTTCAAAAATGAAGTAGGAGTGCTCAGGTAAGAATATTTTAATGGCATGAGATAATGTGTGTAGATTTGTGCTTCATTAATCACTGAATTTTTAGATCTCCCTTGGAACACATTGGTCTCACTCCTACATGATGATACTTCAGGAAGAAAAAATAATTTAAAAAATATTTCTTTGTACCCATTGTATGTGTTTGTCTGCACATCTATGTTGTCAATACATATATGCCCAAACACTCAGAACTAGTTTTTGCCAATGTGCTATCCCCAGGGCACAGTCAAGCCTAAGTGTGAGCTGTAGGCCTTTCTTTCCTCTCATTCACATTTTGCAATTGAAGGAGAACATGACTAATGGTTGGTTTTCAACTACAGTTCTGCCCATATTATCTGTTGTTTAATAGTTCCTGTTCAGTAACATTAATTTCTCTCAGGTTTTTTTTTTAATGTATTTCTTATAAAGTCATTTCATTATTTCTTTTTCTCATGTCTACTGCTTCTATCTCAGAGGAGGTATTTGTTTTGGGTTCAGCTCTTAAAGATCCATCAGCATGACATGATAGAATATACATTTTGAAGAAACATTACGTCAAAGTACAATCTGGAACAGTGTCGAGGATAATAGTGTTTTAAGAAACAAAATAGCAAGAAAGTTTTTGTCCCTGGAGACCTGATGGGTTGAGCTGGGCACCTATGCTGTGGAAACATCCCACATAAGCTATGAGGAGAAAAGGAAAGATCAGCCTTTTACCCTAGGAAAATGTTAGTTCCAAAAGCACTAAGCTCATAGTTGTGGAAGTAGAGGCTTTTTGGGGTGTGCTACTTTGTGTATCTCGTCATTTTCTTGACAGAATTTTGAGATAACTGAATGAAATCAAACATCTTAGTCCAGCTTTCTGCTGGTAGTCCCTTTGATGGAGCCTAGCCTGTTTGATACATAGTCACTTATTCTACCCTTTAAACAGACAAGGCAGATCTACCTATAGTTGTGCTTTCTCCATTAGGATTCATCATTACTTAGTTTTGTGGTAGGATTTGCAAGAAACTGCTTATTTTTTGTTTCTCCAGCAGTTACTCTCAGCATCACTTGACAACTTCTTGAACCTGAAAAAGGCACAGTCTCATAGCATAGAACTCTCCTAGTCCACATTGCTGCATGTACAAAGGCTCACACACTGGCATCCCGTGTTAATTTTTTAAAAAAGAAAACATAAAGGAGCTCTGACATTTTTCAGTTACCCCAGAGTAGTTATTCGATGTTAGTATGATAAGAAAGGCTAACTTCAAGAATAATTCATTAAATTAATCTAGCAAGAGGTTATCATAGTAAAAGTTGAGATTGACCCAACACCTTCTGTTTGGAAATATATTTGTAGGCTGTGATAGATCTGCCTGGGTTTTCCTGATTTCTTGACCTGATTTCCTCCTGATTCTTATGTTTTTGTAAACAGGAAAACACGACATGTGAATATCCTGCTTTTCATGGGTTATTCAACAAAACCCCAGTTGGCTATTGTTACACAATGGTGTGAAGGGTCCAGTTTGTATCACCATCTACACATCATTGAGACCAAATTTGAAATGATCAAGCTAATTGATATTGCACGACAGACTGCACAAGGCATGGAGTAAGTATTGGATTACTTGTCTGCAAATGAGCACTGGGGCAATGTTTACTTATCCCCTTCACACTCTCGCTGACATAGGCAAATAAGGCCAGCTGTCTGCTCA
Source organism: Camarhynchus parvulus (assembly GCF_901933205.1). Lineage (NCBI taxonomy): Eukaryota > Metazoa > Chordata > Aves > Passeriformes > Thraupidae > Camarhynchus > Camarhynchus parvulus. The sequence goes on from NC_044586.1 coordinate 13,517,676, forward strand.
CTTTGCTGAGCCCAGGGTCCTGTCTCAATCATCAAAGCATTTGGTGAAAGTATCAGAGCTCTCTGAATAACAGGTTTCAACATCTGAAGAGATGTTGAAACCTGTTATTCTGTTTTGTTCTAAGGATTGTAAATAATCCTTACTCCCACAGAGGACCATCGAGTTAGAATTTACCAAACCAACCAAATATTGTGTGTCAAAATCAGACCACTGCTGTAAGACCAGAGAAATTGCACTTCATCTGAAAAACCACTATGATGATTGCAGTTCATTGTGCCATTTTTCCACTCAGTATTCCATTACATTTTCAGTCAAGAAGCGTGGAGGTGTTTGCAGCAACCAGCCTTAACCTTCTGTTAGCCTGTGCATCTCCCCAGGCTCCATCTGTAGGTAGGGGAGATGCAGAAGCTGTTTTGTGAAGATTATTCAAAGCAGAGACACAAATTGGGGCTTTTCCAGCAGTTTTGTGCTAATCTCATTGACTAAACAAAGAGCCATGGGAGACTGATTCAGGCTGTATCTGCTGTGGGGCAAGTGCTTTCCTCTGTGTTCCTGCCATCTGTTTATCCAGGCTGCAATCAGGGGATCTTTTTTCCACTCCTCTACTAAAAAGCGGTCAGTGTACCCGAGTACACATTGAGACTGGAAAGCACATTTAGTTCCTGCAATTTAGAAACACCTTATCTAAAGCTGTGACTAACTCACAAAGTCTTGACAGTCCCCATTAAGGCTGGGAGGCAGAAATTTCAGCACAGAATTGCATGAAAAAAAACTAGTGAAGTTCTTTTTACTGTGAATATTGAGTTAGAATTGAAAAGCAGAATTTGGAGCATAATTGTTATTCAGCAGTAGCGTCAGATTTGAGCTGGAAGTCTAAGCTTTATTTTATTTTTTCCTGTGAATGTTGCAGAAACTGTCATGGGTAACTGAAGTTTTACTGCCTGCATAAATGTGCAGTTTGAATGTCAACATAATTTGTTTCAGTAGTACAGTGAATTTTGAGTTGTTGATTGGTGAAATATTACCTAACCCACCTAATCTGTGATATTCCTTTTCAGTTATTTGCATGCCAAGTCAATCATCCACAGAGACCTCAAGAGTAATAGTATCCTTTCCCAGAAATGTAATTTTGGAAGGTGAAAGCATTCCTGGTTTTGGTTTTTTTGTTTTTTCTGCCAGAAATTAACTAACTGATATGAAAAGCTGTTCGTGTGTGAATATTTGCCAAATAGAAGTTTCACTGAGAAGGGGTAATATCACTGATAACAAAATAGGAGATGCTTACTGTGTCTTTTGATTCAATTGCAATAACATAGGGAGTTTTAGTTGGTATCACAAAGATTTTTGTGCATCCTTTGGTTTCTTCATATAATGAAAGATTATCTGAGTTGGCTCATGGAACATTTTCAGCTTTTCTCATACTTGGCACTTCATGAAAGCCACCTGGCCATGGTCTGTTCAGCAGTGACCCAGTCATTACTTACATAACCCTTACCTACCGTAATTCACCATGCTGGCTGCTTAAAACCTGTGTGATGAGGAAACTTTCTTCAATGATGCTGAATGGTTAAAACTGTCATGTTCATGTTGCAAACTGGTAGCTGTTCCTTGTTCTTTTAGGACAGGACCAGCACTGCTTGTCTGTTTTCCCTTAACATTCCCCCCTTAGATATTTTTCTTCATGAAGACCTCACAGTAAAAATAGGTGATTTTGGTCTAGCTACAGTGAAATCACGATGGAGTGGATCCCAACAGTTTGAACAGTTATCTGGTTCCATTCTATGGATGGTAAGCAAGGGGAAAGTGGTGAGCTTGTTTCAACAAATCTATTTACCTTTGGCCAAACTTCCTGCTCCTATCCCTCTGGCACACTGACATATAAAAGTCGGCTTAAGCTGGAAAAGACAAGCAGTAATATGAAGCAGTAAATGAATGTTTTTCAATTCTTCTTTAAGCATGTGTTTTCCTGTAGTCAGCAGAAAAACTTTAGTGTCTCCATCTTTTATTCTGAGGTTTATACTGAAATGAAAATAGTGGCTAAGGAAAATGAATTGTTAATTATTATAATTAATTAATTAATTATGTATCATTAATCTAGGGTTGAGGAGAAGGTGGGAAAAGCCTTGCAAAACATCCTGCCAAAGAGTAGAGGAACTAGCTCAGGAAAAAGTTAGATGCTCCTAAGTTTCAAGGATTCAAGAGGAGTTGCTTCATATTGCAATCTCCTGTGCAGCTCCACTTCCTCTTTTTCTCCCTGGAAAAACTTGAATCTCTGTTAGCTGGCATTATTTTCAATGTGATTCGAATTCTAGTTTCAAAATACGTTCTCAGCTTGGCCAAGGTAATTTTGCTCTGTCATAAAGGAATAAAAGGGATCACCAAGCTGAAATGAAGCAATGAATTTTGAGATTCATATCAGCATCCACTCTGTATTAGGACTCAGTAACACCTGAAGGCAAGAGTGGGCCTTGTACTTGTACCTTGGCAATTTCCATGTTTTGTTCCTGGTAGGTGAGGTGCAGCACAATGGGCAGAAATAAAAACGAATTCTTGCCTTTTCTGATACAGGCACCAGAAGTTATTAGGATGCAAGATAAAAACCCATATAGTTTTCAGTCGGATGTGTATGCATTTGGGATTGTTCTCTATGAATTGATGACTGGACAGTTGCCATACTCCAACATCAACAACAGGGACCAGGTAAGGGGAGGCACTGACTTCAGTCAAGGGTGGTCTGAAACAGATTGATTCAGACTTGGGTGGTCAACTTTCTGATGTTTTGTGTGTTTGAGGTTTCTGATTCTCATGCTGTGAGATGACATTTCTGCATTTTCTGGATTTGCCTCAACCACATAGCAACAATTTACTTAATTGTCTTGAGGGTTTTTTGTGTTCTTTTTGTTTTAAATATAGATTTTCAGTTTCCTGACTGGTTGCCAGGATACTTAATAGGGAGAGAGCAGATTACTTAATAGTAATCTAGTTTATAATAGTTCTGCAAAGGCAAAATGATCTCCCATGTGTGTTCAGTTATTCTTTTCTTTCCCCCCACCCCTCCACTTGCAGTGAATAATAAATAGTGCAGCTACAGGACTGACAAAACAGAAAAGCAGTCATCTCACTGAGTGTTTTATAGTCATTTCAACTTCGAGAGAGCATGCACCATCTAACTGAATTGCAGGATATCAGCATTTCTCAAGTCCTGCTTGTTGGACAATATAACTTCCCATAGTCTGGGGATCCTACAAGGAGATTACTTAATTGTGAACAAATATTCCATAAATCTTGATGATCCCACATGCTGTAATACATCTCCATGGGACAGGCATGTTTGGGAAGGCATACCTGGTTCCTTATTTCTGTCTAACCTGAAAATAGCATCTGTGCATCAAGATCTTTGATGTAAACTATTCTGTGTCTGAGCAGTGATGTATTTGTTGCTTCTGTGTCCTCATCCCTTGTTTTTTCACTGTCAGTACTTGAGAATTGAAACCATAGCAACGTTCATCTGTGAATGCCATTTTATAAGGCTGCTTCCCTATCTGCCAGAACACTTCATCCCAATTCATCAAATTTGGAGTGACTCCTTTTTATTTCTTTTTCTTTTTTATAATTTTGGGTTTGCCTTTAATGTCTGGATTCCTGGCCAGATGGATCCAGCCTTCTAAATGCAATATTTGGCCTTGCTTAGCTTTTACCTTTTGAGGTCTCAAAGATGAACCCAGTGATGTGGGTGCTTACAATGAAGTGCTGAAACAAATTTTAAAATGCAAGTGAAGCCGACATATGTGATCTGATGTCTTGAGGTTTTGTCACTCCTTGTCTATTATATGAAAAGTTGCAAATATTCCTCACTCTCTGGTGCATTTACATCAGCTACTATGACACAACCAAGATTCTTAGTGAACAAAGTGTCATTCTTGTTATACCTCAGAGTGTTTCTCTCACTTCAACAGATTTTTCTAGACTGTTCTTGTAGTGATACTCTTTTCTCTAGTCTAAAATAAAAGATTAGCCCCTATATTATTTGTAAAGAAACTATTTGAAACATAAAGAGTAATGAATTTTGAATAATTTCAACTTGTGCCATTATTTAGAAAATACCAGCTGCTAGATAGTGGGAAGTCTGATTGCAGCAGAGGTAAGGGATGCAGTACATGAGTCTCTACTACAAAATCCTGCTCAGCACATGGGGACTTCTAAACGAACCATATGGGAGTTTTCTGTTCTTCCGTGATGCCAACACAGATGTGACTGAAGCAGAGTTAAAAAAGGACTAGGATTGTGTTAGTATAAATAACATGTATAGCATGCTTGAGATGGGAGGGTTTTCTGCTGTGGTTTTTTTTTTTTCCCAGTATCAAGATATGAAATAGTTACACTTCATTAGAGAAAAGGTGTGATAAACCTGCTGGGTTGTCTGAGTTGTCAGAAAAGGCAGTGATTACTGCTGCAGCATGAATGGATCTTTGATTAGCTGCTTTGGAAGTGCTTTTTAGTGTTAGTGCTACTGCAGTGCTCAAACCACGTTGCAAATGACCTTGGCTTGACATGATGATGTTTGATGGTTTTTTATATATACAAGAGATGATTAACCATATTTATGTTTTGTTTTCCTGCTTCCTATCAGTTTACTTGGTTTTATGCTGAAGTTTTATTGCTAGGGGAAATATAAGCCTCCCATATGGAAAGAATTACTGTAAAAATACCAAGCCTGTCTGTCTCCTCTTCTATAGAGAAGAGGGAGTTTCTCTTTTTCTTTTGAGGTGTTTTTTGCTTTTTATTTTTGTGAGAGTGGGGGAGGTGGTCAAATGTCAAGAATAAGCTTATGTGTTGGGAAAGTATGTGACGGAATCAATTCTCAGAAAAGTAAAGGGTTTTAATATCCAAAGTCCATGTGTTTCTTAAAATACCTTTCAATGTGAAGTTGTTGTTGATTTGTAATATAAAACAGAGTATTTCTTTTTACAGAATATTTATTTTTAGACATTCTGTTCCTGCCACAGAGTTGCTTGTTTTTGTCCGTTTTTGACACCGAAGAACCATTCCTTAGATAGTTATTGCTATAAATGGTAACCATTTACTAGTGTTCAAGTTCCACAGAAATCTCTCTGAGGAGGAGGAAAGATCTAATTTTTTTCTCTGTGCTGAATAGGTTAGCAAGCATTACTCTAAGAAATTTGTCAATTTCAATACCAGCTAATGTTTCCTGGGAGCAGAAAGCTTCTTGCTGCAACCAAAATAGTCTAGCAAAATGTTCACCTTTTGTGACTGTTTATTTTATCAATTCAACTTCTTCCTCTTTCATCTTTTTTCCCCTTAAATAAAGATAATTTTCATGGTGGGACGAGGATACCTATCTCCAGACCTCAGCAAAGTACGGAGCAACTGTCCCAAAGCTATGAAGAGACTAATGGCAGAATGCTTAAAAAAGAAAAGAGATGAGAGACCCCTTTTTCCACAGGTGAGAAATGCTCCTCTTTAGCCTTCAACAGACTTTACAATTCAAAGTTGTGAATTCACTGGCCAGTTCCAATTTTTTTTTTATTAGTGCTATGGCAGGGTTTCATAAGAGACCTGGCTCAGTACTTGGTTAGTTCTGTTTAATTAGAAATGCTCATTTTAATTTCAAAACGCAGGTATTAATATGGCCTGTGTATTTGGACTAAGTATTTACATGTTGGAGAAAGTTTCAGCAGGGAGATAATGAAAGAAATAGTTACAGTTAGACACACAAATTAGTACTTAGGTAAATGTACTCAGAAATGTTTACACTGCCCTCCTTGCTCTCCCTCAAGCTTCATGAAAGGAAACAGATAGTTTTGCCACAGAGCTTGATTTTTATCATGCCTGCTGAGGAAGGTTTGGGCTCAAAAAACTTGAGGGGGAGGAGGGCAAAAATCTGATTTTTTTTTTTCCCTGTTTTGAATATAATCAAGTCGTTTTCAAAAGATAAGGAGCTCCCCCTGCTGACTTTTTGGTAAATGTTATTAAGCAAAACACTGGCAGAGCTGGGTTTGCAGCAATGAAAGGTACAGGTACTAGGGCATAGACAAGGAGTCCAATAAAAAGCAAGTGTTTTCGCTGTGCTTACAGGGAATCAGTGTGCCTTTAAAAAGGGGGAAATTCCTCAACTGTCATTTTCAGCTTCCTTAAGATATAAACATTAAGGGTGCAGTGCAGTAAGCTATATTTTAAAAACCCTTTTTTAAGATGTGCTTAAATATTTTTCTGTAGTTAATTGATATTGTGCCTTTGGTTTTAAGAGAGAGTTAGAGCTTTGGAACAGCAAGTTTGATCACATGTTTTCTATGTTTTAGATTCTTGCCTCCATTGAGCTTCTGGCCCGGTCATTGCCAAAAATTCACCGCAGTGCATCTGAGCCCTCGTTGAACCGGGCTGGCTTCCAGACAGAGGATTTTAGTCTATATGCTTGTGCTTCTCCAAAAACACCCATCCAGGCAGGGGGATACGGTGGGTTTCCAGTGCACTGAACCAAAATGTGAAAGCATGTGTCTGTGTGCTGGTGTGTCCTGTGAGTGCCAGGTGTTTGTTCTCAGTTCTACCAGCTCTGATTGTAAGGGTTACTGAGGGAACAAAGGCTCACTTCCTATCACTGGGCACTGAGTGTTCCCAGCACAGAGTCTGTGTTGGTAACTGGTGCCCTGGGAACAGCTGGCACAAGAAGAGCTGTAGTGTCACGTAAGAGACATGGAAAAGTCACTTCAAAACTCTTAAGGTCATCAGGTGTCATTTTTGCCTAGTTTATTGATTGGAATTAGTTACTCAGGAGTGTATTTGATTTGAGTCTACTCAAGCTGTGGTTATCTGTTGTTTTGGGGGTTTTGTGGGGTTTTTTTTACTTCATTTAAGGTAGTTATATTTGAGCAAAAAGCTTTAGATTCTTAATTTAGTTATGCTATTCATGTGGGAAACACTTGGAAAGATAAACTTAGCTTCAAGGCTGAACACAGTCAAAACTTTATTGTGGTCAGCAGAAGGGAGCAGATACAACACAGAATCCGAAGAAAGCCCTGAATAACATGTGACTCTTATCTTGAAAGTGGAAGTTTAAATTAATGCTGTTTAGGGAACATTTCTCCTACAGAAGAGTGGTGAATGGGTTTTTTTATGTTACATTTTTCTCTAAATATTCTGACCTGATATAGTTTACACCATCTCCAAATGTTCTGTTACAATGCAACACAGAAGAAATTCTGAATGTGCTTTTGCTAAGCTGCAAGGCATTACTGCATTACTGGTAATGGTGCCTGTATCCTTCAGTTAGTACGGATTTCAAAATTTATAAAAAGATTTTAAATCTCAAGCATGACCAAGTGCTTTAAGAGGAAAAATGCTGCTAACTCCCATAATAGGAAAAGAAGATTTGAAAAAGCAGTTTTGTTCATGGAAATCAGTGTTATACTACAAATTTTGTTAAGATGAAAAGTGTTAATTACTTTAATATTGTTAAGAATACACTGAACATGCTTCTCTTCAGAGGCAAATTGATTTTTTTCACTTCCATGGAAAAGCTGCTATTTGACTAGGCAGAAGTGAATCAGTTGATATCTAACTGAGAAAGTTAGACACCTTACCAAAATCCTCCTCACTTTGGAGACTGTATTTTTCTCTAGAGCATTGCTCTAGAACAAGTGCACCAGAATAATGGTTTAGGTCACATCAATCTTTAATGTCAGATATGAAAAAAAGATGTACAGACAGTGTTCTTGTATGTTTTGAGATGAGTTATGTGGTTTTACTTGGTTTAAACTGCTGAGCTGTTAATTTTCACAGATTACTCTGCATTGGAAACAAGCTGTTGCTGCTCTTGTAAGGACTTCAAGGGCCAGGGGCGTTCCTGGTGGCTTCTGATTTACATACTCATGGAGAAGTTTGCTTGTTTCTAGCTATACATTTTTGAAATAGATCAGAAATTCCAAAATGTTTTGGTTTACTGCTGTCTGGCAACTGAGCCTTTTAAAATGGGAAGCAGATGTAGAGAACTTAAAGAGATATAGGCAATTTTTACATTTTCTGAATGGATTATAATGGTCTCTTTGGCCTCTGCTGTTTGGGAACGAACTTTTCTCCTTTTCTTAGTCAGGAAAATTTAGCTGTTGAAATCACTCTCTATGGAAGTAGTTACGGAGGACAGAAGTTGTTATTGTTTTAGAAAATCTGTTTCCCATCTTCCTGGTAGCTTCACCTCATTTTGGCAGGCTTATCTTAAAATGAAAACAGGACTGAAGTGTTGTTTTCCTCTTTCATTCTCTATTTTATGTATCTGTTCTAGCAGTGATGAGGAATGTTTCCAAAGCTGTGGGGTGTGGTATTCAGGACAGAGCAAGAGGATGCTACTGGGTCTCCTGCAGAATCTAGAAATGAGGCATCCCACACAGAAAAGTCCTACCCACACAGGGAGTTACAGAGAGTGCAGAACCATCCCCATTGCCCTGCCCAGGCTTATTCTTGTTCAGATCTGCCAGATCAGTTCAACCCAGTCATTCCTTGGAGTAGTGTTATCCTTCTTGTTGTTAAGATTGTAGCTCTGATAGCACAGATGAACAATTATGGGGGGGAAGTGCTGCCATCCTTAGACACCTTTGGCCCCATTTCCTGCTGTATGGTCAGTGCATTCTTCCTGTGTCACCTGTTCTTACTGAACATTTTGGGTTCCATGGCCATAATGGGATTTTAGCTTCTCACTAAACGCTTTATGAAGCCTAAAAGGAGGCTGTTTTGTGGATCATTAACTTTATCTGATAGAGAGGCATTTAGAGGTCTCATTTTTGTAAGTTCTAATTGCTGCTTCAATGAGATTTGGGAGTATCTGTAGGATGAAGGTGCCTAACTGCACTTGTGGATTTGGGTCAGAGTTCTCAAAAGTGTAACTCAGCTGTATTGTTTAGAAACAGATACCTGTTGGTTCAGAAAACATGCCTGTAGGATCCTAGGTTTTTCTGGGGGAGTAATTTATACTAGGTGAGATTCCTTTTGATTTTACTTCCCTACATATCAGTACAGAAACAAAATCTGTCATGGTACCTTCAACATGTTCCAAATTTTTACTTACCCAGTGGGTAGTATCCATACAAAAGATCAGCACAAGATCCAACAGTAAACTACCTCCTTTTTTTGCTGTGTCTGTGAATGTGAACCAGGCATGGTATTGGAACCTGGTGTTTCCCTACAATATATCAGTCAGTCTCTAGTTCAGTAGGTAAGGCTGGCACAGCCTGGAAGGGACCCATTCTTCTCCTTAGTATTCTTCTGAGAAACATGGCATCTACCCAAGGATAAGGAGTACAGTTAGGATGATGTGTGCATACCTTAGTAACCCCATGAATTCAGGTAGCTTACAAATTTGTGAGAGTACAGAATGGTAGCTGCATCTTAAATCCTTCCAGGAATTGGGAGTAGCAGGTTCACTCAGAACATGCCCTTGTAATACATTGTTTAGAAGCAACATGAAAGATCTTGATCATCTTTTTACTGCAGATTTTTTGAAAGTGTGCATTTAAAATAGTTTCCACTTGCTCTGCATGAGACAAGCATGAAAAGACTGTAGTAGCTGACTTGAAAGGGGTTTGTAAGAAGTGTATATTTTCAGATGCTATCCATCCTTTGGAAAGAAATTGCTATCAGTCAAAGCAAATATCTGCAGTTCTGCTTGATAAAAAGCACCTCAGATGTCTGGCTAACAATGAATATAAATATCTGGGTTTTTTTCTTGTAGCAAGTTGCTAAGCATGTGGTGTGGATAGGTATAGCTTGGTCTGGACAGTATAGCCATGTACATACCTCACCTAGGGAAAGCTGTTACTGGCATCTTCATTTGACACATGTTCAGCCAACATAATCCCCTTGTTAGATGACCATGTTACCTATTTTGGTCTCCTATTGATTTGAGATCAGATTAACACTGGAATTCTGAAAGGGGAGATTTATCATTAGCTTGTCAAAGAAAATATGGTTGCTAAGGTTTTGTTTAAATGGCAGGAAAGTCTGAAAATTACCTTTTTTAAGCTACCATTCCATCTCAAAGTCTTTACTTCTGGTCCTGTTTTTCCATTGATCTTTCCTAACTAAAGGTTTTTTTTTTTTTTTTTTTTTCCTGAGAGTCCCTATATGACTATTAAAATCTGAATTATTACCAGAAGTAGGCAGAAGGACCGGATGAGTAATGAGGGAGCAATCTCTTTTTTATAAATTTATCTTTAATCACCAGTTTAGAAAGGCAGACTGAAAAATAGAGCATGTTTTGTAAGTGTAGCTAAGCATAAATGTCACTTAAAAATTGACCTCACAGGCAATATTTGGTCACTTTTTTGTCCTTCTCTTAAAAGAAAACATATACAAAACTTGAGATGTTTCTAGAAAATACTGTGAAGAGGGTTGAGAAGTCAGTGAAATGTAGCAAAAAAAAGCAAGAAAAAATTATCCAATATTTAGAGTATTTGGAGCAAGAGTTTCATCTGGTGGTAGAACTAGTAAATTAGGCAATTAGATCCATCATGAAGCTTTTATTCTATTGTTTTTATACCTTAAGCCTGCCACCACCGTCTGTAAAGACGCATAGAGCTTGAGGCCTGTCACAACTCCCTGTGCCACCCTTAATTTGGACTTCAGGTGTACTCCCTTGTCATTTCCTATGAGACACAGAACCCTTTCCCTGTGTTCTTCAAGCTCCCTTAGAGCTGGGTCAGCTGTTCCTCACAGGCCTTCTGGATGCCTTTTCTTCCCCCTCCTAGTGCAGACAGCTGACTACTCTTCTTGGTTCTACTCTTTGTAAAGCAAGACATTCCACAGAATTAACACTCTAAGCCTGGAATTATGTTTTCAGGGATGTTTCTGTTTTGTTTCCAGTATTCAGAATAAGAATCTTGACAAAAAACAAAGCCAACAATACAATCACTCTTGAAAAGATGGAAGGACACCAGATAGGGAGCAGTTGTTTGAATGTAATGGCATTCACAACCCTTCTGTTGAACAGAACAAAGGCTCTCTTGTGCCTGCTTATCACTCCTTCAGTATTAGGGAAGCTCTGAGAAGTGCTGTCAAGAAAGTGGCATAAACTATCCCAAAATGCATATGAAATTCAACAGGGGGAAGTTATATGTATGTTTCTTTTCTCTTTCTCCCGAGTCCTTTTGATTATGCTTGCTTAGACACCCCTCACTAAAAATCCTGTAGAATGCAATTTCTTTGTGGGTGGCAGGGAATTTTTTTTTTTTTTGCTAAAGTATAGGATTAAGAGGATTAATATCTTAGACTCAGCTTCTATTCAATCTTCTGTCAAACTTCTGAAAGACTTCAGGCAGCAATTTTACTCTGTGCCATAGTTGCATCCCCTCAGAAGGGGGCTATGAGTCTGTCTCACGGCATGGTGACACTAAATAAATTATGTAGCATTTCAGGATATCATCATGTGTGAAAGCACTGCATATAATTATTCTTTATTCAGTAATTCTGAAGGAAGCATGGAGTTGCTTTATTTGTTATGCTCCCTGTTAGTGAGGCCTAATTTCTGGTCTGGAATTGAATAGACAATCTCTCCATTCTTATATTTCTGTCAGTGGGTTGCTATGTTGCTCTCTAAACCAAATCCTAGCACTCTGTAACACTGGTTTTCTATTCAGGCACTTTACTGTATATAGTCTTTAAAGGGTAATGGATTTCTCATAAAGTTCTTTGTTGTTAAATTAGTTTTACAGCAGAATAGAACTGGTTTGCAGTTGGATGCATTTATTGAAACTGGTGCTTCTCAGGAGGACATATGTGCAATAAGGAATTTAAAGTAAAATTAAGCTGACACATATAATTTTCAAATGCATGATGAATTAGACTTTGCTTGAACTTTCACCTTCTTGGGAAGAATGGGTACGGCTTGCTTTCAAGAAATCCTTTGTTGGTTAAATATGCTGGGTCTGTATTCAATGTTCTCTCACTGTGTATTCTCTCGTGCTTTAATTTTAACAGTTTGCATTTTTTAACATCTTTTATATTCAGCCTGATGTTCAACTAGTCTCGTAACTGAAATCACCTTTTTAAACCAAGCTCTTGTCCTCCCTCTACAGGAGAATTTGCAGCGTTCAAGTAGCCACAGCACCATGGCAGCACCTACTCTGTTATTTAAGTCTTGTGTTCCTACAGTTTCTTAACATCAAAACTCCATTCTGCTCCGCAAAACCTTAAGTAACTTAGAAAAGATATCCATAAGCTTAAAAGTGGAGCAGAATGGAACCACCAGTCCAACACAATGGGAAAAAGTACCTTTTTGGGAACCAGAGTCCTCTGCTGCCAGTGTTTCTCCTTCGACACAAACCACCACGTGCGTTCGGAGACCTGCAGTGGCTGCCTGTGCCGTTGGCATCACTCCCAGGAGAGGAGAGGGCGCTCGTGGTGTGACTGTGGTGCTCGGGGCGGGGACGGAGCTGCTGCTGCTGAATTAGGAGCCTTGCTTTGGAGGGTGTGCCGGCCGCCTTGCTCCCTCTAACAGCGTCACCATCAGAGCCTCAACGGCTGATGAGTGCTCATTTCAATGAATCATTTTCCATTCTGATCCTTTGTTTTTTCCTGGTGTACTTACTGATTTATGGACAACGCAGTATCCCCTTTTCGTTGTATTACAGTGTCAAACACCTCAATCTGTCTATATTGCTGGGGTTTATTCCTTTAAAATTAAAAGTGTGGCACAGTGGGAGCTGGAGATGTTATTCTGAAAGCAGAGAGGTTCATCTGAAGGAAAAGGGGATGCTGCCACACCTTTTTTTCAGATTTACTTTACCACTTCTGAAAAAGAACAAACAACAACCACCATCCTTAACCTTTTTCCTTTTCCAGTATTTTCTTGGTGTGTGCACATATGACATCTTTTTGAAGGATTAGGTCAATCCTTCTTTTGTTGGTCCAGCAACAAACTGAAGTTTAAAAAAAATGTAGCGAGATTGTCCTCTTTTTTTTTTTTTTTTTGTATCATATGATACAATGTATTTATCAAAGATGCTACTGCAGCATCTGAAGTCTGTGGAAATCCTGATACAGACTGTGAATGGTGTATGTACCTACTTTAAAAGTTTTATTTTAAACGAAGGTGCAGGTTAATGCCAGGTACCTTACCAATATGTAATGTTTTCATAAATGAGGAAAAAAGTTCTCAGGTTGAATTGAATTCAAATACAATCCCCCCCTAGAATTAGACATTCCAAAAATTATGTTTTGGTACTTTCAAGAGCTTTTTTTAAAGGATTTTTATCCTGTTAACTAAACGTCCTCTGATAAGTGTGTGTGTAAATGTGGAGCATCTTGTCCTAATGGCAAGTTGTTAGATCAAAACAAAACGGTACTTGCTGGATCCACGCTGACTACTCCTGCTCTCATTGCTTTCCTCCCTGTCATCTCTTTCCTTCTGCTTGTCTTTCCCCTCTGTACACTTTGCAAACTAGGACGAAGGTGGCGGTGTCTCCATTAGAGTGCTTTGTTTTCCTGTCCTCCAGTCCTGGTTTTCAAATGGTTAGTAGCTTTTTGAAAAGTTACCCAGTCAGGGAAAGCAACAACTCATAGAGTTCTGCACATCATTTACCTCTAGTAGAATATCTTGTGATGTGATCTGCTTGCAGAGTTCTCTGGTGTGTGGTATTACCTGTAAATTATTTGTACAGAGGCAAGGCAGACCACACTGGAAAGAAACTCAAGCTCAGACAGAAGTTTCCAGAATTTGATTCATATCAGCCCTGTACCACTCCAGGTGAGGCAGGAGAACTGACCCCCCTCTAGCAGAGAGGTTCTTGCTGGGAGGAGGTGGGGAGTGTTTAACAAAATCATGACAAATAAATGAAGGAGTTAAATGTGTGTGAATGTGGTGTCCATGCTAAACGTGGATGTACCGAGTGAGGGTGCTGTCCTTGCCTCCCTAGGGGAAGGAGACTGTTCCTGTCTGCAGAAGGTTGCTCCCAGATGAAGGGAGAAAAGCACATCAGAAGTAGAAGGTGTTTTTAATACCCTGGAATGTTGCAGTGTTGCTGGTAGTCTGTTACGTTTGTCAGTAAATATTTACTGGGGCTATAGGGACCGGACTGATCTGAAGTGGGAATTAAAACTGAAATACTGTGTATTCATATTAATTCCACAAACATTAGCAAGATAGCAATAGTGAATGACTTAATAGTCTCTACAAGAATGAAGTGATTCATGTTGGTACATGAACAGAATTGATTTTGTGTACGGGACGCATTTTAAAAACGAAGGAAAAAAAAAAGCACAAATCTTTTTCTTGTCTGCTGTGGGTCTTCAGATGCTGTAAGGTTTTCTACCTTAATGAGGTTGGCAGGAATTTAAAAAGTAGCAATAGCCACTTTCCAGTGTGGAGAAGCTGATGCAGAGCGGTGGTAGCAGATGGTGCAGTCGGAGTGCTCCCTGGTCATCATCTGAGGCCAGTACCTGAGAGGTGGAGGGAGCCTGGGGCCGCTGGTGGCAGCAGGCAGGTGAGAGCATTTACCAGATACAGGCTCCCAGGGGGAAAGGAGTCCCTGCTTCTCTTTTCACCCCATGCTTGGCTCCAGCCCCTTTATGGGCTGTGGCGCCATTTGTACGTGTCAGGGATACTGAGGTCAAGGTTCTCTCAAAAGAAGCTGTTAACAGAGCAAGTATGGACAGGTGGTTCAACGCTCATTTGTTTCACAGATCATGTTAAAAGCTCTTATTTTCCTTCCACAAAGTCATGCTGGCAGAAAATTCCCTATTAGGAACTTCATTCTATCTTTGCTTAAAATGAACTTACTTTGGTGAAGATTCATTACCCATTAGTCTACAATATGCTTCTTGAGCCCATAGGAAAAGCACAAGGAAAATTGCTATCCTTGTCCATGCAAAGCACTTTATAAGTAACACATGATCTCTGGGGGTTTTTTTATTGGGGTTCGTTTGTTTGTAGTTTTGTTTTTCTTTTATTGTTTCTCATTTTGTTTTATTTTTTTCCCTGAGGAATGTGCAAGTTGTTTGGCTGCTGTTTAGAGAAGTCCTTTCAGGATGCATTTCTACTGGTTTTCTTGTTTGTTTGTTTCCCTCCAGATAGCTGTAGTAATGTGTGTTTGTCTGTAAGAGTTCCCAGGTAATGCTCATGCAAAACTTTGAAAGAAATGTGGTTTGTAAATAATTGGGATTCTTTTTGGTTTTATCTTTTCCTTCAGGAGTTTTTCTGGATGTCTTGCATGCCATCAGAACCAGTCTTAAAGATGCCCTTTAGATATTTAGTGAATGGGCAATCAAGAATAGATGAGAAATGAGTGCTCTCTGTAGCAGTGGGATGAAGGAAGTAAACTGAAATGACCAACATGCCTGTTACCCTAAATTCCTTAAGCTCCTTCATGGTGTCCCAACCACAGGCACATGCCAGAGTATGGAAATGTGAGTACATCCTTCATGTGCACATGTTGGGACAAACACCCAGAGAGTCATTCTGCTTTTTTTAGCTCTGTAGTATTTTGTATTTCATAATCATTTGCAAAAGTACCAGTGTCCAGTCCCAGCTATTCATGTCTTTATCAACCAGGCACAGACCTTCCCTTCTGCCTTTCCTTTTCCATACAGGTGACAGAGGCCTGTTGCCTGTTACACCTTCCTGCTCAGAATGTGATTGTTTCCCCTGGCATATTTGCCAGAACTGCAACTTGGTGATGGAGCTCAAACCAAATGGCAGGGATATAGAGGCCAGGTTACTTTGAAAGTAATTGCTGTGTCAGTTAAGCCCTACATAGCCCCAGGTACAATTATCCCAGTCATTTATTTTTTTTTTTCCTAAACTTATGCAAGTCATTAGATGAATTCACTTCTGCTTTTTATGCTTACCCAAAAGCATCTTTTCTTGTACTTGACTGCTCTAGCAGCTGATGATGATGCAGAATGTTTGAGAACAAATACTGTTATTTTACCATGGTGTCTTAGCATCACTTGGATTAGTATGTGCTCCTTAGAGGCAGAATTTGGCCTTTGTGACATAAAATGAGTGAAATTCTGATTATTGATAAATACCATGTCATTCCATAAATGCCCAAACTGGGGGAAAAGCACCCTGAAGATCACACATAAACAGTTTTTCTTCTGTGTTTGCCTGGTGGTGTAAATGCATCCAACGTTTTACAGAAGGCTGAGGGAAGCCAGATCCCCAGACACCTCACAAACAAGTATGGATTGAAGCTTTGATATCTGCAGAGACTAAGTTTAGGGAAGAAGCATGTAGACATTTCACACTTCTGCAGCCTCTAGAATTCATTCCCTTCTTGACTGTGAGTGCAGCGTTTGTAGCACAAACTCTTCATAGTACTGTAGACATGTCCTCTGTTGATAAAATGTATCACCAGTAGCACAGTGGGACAGGCAAAGCTTCTAGGTATAGTCAAGTTAAAAAGCAGCTGCTCTAAGAGTGGACTCTTAGAGCATCACTCTGAAAGTGCTGAGTGTTCTGGTTTTCTCTGGTGCATTTTACATAGAAGCTTATGAAACAAACTTTGTTTACTGCAGCCTTGTTACTGTGCATTTGCACTTGGTGTTTGTTTTGGCATGCATTTGAAAGAGCTGCCTTCACTGCTTCATTACTTCATACCAGCTTCATGCCCACCATATGAGGTTTAGCCAGGGAAAGTGCTGGATTCTGCACCTGGGGTGGATAACCGTGGTTGTGTGTATAGACCATGCGATGAGAGGCTGCAGAGCACAAAGGGATCTGGGGGTCCTGGTTGATGGCAAGCTGGACACAAGCCAGCAGTGCCCTGGTAGCCAGGAGGGACATCCCTGCCCTGGGGGCACAGGCACAGCATGGCCAGCTAGGCAAGGGAGGGCTTGTCCTGCTCTGCTCTGGGCTGGGGCAGCCTCACCTCCAGTGCTGGGGCAGTTCTGAGTGCCACAGTGTAAAGAAGATTATTACTATTAGACTATTACTAATGAACTATTAGAGAGTGTCCAGAGGAGGGCCATGAGGATGGTGAAGGGTGTGGAGAGGAAGCCATATGAGGAGCAACTGAGGTCTCTGGGTGTGCTCAGCCTGGAGGAGACTGAGGGGAAACTCACTGCAGTTACAACTTCCTCCTGAGGGGAAGAGGAGGGGCAGGCACTGATCTCTTTTCTGTGGTGACCAATGACAGGACCCAAGGGAATGGCCTGAAGTTGCATCAGGGGATGTTTAGGTTGGATATCAGGAAAAGGTTCTTCCTCCAGGGGGTCAGACACTGGAACAGGCTGCCCAGGGCAGTGATCACAGCACCAAGCCTGACAGAGTTCAAGAAGCATCTGGACAGTGCTCTCAGGCACATGGGGTGATTCTTGGGGTGTCCTGTGCAGGGCCAGGAGTTGGACTTTGATGACCCTTGTTGGTCCCTTCCAACTCAGCATAATCTATGATGCTGTCATTCTTACCTAATAAATTATCAGTAGAGCAGAGCCAGATTGTTAAAATGAAAAACTTTGCGTTTAAGTTTCAAGGATGCTAACACAGAAGGTACTAAGTCAGCACCATGACAGCAGTAACTATGATCCTGTGGAAGGAGGAAGCTTTAAAAGCTGCAGAATACAGACTACACCAAGAGTGAATTCAGATGGAAACTAACTTCTCTCTTTTGTTTAGAAAAGAGAGCTACCGAGACCCTCTCTTCAATGGTTTACATAACCCCCCAAAACAGTTTTTGTAGTTTGCCAAATGATCATGTGCCTTTGCAACTTTAAAAAGTACAACAGAATGTAAACCAGGTGCTTTGTAACTAGAGCGGTGTCTTTGGTTTACATCTGCTGCAGTAGTTTTGTATATAGCTATCCCTGTAGGTAGGTAGTTTGGAGTTGGTCAACTCCTGTAAAGGAGCAGGGAGGACAAAGAGCATTCCCCAAAATACCTGTTAGCATTTCAAAGCTAAGAATTGAAGGATACCGAATTTATACAGTAAACCTGCTGCTTGAAATCTGCTCTATCAACAGGTAATGAGCTTCATTTAACTTAAAAACAAGTAAGCCCTCCTTCCCTTCCAAAGACACAGAGATCTTGTTAAGGAAAGCTCCAAAGAGGCCCAAAACTACACTCTTACAGCATCTTGGAATGAGATGGTAGGTGGAGAATGAGAGCTAGATGAGGAGAAACTGGTGGCTAGCATTCATGTAATCAAGGTTCACATGTATCAGACCATTCAATTAGTTCCTTGTCCCAGAAAATGCAGTCAGGTTTTGTTTCTGGAATGTCAGCAGGTTTCCTCACTGCTTCCCTGGGCCTCTTGCAGTTGCTGTTCAGTGACCACATCCCGTTATTGCACATGAACTGTGGGAGATGGTAGGTGTCTTGTCAGCTGAGGGACAACCAGTGGGTATGAATTTGATTTGTTCAAATTTCAAACTGGTCACGTAGACTTCTGGCAGTACCTACATATCAGTGTCATATTTAACCTACTTGTCCATGAAGGACAGAATAGTGGGTTTACATATTAATGCTTTTTCAGATCTTTTCCTTTTCTTCCTTGGGGCAGGACTTTTGGCACAATTTGAACTTACAAAGTTATGTCTAAAGGCACAGTTCATATGAGATATCAGACCGATTTAATTTGGGTTTGTTCCTTTTAGAAAACAAAGAGTAAAAATGTTCTACTTATGTTCCAGGAACGATCTGGAATTCTTCTGCCTACCCCAAATTCTGCGCTAAAAGTACATGTGATGGTTATTTTGTCTCTATTTTTTTTTTTTTTTTTTTAGGGAAGGAGGTGGTTTTTTAGGTTTGGCAGGGGGGTTGTGGTTTTTTGGGTTTTTCTTTTGTTTTGTTTTTTTTTGTTTAGGAACTTCTGAACTACCTAGTATTTGCTTCATAGCATCCAGCAGCAATGTGTTCAGCTCACCCAGCCTCCTCAAGAGCCAACAGTGGCCTGTCCAGTAATTTTGTCTAGTTTGTCATGTTTGCAGCAGCTGTACTTTAGAATAAGCCTAGTGTGATATTTACTTTTGAACAAGTAAACCACAAAAATAACTTTTTGTTGTTTATTTGGGTTTGGAAGATGGTCAGGTTTTGTTTTGATAAGTGTCATTCTGTGTTGCATTTGTGTATTCACCCTTGTTGAAGAGAAAATCCATCTGTGTGTTTGAGAGTTCAGTGGAATATTAGGAGAAGAAATGAAGCCCATCACCTGGGCATGGATGTTGGATCTGGGGGGAAGAATGGACCAAACTTGGGTGTTGGGTTATTTGGGGATGGTGGGGGGTTGTGAGGGCATAATTTAAATAACTCTGTCTAAAATAAAGTGTAAGTGCAATAAATGTGCTTTTTTATTCAAAGCTGTGAACCTTTAGAAAAGGAAAAACCACAAAAAAAGTCAACAAAAAAAAAAAAGCACATCATTCTTTCATGAGCCTTGTGTCCTACCTGCCTCCCCTTCCTCCCCCTCTCCACACTTCTCAACTGACAGAAACCTGACAGTGGCCAACTTGCATGTGTTGGCAACCCAAATTAACATTGCTGTTTGGGGGAAAGTCCCAAACAGGGAAAAGTCCTGGCCCCTCCCTCTGTTCCACTCTTGAAATCCTCTTGGGCTCCAGTGCTGCCCTGTGCCTCTAGAGCAGGGTCTGTCCCTACCTGGGATGCAGGAGCCAGCCCGTCTGCTCTGTGCTCATCCTGACTCCAAGTGCAGAGCTCCTCCTGGCCCTCCCTTCTCCAGGTGGAACCCTCCACCCACCCCCCATCCCTGTGGGTGTACTGAAGGCTCTCCTGGGCTGGGCAGTGACTTTGTTCTCCAGCAATTGCAAAAGGACTCAGCCATCAGCTGCCTGATGGGATCCCCTCTCCCTGCCCAACACACACACACATGCAGGCTGGCCACTGCTGCCTTCTGTGACTCTGCCTTGTTCAGCAGGAGCAGGTGTAGCTGTGTGTAAGCTGTTGTGCATTACTTGCACTGTCTCTCTTTCTTACTTGAGCACAGGCTGCTTTTCCTAGATTAGGAAAGGGGCACAGGTCTCCCAGGCTTCCCAGGGGAGCACCATGCATTGAGCAGTGATGGAAGGGGTAGCACTCACTGGTTGGACCCTCGGGGGGAGTAAGAGAGGACTGGCTTGTTTAAAGTTTATAGATACCTAGATCTATATCCTTTAAACTTTATTATTTTTATATATAGTCAAGACAATGGCATTACCTCATAATACAGAGGCTTGTTTATGAGAGGCAAAGTACATAGTAAGGAGAGGAAAGGGAAATTTATATACAGATTTGATTTCTTTTGTTTGTTCCTTAGTGCAATGAAATGTATGTCCCACCACTTTAAACTCTGTGCTAACATTCCTTTCAGCTGTATTTCTTTTTTTTTTTTTTTTTTGACCACCAGAGGTTTGCAAGGGGCTTATGACTGCAAAGTAGAAGGTCCAGTCTGGTTACTTAAATAAAAAAACCAACCCATTGTGTTAGTAGATTTCCATAGCTGCTTTTTAAAATCTACAATGGAGTAATTGTTTCGAAACTTGTATTTATTTTTTAATTCATAACAAAATGTTTATTTTTGGTTTCCTGTTAGGTAGGTCATGGCAACTCCCCTTCGTTCCTTCTCAAGTTTCCCCTGTAATTGCCAATACAACTTATTTTTCTTGTTTGTTCCTTCTCCCTTTACTTTTGTTGTCCCTTCATTTGTACTTTGGAGTTTTTCTCATGTAAATTTGTACAATGGGAAATATTGTCCAGTTTGGTTAGAGAGCATGGAGACTTAAAACATATTAAAATTTGATAGCTGAATTCAGATTGAAGAAAACTATTTCAGTGTAAAGTTATTTAAAGAACTCTGTATTATATGAAAGGCAAAAAGTTCTATGTACTTGATGTGAATATGAGAATACTGCTATAATAAAGATTGACTGCATGGAAAAGTCTGAAGGAGATTGTTTATTGTGTCATGCATGACTCCTCTGCACAGAGTTGGAGAGGTGCAACTCACGGGGTTAAGGGGAGTGAAAAAGTTACTTTAGGATATAACTCTGGAAGAGGAGAAGAAAAAAAATAAAATCAAGGGACTCCTGCAGTGTAACCCCCCCCCCCCTCATCTTAAACTGGATCACTGCCTCCTTGACTGCTGTGCTGAGCCCTATGGCGTTTTTACCTTTACTATTCTGAACTTTTATATACCCAAGGGGAGTTTTCCTTCATCCTGGGAAAAGCCTGGCACCAACTGGTCTGGGTTCTCTTCTGGGTGAATTCTCCTGCTCCTATGGCAATTTCCCCTCACCTCTTCACTGGTTATTTGGCAGAGCCTTTGTTGATAAGACTGTTACCTGCCATGCACTCATGGACCTTATTTCTTGGGGCAAGCACATTCTCTATCAAGCAGGCATTACAGAAGCTCGTGTACGCAAGTACTACAACTTGAAAGCTGTCATGCTCATTTTCCAAGAATTCTACTAAAAATAGGAAAAAAATACACTTCAGCTTAGACGTTGTTTACAGTTTTATTCACATAAGGACCCAGGAGCCAAAGATTTGGTTCCAGGGGCCTCAATTAGTTCCAGGAACCTGAAAATAACAGAAGAAAAACCTGAGAACCTTTTCGCTCATCATCTTCCCACCATGCAGAGCAGAAGGATGTCCTCAATGCTCCCTTCAACAGCAGTTGAAGCTTTTGGTTTAGAGCTGTAATGTGTGACACAACAGCTTAAAAAAAGAACTGGAAACAAGCAAAAGCCTAAAACGTTTAAGGGGGACATCTGGACACATGTCTCTAGACAACCACATTAATAAAATAATTTAGAACCAGTACCAGGTAAGCTACAACTCCTAACCAAGTCGGGTGTTAGTTACAGTGCAGCCTTATATTGCCAAAACGGGGCTCCCTGCTCTCAGAGAGCCAAGACACGTTTGTGAAGGCCACGAGTAGTGCGGACACGGCCTCCTGAACCGCCGAGGCTGGGCGGGTTTCCCCTGGGCAGTGCTGGGAGCAGGCTCCCTGCAGCGGAACCAGCCGGGCACGGTGCCCGGGGCTGCACTCAGGGCCGAGCGGGGAGAGGTGACGGGAGCCGTACCGGCGTGCTGCTATTCCTCATCGTCCGGGGGAATGCCGAGCTCCTCGTCCGTCCAGGCCGACGCATCGGGATACGGGAAGTGTCCCTGGGAGAGAGGTCCGTCAGAGGTGTCCTACCTGCCCGGCCCGCGCCCCCCGCCCCCGGCCGCCGCGCCGGCCTCACCAGCACCATGTCCGAGTTGTGCCAGAACTGCCAGAGGATCCAGAACCACATGAAGCCGCAGAGCGCCTCGCCTTGGATCACCTGCGCCCGCGTCAGCTCCGGGTACTGCCGGTACCGCGGCGGGATGTGCACTCCGCCGCCCGCGCTGCAACACAGCACGGCCCCGCCTCACTCCGGGCCCCGCCGGCCCCGGCCCGCCCGCCTGCCCCGCTGCCCGGCCCGCCCCGCTCACCGCCGCCGCCCGGACACGGCGGCCCCGGTCCGCAGCAGCCGCCCCGCCGCTCGGCCCAGCGCCGCCACCACCATGGCCGGGCCCAATGTCACCCGCACCGCCCAGCAACGGCGCCGGCGATTGGCGCGGCCGCCGCCTTCCGGGGCGGAGACAGCCCGCGGCACCGAGGTATCCCGGGAAACGGAGGGAGCCCGAGGCTCGAGGGTATCCGGGGAAAGGAGACAGCCCGCGGCACCGAGGTATCCCGGGGAACGGAGACAGTCCGGGGCTCGGAGATATCCCGGGAAAGGGAGCTGGCCCGGGACACGGAAGGGTCCTGGCGCCCGGGGACAGCAGCACTGCCCCGCACATCTGCCCTCACTCCCCTCAGCGCTTGGGAGCGCCGGGGCGGCACCACGGGCGGCTTCTCCGTGAGTTCTCCTGAAAGCTGGCGTCGCCCACGGGGGGCGCGGAGCGGGGCGAGCTCCCCAGCCCAGCCGCTGGCGCGGGACGAGAAGACGCCTCCAGCTGGTGGTGTTTAAGGAAGGGGCGGAAGGAGCAGCGCTTCCCTCTGTCCGAGCCGGGGCAGCTCGGCAGTCCAGCCCAAGCAGTCCGGTTGCGGAGCAGCGGGGCACGGGCGGTGTCCCGGCGGGGCCGGGATGCGGGGCTCTCCCTCAGGAGCGGCATGCGGGGCTCGCCCTCAGGATCGGGATATAAGACTCGCCCCCAGGGCCGGGATGCGGGACTCACCCTCGGGGCCGGGACGCGGGGCTCGCCCTCAGGAGCGGGACGCGGGGCTCGCCCTCAGGAGCGGGATGCTGGGCTCGCCCTCAAGAGCGGGATGCGGGGCTCGCCCTCAAGAGCGGGATGCGGGGCTCGCCCTCAGGAGCGGGACGCGGGGCTCGCCCTCAGGAGCGGGATGCGGGGCTCACCCTCAGGAGCGGGATGCTGGGCTCACCCTCAGGAGCGGGATGCGGGGCTCACCCTCAGGAGCGGGATGCTGGGCTCACCCTCAGGAGCGGGATGCTGGGCTCACCCTCGGGGCCAGGCTCTCCCGGAGGAAGCAGCTGGTGCGGAGCCTCTTCCCACTCTCTGGGCCGGCAGCCGGAGCGGGAACGCAGGAGCGGCCCCATGGCTATAGAATAGCCAGTACAGAATTCCCACCTGAGCATCTGAGAGAGTTTTGTTCTTGTCTCCCGTTTTCCCTTTCCCAGAGGTGTTACAGAGGTGCCCCTGCTTCTTTATTGCTCGCTCAGCAGTGTTCCTGGAGCTGCAGCCCTGTTTCAGTCCCTGCACTTTGAGGAGGATGGAAAACCCATTCTGCCGGTGGGTGGATCTGTTCACCGGTATATGCCAGAGCAAGGGCTGGAGGAATTCTGCCAACTTTTTGTGGAGAACCAGTTGCATCCAGTAATGCATATCAGTATGCCTCCCGGGACACTGAGGTGATCACAAAAGAAGCAAGCAAAAAATAATGGAGAACGTACCCAGGCTATCAGGAGGGTGCTTTCAAGGAATCCAACACTCTCCTGCTCCTCCTGACAAGGTATGATGCCAATGTAAGCTTAATCCACACTTGTAGTTCCTCCTGAACCTTTATTGGATTCTTCTCCACAAAGAACTGGAGAAGAGCTTCTGCGACCCTCCTGAAGGTATTTTAAATAAGCAATAATACCTTCTGCATTTGTTAACACCCCAAACACCTAACATCCTCACCTGAAGCAGCAGTGGATAGCCTTGTGGTTAAGGAATTTTAATTTCCCTGCTCATCTGAGCCATTTTCAGCAGCAGTTTACAGGGAATATCAGCAAACTTTTCAACCAGTTTTTAGTTACCATGTGCAACGTGTTGCAACCCTGCAGTATGCTCCATACTGAGTTGATGTTTTTCCATAAAAGCTGAATGCTTTGATACAAAGTTCATCGTTTTATTGCCAGCTTTGCCTTCCAACTGCCTTATATTTTGTCTTTCTGTCTTGGAGTCCCTGGCATTCTGTTGTCCTTGTGTCCTTGTTCTCAAGCATCCCATGTTTCCCATCTCATTCAGGCTGGATGTCTCCACTGCTGGCTTTGACCTGCAGAGGCAAATTTGTCCCCCTAGACTGAGCCCCCACTTTCTTCACTCTTCCTTGACTTCAGGACCTTTCATTGACCTTTCAGCTTTGCTTGCCAGGGGAGCTTGGCAGCTGTGTAAGCAGCAGCAGCAGTGCCCACATGGCCACTGGCTGCCCACCCCTGCTACTCGCCTAGCTGCTGAATAGAAACCAGGTGCAAGGGGGGGCTTATCATATAGTTATTAAGGGTTTTTTTTTAATATTCCTTCTTTCCAAACTTTTTTTCAAAACCAAAACCATTTGTGATGAATTTACAGATAAGCAACATAGTACCACAAGACATGGTGGAATAATTATAAAGAGAAGTAATAAACTGAAAGTTTAATAATAATATTGTAATATTATTTAGTTTAAAGTTTAATAATCTAATATTGTAGACAATATTCCTGTTTAAGGATTTAAATGTTCAAAAATCATGCTCATTTTCTGCTTCCATCTCCTCCTTCCCCCTTCCAGGTAAGCTCCACATCCATCTCACATGTCCAGTGCTGCCACACAGCTAATAAAGATTCCTGTAGCTCTCTGCTGCCAAGATGTCCAGTAACACAGTAAGTTCATAATCTATAGGTGGGTCACCGGAAAAGCAGAGAAGGAAAAGCTGGGAAACAGAGAGACAGTTATTGCAGGGTGGGAGTTTTGTCCCATGTTGATTTAGTTTGTTTGCACTGCAGTAAGTTGCAGAGTATCTGTTGCTGAGCTTTCCATTACTTCTTGCATTTTCATTTTCCACAGCTGTCCTGTTTGTGCCTGGAACCCAGGTCCCTTGTGCATGTCCTTGATACCCTCAACCAAAAGAAATTTCATTGGTTTGTCACTGGAGGCTTCCCGTGTCCTGAGGGGGGCTCGTGTGCTGGCAAGGAGAGAAACTGATGGCTATTACTACCTGGGCCACATTGTCCAGGAGGTGAAGGTAACTCTTTATTGGGAACATGGTTGTAAGAGCATGTATGGTTTTTTTCTCTGTTCTTCCCATACTCACCAGTCCCAAGCCCTTGCTGTGGGGTGGCCCTCCAGTGTTACACATGCACTTCCTAGCCACTGTTGCCTCCCCACACCCTGTTTTCTTCTGTTACCTGGTGCTGTCTGGCTGTTTATTGTGAGGAGTCCTGCACGTAAGAACAGCCTGGAGACCAATCTGTTTTTGTAGATATAATGAGTTTTTATTCAGAGACAGACAAAACCGGTCCCTTATCCCTATTGTCTACTTTTGTCCAGCCTAGCAGCAGAGTTAATTAGCTGAACAGCAGCTAGTAATCCAAAATGTTTGTCTCCAGGGTCCACTTCCTCTTTACCAAACTGAGAGCTTTCCTCATTCTTTTCCATCTGTGTTTCTGGGAATTGTGAGATGATTTTGGATGCCAGACTGAAAATCCCCTCTGCAGGTTTTCTTTTAAAATCCAGTTCATTTGCAGGTTAGTTAAATAAATTTTGGTGCTAGTATAGGTGAGGATGTGTGTGAGCTTCAGTGTGGGGTAGAAGAGATTGGGTTAGAACAGATTGGGACAGCTGTAGGCACAAGTGACATCAGCTGGAGCAGGAGCTGACAGTATTATTTGTGTAAGTGCACTCAGAGATCTGCAGAGAAGGCTGAGATTCTGGCAATAGATCTTGTCCTCACTTGCTGCTGAAGGTTTCAATTAAAGTATTTAAATTTATGACAGTTGTGACTTTTTACTGATTTGTTAGCCTTCTGATTGCTGAAGGATTGTTTCTTATCCTTCTGATTGTGGTGAACTGCATCATACACAGTTTCTTTTGGCTGCTCTTTTTCCTGTGAGAGGTTTTCCTGGTAGATTCTGCCTTAGCCTGCTGACTGTGTTCTTACTAAAATCTAACTCCAAAGTGAAAGGAAGAAAAAACCTGTCAGCCCCTTAAGCCCCAGCTTTTTATTTACTTTTGAAGTGGTATGGACACAGTACAGTGAAACCCTGGTAGAAGAGGAAAACTGCATTCCCAGATCACATTCCACTTCCTGGGATTTCTGCCACTTCCCTCTTAGCACTTAAGCTTTGATGTTAACTGGACCTTGCAAATTGCCTTGCACACCGCATGTTTTACTCTTGCAGGGCTCCAGGGAAGGCTTTTTGGTTGAGTTTGACCAAAGTGGTGCTCTGAAGGGCAAGGTCCAGCGTGGGCAGCAGGAAACGCCGCTCTATGACATTGTGCACTACGAAGATGCCCGGCGACAGCCTCTTGCTCCAGGGGACAGGGTCTTGGCACCATGGGAGGCTCCAGCCAAACGTTTTGGCCCTGGCACTGTGCTAAGGGTTGTGGAGAACACAGAGGCACCTTTAGGTACCTGCTTTGGCTGTTTTGGTTTTCTTAGCAGCACTGGACTCACCACAGGAGCTGGTCACTGCAGGGAAGGGAACGGGCTCCAGCACAGAGAATTCACCTCCTGCTGCTTGGGTTCTCTTCATTGTGTTTTTATTGTTGGCACTAAGCCACCTTTTCAGGGTCAGAATTGATGCAGCTCACAGAATTTGCCTTTGCTTTGTTCTGTGGGTGAAAACTTCCTAAAAAGTATGGGGTTGGGTATAGCATCCTCCCAGCACAAGTCAAAAACTTTCCTGACCCTCCTAAGAGTCACCTGATTCTGTTAGTCTGCTTTTCAGCTATTTCAGGGTAAAATCCCACCTGCTGTGGCAAGTGAGATTTTTTTTTATATCTGCTGTCTCCTTGCAGGAAAGCCAGGAGAAAGTCAAATTTTAAACCTGTAAAGAATAAAATCATGGAAGTTGTTACAGAATTATCTGAAACACAAGTCATTACTTTTACCTCCTGCTCTCTATGAGATAAAGCACACAGATTGACATGCTGCTAATACATTACTTGCCTTTTTTTTCCCCCAGTATGCACAGCACACAATGAAAGGGGAGTGCTTGTGAATTTCTGGAATGGGCAGACTAAGGAGGTGTCTTCTGCCCAAGCTCTGCGGATTCCCGTGCCCCTGAGTGAACGCATCATCCTAGAGCTGCAGATGCCTTTAGCAGCCAGGCAGATGGTGGTGGATTCAAGCTTGGATTACCCATACCTTGTGGCACCAGGTTACAGAGCCTCAGGGCACTACAGACAGGGTCACCCGGGCCTGGATTGCTGCCCAGAGGCTCTGTATTCCACTCATCCCTGTGCAAAGTGCAGCTGGGGGTGTACCTCGCTTCCCCAGGGCTGCCTTGGAGCCTGGGAACACACACGGCCTGCAGAGTACAATGTGCAGCAGGAAAACACCTTCATCCCCAGAGCAAGCCTGACTGAAGAAAAGCTCAGCAAGAAAATAGAGCAGAAACTGTCTGAATTGAGGATTGCTTCTTCAGAAAGTGTTTCCCGGGAGGAAGAGAAGATATTAGAGACAGAAAACGTTCCAGAAGAATTTAGGTCTTGTTTGGAAGAGGACCATGAGATTATAGAAACTGAGAAGGTAAATAGTGGTTCACCCTGGCTCTTCTGTTAATAAATGGTCTGCTATTTGTGTAAGTATCTGCTTTGTTACTGCAAGTTTACTACCCTTGGTACCAAGCTAGAGGTTTAAGGCCTGCTCCTTATGCCTTCCTGCTAAAGAATGGGGAGACTTTGCACTGCCTTCCTTTGACTGGGGTCAGGTCATTGTCCATAATCTGTCCTTGTCCCTGGCTGGAGCAGGCTTCTAGAACCTCTTCCATGGATGCAGAATATGAGAAGTGTTGCACAGCCCAGTCCCTCTACATTCTGCTTCTGCATGAAGGAGGTAAAGGCAAAAAAAGGAAGTGTCAGAAGATTTGACACTGGATAAGGATTACAGTGGGGATTGTTCCCTACCAAGGCAGTCTCTTGCATGATTCTTCTAACATACTTCACCCTGTTAGAGGTGTCCCCTCTCCCAGTCAAGGACCACAAGAGACTTACGTAGTCCTCAGCAGCTGATTTGGTGCTTGTGAGCAGGGCCCTGGGTGAGGATCAGTAAGGAGGAGGTTCATGTGCACCAGCTACTGCCACTCTTATCTCCATTGCTCTGCAAGGGTTAGAATCCAAGTTCTGGCACATGCCAGAAGCAGGGCTGAGCCCCTCTGGCCTGATCTCCTTTGTACCAGTTTGGACCCTTTCAGGCAAAAGAACTTTGGGTCATTTGGAGAAATAGGGAAACTCAGGAAGTTATCAGAAATTACCTATGGGTTGTTTCTTTAATAAAGACCTCTCCCAGAATTCGGTTTTTTTCATTCTCTCTTAAACTTCAGTTACAACTTAAGATCTTATGCTGTAAACTCATTAAATAAACCTATTCTTTATCAGGTCTGGATTATGGTTGCATTTTTTGTTCTTTCTAGGGCCCTCAGAGGGAGATGGCTCGTGCTGTGGTTGATGCTGCTGTCAACACAGACAGCTGGTTAATGGAGACAGATCACAGGGAAGAAGCAGAGAGCAGACAGCAGGAAGCTGAAACTGAAGCTAATTTTGAACATGATCATGGTATTGGAACTGTAACTCTTTTACCCTAACATAAGACTTAGCACATAATATCAGTGCAGGATGGCATCATGTATAAGATCTACCACCATAATTCGTGGTGCTTTACAAGAAAATACCATAATGCCATCTTTCTATATAATGGTGCTATGGCTTGAGAAGTTATTCATCTTCTCTCAAAGTGAAAGAATTTTCAGATGGAACTTGAGATTTTTTGGCTTTTACAGCTCAGCTACTGCAGTAGGAGCTTTTGGGGGTTTTTAACCTATATCATAGAGCTCAGTATAAATAAAAATTTCCTTGCTTTAAAAAATAATATTTAACATTGACTGTGTATAGCAACAAGATTTCACCAGGACTTTTCTGCAAAACAATCCTCTTATCTGTGCTAAAAATGATTGCTTTATAATGTCACTGAGTAGAATTTTGTCCCCTGAACGGTCAAGAGGGCCTAGATCATGATTTTGATCAATTTGTTGCTGTTCTCAGCTTTGTGACAATTGCAGACATCTAAGAGAGGATTCTGAAATTCTCTATTATTGCTTTGTGACACTGTTGGAATAGGGAGAATGAAAAGTCAAACAGGAGTGCACATCTCCTCCCAGCTGGTATTCCAGCACCATTCCACGCAACGGCTAGCACTCAGGTCTGCCCTGTCCTTAGCAGAAAGGTGTGAGCAAACTCTGCTCCTGTTCTCAGTTACCCAAAAGCTCTGTTAGCAGGGTTGTGCCCATGCTAATATCTCCTGTCTCCCAGCAGGATGTGGAGCTCAGGCATTGCCTGATCAAAAGATGTAACATTTTTACTCATCTCAGAGTAGTTCATGCCAGTCTGTGAGATACCATGTAAACAATCCTTTAGCCTGAGTAGCTGTAAGGAGTGCCAGGCAAAACTCAGTTTCCCAGGCCAAACTCTTGCCTAAATGCAATGGCAAGCTTGTTTCTGAAAAGCTGGAACCTCTTTTGTGGAGACTAAAAACTGTCCCACTTCCTCATAGGAAAATATTATAAAATCCTTGCTTGAATATATTTCATATGAGCAGACCTTTTGCTCTTTTAATTTGCTTTCTTTTTATAAGCTTCCTGTATTCTCATATGTCCTTGCCCTAATTTATTTGAAAGGCCTTTTTGAGACCAGAGTGGCAGAAGCTCCAGTCCAGCATTCCCAGAGGAGCCCTTCCATGGGAAGCAGTGCTTTGGTTCCTTTCAGGTGCCAGAGCTTCTTTGCCCAGGTGAATCAATCACTGGAGAAAGACAGCTTGATCATCAGATCAGCCCTTTGTGGGCAGAGACCCCACAGTACCAGCCACCTGCTGGCTGGGAGATCCACACATCTCCCAAAGCTTCTGAAAGACAAAAGCATCACAGTGAGTATTTAGGTTTAGTTCTTAGGATGAGGAGATTTGTTTATGTCATGTGAGAATGTTCTCTCCTTTGATCTTTCACAAAGGTTTTTGCTGCAACAGAAATTATGCCTATGTAGAATAATGATTATGCATAAACAGAAACTTAAGGACTCCACTTGGGAGCCCTCATTGTGCAGGACAGGGCACTTGTGGTGTTTTTACTCAGCACTTTTGACAAAATGTTTTTGTATGTTAGCTCTAATCCCTTCTAAATAAGCTTCTCAGCCAGCTCTACTAGATAGCAAAAAAAAAAAAAAAAATCCTCTTTTACAGATACTGAAAGCAAAAAAGAGAAAGTTTAGGCAGGCATCTGAGGCCCACAGCAAAGAGTGCATGTTAGGGCAGGAGTGGTCTCCTGATCCTTAGGCTGGTACTTTACCTGCTGGAAAACATCATTTGTTCACCTCCCACCTACAAAACACCTTTGATTCTTCCTTTGATCTCTCCTTGTGTGTGTCATTAAACACACCCACCAGGTACATTTTTTGCTAAGAATAGCAATACACTGGAGAACAAAGCTGTTTACAGCCCCTGGGAAGCCATACAGATCAATGTGTTAAGAGAAACCAGTCAAAATGCTGTGTAAGACTGGCAGGAACATTGTTTGAAAGTCCTGTAGTGTTTTCCAGCTTGTGGTATTCAAGTTGTCCCCAGGAAAGCCCTGGAAGGAGACATTCTGTTTGCAGAGGAGCAGCTGATAGCAGGAACATGCTAACTGCACTTGGGAATAAGAGGAAGGAGGATGCATTTGACAGAGGGAAATATTTTGGGGGAACTCTGTTCCAGCTCCACACAGCTCTAGCAATGTAAACTGGAATACATGTCTAAAGGTTTGGTGGTGTTTACTTGCACTTCCCTCATAAAGGGCACTGTAAGGAGTACAAAAACAAATAAATATTTCACTATGGCTGTGAAGAGAGGCCTTGTAGGTGCTCCTTCATGTCTGTACTTGGCACAGTGCATTTAAAAACACCAAATCAGCAGCACTACAGCATTGAAATGAAGCTACTGCTGAAGAAAACAGAAAGACTGCTTGAGCATGGGTAGAAATCTCAGACAACAAAAGGTGAAGAGTTGGAATACCTGCAGAGGACTCGGGAATGTTCTGGGTTTGGCCAGATGGGGGCAGGTATTTCTCTTGATAATAAAATCTAGTAAGGAATTGATAATGTTTTATGCTCAGAATCTGGATTTTCAATCCAATCCAGAAGTTGACCCAAAAACTGGGGAGTTTTAAGCATTGGCTCAACACCAGAACAGCACAGCCTACTGACCTATGGAGAACTCTTAAGACTGGATTTTCAGACACCTGTTTGTTGATTAAGCCTACTGTTTTCTACAGGTTTTAGCATCATCCTTAGTACTTTTATGGATGGGAATCAACACTACAGTATTTGTGAGCCTTTGTAGCTTCTAGGCCTCAGGAGTGACATTAAAACTGGGCTGTTCTGGTTTTGTGTGCTTACAGTGTGCATTAGAAAAATTTGTGCTTACAAAATTTGTGCTTACAGTGTGCATTAGAAAAATTGCTGGGAGTAAGGGTTCAGTTTGCTTTTTTTCTCGTAGAAATCAATCCCTAGTGGTGCATCTCAGAAGAGGTGGAAGGAGCTGGACTTCAGCAGAGCCAAGATTGAGCATAAAAGGTGGCAAGAAGAACAGAGGCAGCTGAAGAGGGAGCAGCAGCAAGAGGCAGATGGCACTCGCCGGCAACTGCGCAGGGACAGCCAGAGGTGATGCTGGGAACTGACTGCTTTTTGTGCTAGAGGTTGGAAGGTTGGTAACATCTGCTCCCTGCTGCTCTCCTTCAGTCCCTGCACATCCCACCTTGTGCTTTTTGCTGGGCTCTGCACAGGGGTCACAGTGGTTCCCTGCTGGGAATGAAATTGGTGCTGGAGGTGTGAGGGAGTGGGTACACAGCATTATCTCCAAGGGCAAATTCCCTTCAGTCCTGCTCTCAGACCAAAAGTGCTGACATCAGGCACCAGCCTGTTTGGGGCTTTTGCTACCTCTGTTCTGGACACAGTTTAATCCCCATAACCTGACAAAGAGTCCTGGAATGTTAACTGAACACAGATTGCCAAAATATCTGCTTTTTGTCTTATGCACTGTCTTTCTTTTTTATTGCTCTTTCTTTATGAGAAATTTGAGAAATTTTGTTTTGGAAACAGGCAGCGATTGCGTCAGAGAACATTGCAAGGGCTGGAGAAACAGCTGGAGCACAAAGAGAGAGCTTTGCAGCACATGGCACTGCTCCAGGCTGCTGGGGCTGAGAGGAGTAGGAAGGAATCCTTCTTTCAAGAGGAGGAGGAGAGGAAGGCAAGGCAGAGGCTTCAGTTCTTAAAGACATGGCGTTTGCAGAGAGAGGAGTTGCAGGCAGAACGCAACAACAGGAGCTGTGAACAAGAGAAAGAAAGGCTGGTAAGGGCAGTTCCAGATGTTATTTTCTTCTTCTGCCATGTTTCCAGCAGTGGAAGTATATATGCAAATATCTGGAGTATTTGTATATTTCACCTGTTTTACATCCAATAGAACTGTATCATTTAGAGATAAAAAAGGATAACCTTTTTTTGGCACATGTACAAAGATGAAAAGTGGAAAGTAAAATTCTTTATCTCTGCCACAAAAGCAGTCTTTCTGCATGCAAGAAATGAATTCCCATGGATTATATCCATTTGTGACTAGTGAGGATCATAGTACTGTAGGATGATTTGGATTGTGTTCATCTATTCCCGACCCCCCTGCCATGGGCAGGGACACCTTCCACTAGACCAGACTGCTCAGAACCCCCTGTCCAGCCTGCCAGGGATGGGGCATCCACAGCTTCTCTGGACAACCTGTGCCAGTGCCTCTCCATCCCCACAGGAAAGAATTTATTCCTAATATCTAATCTAAACCTACTCTTTTTCAGTTTAAAGCCATTCCCCCTTGTCCCATCACTCCACACCCTTATAAAAAGTCCCTCTCCAGCTCTTGTAGCCCCTTTAGGCAATGAGAGGTGCTCTAAGAGCTCCCCAGAGCCTTCTCTTCTCCAGGCTGAACAACCCCAGCTCTCAGCCTGGCTCCATAGCAGAGGTTCTCCAGCCCTCTGAACATCTTGGTGATCCTCCTCTGGACTCACTCCAGCAGATCCATGTCCATGCTGGGGGCCCCAGAGCTGGACAGAGATGAAAAGTGAGGATGAAATTTGGCATGAAGGCTGACTGTACAGTTTTGAATGTCTTTATGTAGGAGTTGCTGAGGAGCAGAATGCAGTCACGGCAGGAAGTGCTGGAACAAAAATCCCAGGAGCAGGACAAACAGCAAAAGCAGCACCAGGCTGCCAAAGTGAGAGTGTTCCAGAGGAGAGAGAGTTCGCATCTGAAGATGGAGAAAGAAGGCCAGAAGCTCCGTGCCCTCCAGCAGTACCTCAGGGAACAGAAGCTCCTGCTGCTCTGGGCATCCCTGCTCGAGTGAGGAAGCTGCACAGAGGGTGAGCAGGGCCTGGAGCAGTTCACAGACCTGCTGTGTCCTGTCACCTGTGAGTCAGTGTGCCAGAGCAGAGTGTGACAGGTGGCATTTGGATTCCTGGAGAGGTCTCTAATCTCCCTTGCGCTGCAGCCAGAGTGCACTTCCACTGCTCTGACCTTCACCTGCCTTTCTTCCTGGGGTCACTGGCTCCCCCTCCCATGAGAGGGAGCAGCAGGGCATATCTAGAGGCACTTTTCTGCATCAGAAAGGAGGGGTTTTAGTGCACTGCACTGTGGTGAGTGGAGGTGCCAAAGGAGAGGAGGAAGAGGTTAAGCTTGTCACATCCTGAAATGTTCCCTCTTCCTTACATCATCTGAGGTACAAAATTCCCTGTGGCTGTGCCACAGGAAATGCACTGATCAGCTCTGGGTAACCAGAAATTTCAGCCAGGTATTTAGGAAAGGAGAATGGACATAGCACAATTTATTTGCTGAAACAGTCAGAGCTATGTGGAAATATCTTTATTTTACACAGAATTATGCTAAAATGAATACAATATATGTGATACTTTGTTTCAAGTAATGCCTAGAACCAAACTAGATACAAAATTTAAATTCGGCCTGACATTCTGTATACACTTAGAAACATGATACACGTTTTCTGGCACATTATAAAAAATTATGCCTCCTTCTAGAAGATAGCAACAGTAATAATGGCAGTTTCTTAAAAAAAAAAAAAAAAAAAAAAAAAAAGTAAAATTAAGAAAACTTGTAAAAGGGAGCTCCTTTGAAATCCTGCCAAATCGGAATGGCCAGCTGGCCAGCAGTTTCCAAGCAGTGAGTGTCAGACTGCATTCCTTCAGGGATAATAGAGAGGCTATGCCTTCAGCTTTTCCCTAAAAAGACCAAGTTAGGTCTCTCATCCAGATGTTTACAAACTACTCTGAGACCTTAATAGCTAAAATGGGTATTTTTAAACTTTAGGGTCCATAATGTACGTGCATGAGCCATCCTGAGATTTTTGCTTAAAGGAAAAAAAGAGAAAAGGAAAGATGAACTTAAATAGAAGATGAAGGCTTTAACAAACAAAATGTCAGTGTTAAGGCCTGAAAAAAGTGTAACTTGCTTCAGATTATGGAAACTACATGTGAGGCACAGTTTTGCATTTTAGACATGAAATCCCATTATTTGGACCAGTTTCCAGTCTGTTGAGTGTCTGGGAAAGTTGGCTGGAATCTGCTCAGCAGGAACAGGGATGGTTGTGCCCCAGACCTGGCGCACACCCTGCTGAGGGAACACGGGTGCTGGTGGCACGTGGAGATTTTCTTCAGGGTAAAGTCTGGGGGAGTTGCTTGCTTCTCCTCTTGTTTGAGTCCTCTTTTACATAAAATCTTGTGCTGGTTAGGATGATGCTCTGCCTGCTTATGACTCTAACTAGACTTAAAGAAACAAGCCTAAAACTTACAAGGTGTTAAACTCTACTCCTGTTTTTATCCTTATGCACTTGGAAATGGAATATGCAGTGATTAAAGGAAAGTACATGATATATACTGAGCTGAATCTAAACTTATTTTTCAGACTTCATTTATATGCTATTAATCATTGCTTTATAATCACCATAAAACAGCAGATTGTCTGCTTATGCACTTTCTCTTCATTGCTTAACCACCTGAGAACAGACTACTGCAGAGACCCTGCTCTACTGCTATTTCACACAGGGTAGGTCTGGGAATATATTCAGTACCACATTATTTCCAATCATTCATAGACTGTATTTCTCACTATTACAATGCAGCTATAAAATCATTTTAATACTGCTATTAAAATAATTGACTGTAAATGCCACATGTAATCCAGCTCTTCTGCTAGCTTTATTTGATTTTAAACATTTGCAGTGTGGTTTTGATCCATCAGGAAAATGCTTGGGCTCTGGTTTGAAACCTGCTGGAAAAAAACCCTAAGTATCTGCATATCAGTTAAGGTTTTGAGTAGAGTGGGGAGCACCAGGGAGGGTAGCAGAGAAAATCACACAGAGCAGAAAAAAAGAAACCTCTTAAGTTTCAGAAACAGAAAAATTAAGACCAGGACAAATATTCCCAGAAGTTGTTTTTTATTATGGAATTAGGTTTTTCTACCTAGGTAGATATTTTATTATGCTGTTTATAATCCAAAGTCCTATCATAATGTACTATAGACAGAAGTTTGAGAAAAAATTTAAATGGTCTGGTTTTGTCATCCAAAATGACTAAGAGCAGACCACTACATGCAGGATGTTAGGACACTTCTACAATAAAAGTAGAAGTTAAAAGTACAAAAGACAAACAGGTTTATTGGCCTTTTTCAGCCTGAATGTGTTGCTTAGGTGATGCTAGAACATAATTTCTCATACCACAGTGCAGGTAAGTCAGTAAATTAAATATTTAACCTGATATATTTTAAAACAGACTTGATCAATTAACATCTTTCTGAAGATGTTTTTAAAAACTACCATAGCACATTAGCTCTTAGAACTGTGCAATGAGTGGGAAATGTCCAATTGGGCAAATTCTTCCTGCTTTCTGGAATAGACCTTCTGATGACCTTCTGATCTTCAACCATGCTTGGCTGAAATGACTGAAGGCAGCATTAGTGGAGAGCAGCCACATCCCTTGGGTACCCGTGACTTCTCACCTTCAGCTTCCTCTGTGTCAGCTCCCAGGCAGCACAGCACAGGTAACCCCCACAGGGAGAGGGCAGCAGCCACAGGAGTCTATTTGAAGGCAGAAGCTGCAGTTTTGATGAGCAGTGGCTTAGCTGCCTCCAGGATGTCCAGTTCAGGGTCCAGTGAACGTCCAAGTCCTTCCAGAACCATGATGGCAAAGATGATGGAAGCAAAATTGCTCTCGAGCTTCACCTGGAACCACAACAGACTGAATGGACTCAGTGGACATTATCTTCTTCTGTACCCCTCCAACCAAGGTACCAGCTCTGCCTAAGCTGGGAGGGAAGGGAAGAGGCTGGGGAGAGCATTTGCACACCTGAAACTATAATACAACTCCACCAGTTGGACCGTGCAGCCCTGTGGCTGACAACCCCAGTTCAAGCCACCACAGGTCTTTTGATTTCCAAAGTTGTTTGCAGCTGTGGAAATTTCTCCCCCAAACAGTCAGTTATAAGGAGGTATCTATAGTCTAAGGGACTATAAAAAAGGTAGGAAAAACTATGTGTTACAAAAATACTCCTTTTAGTAGACAGTATCAACCATTAAATGAAGTATTGAGACCAAAAAAAAAAAACACCTAAACCAGAAATTGGGCTTGGCAGAGTGTGTATAAGATCTGAGAAACAGCATGCCTGCAACACTTGGATGCATTCCTGCTGTTCCTCTCCTAGCAGTTTGTTTCAGAAGTCAGTCCCCCTCCTTGTTAGCCTCTCATGTTCCCAGTAATTCTCCCTCTCCAGATGAACTTCCAGCCATTAAAGGCAGAAAGGGACAGGACCTCACCTTATGGGTCATCAGTAGTTTGAAGACACTCGAGAGGAGATTTCCCACCTGAAGCTGGAATAGACAAGGAGAATTTTAACAGCTGATCAAAAAACCTTTTTGTTTCAGTTTTCAGTGCCAAGTTGCACTGAACTGCAGGTAATTGGGACTGTGACATGGTGCACTTGCCTTGCCCAGGGCAATGGTGTTCCCCCGGACCTTGGTCACAAGCTCTGCCATCTCAGCCTTGAAGCGCTCAATGTCCTGGCACTGGTTGGCACGGGCATGGTGCAGGATCAGCTCTGCCACCCTCTCCCCCTGAGAAACAAGTGGAACAGCACAACCAGACCCTGGTCACTGGTGACTTGCAATCAGATGCTTGCAGTTCTTGCTTTTAGTAGCTGAGAAGTGCCCCTGGCACAGGGTGGGCCTGGATACAGGGTTTAGCATGGGTTCTTTGGCATGCTTCAGCAGACCAAGACAAAACGTGTCCCTCTTGAGCTGTGTTAGTGAGCCCTTCACCCTGCAGCTGAGAGACAGCAACAGGCAAGTAGGAGCACAATGCTTGTTCCCAGAATGTACAGGAGACACCAGCATGGGTTCTCCAGTCCATCTGACGGTGAGTTGCAAGGGGGGAGGAGGATAATGTAGTTCCCCCACATGGAGGAGCCTAGCAGAGGTCAGACCCCTCCATGCACACCTTTTTTCCTTCCTCTCCATAGATTCTGACACAACAGCAAAATGGAGCAAGGCATATGGGCCCTCCAGCAGCAAGGCTGCAGAGAGGAACATGTGGGGCAGATCAAGATGTGAACCCATTCCCTCCTCTTCTGTGGCAAAACCTGACAGATTCTGCAACAGTGGTACCCAGGCAGTCCTAACTTGCAGCAGAAGTACTCCTAACCAGGAAGGGGCAGCCAATACTTCCCATTTAGCACCTTCTAGTTCCTGGGGCCATTAAATTGCTCCACTCTGGCACCCTCCTTGCTGCAGCTGAACAACTTATCCCTGTGTTTGGGGATAAGATGCTAGCAAGGCTCCTTTCAAGGGCAAATAGAAAACTCACCTTGGCCATCAGATTCCACAGCCACCTCCCTTCCCCAGCCAGCCCCATGCCAGAGAGGGGCCTCACCTGTCCCTGGACCACAGCTGTGAACACCGCGCGGAAGTTCTGCATGTCTGCGCTCTGCAGCTCCGCCACGATCCCTGCATCCAGCAGCACCAGACACAGCTGCTGCAGGGCTGGCTGCACCTCCAGCACCTGGCTGTCACACAGCTCTGGCACCTGGCTGTCACACACCTCTGGTACCTGGGTGTCACACAGCTCCGGGCGGGCGCTGCCTTGAACCAGGATGTTCCCGGGGTGCAGGTCGGCGTGGACAAAGTTGTCGACGAAGATCTGGAGGACAAGTAAGTGTGAGAGCAGCTCGTTCCAAGCAAACCTGATGATGCCAAAAGCCCCCAGGCAAAGG
The DNA here is from genome assembly GCF_901933205.1 of Camarhynchus parvulus. Classification (NCBI taxonomy): domain Eukaryota; kingdom Metazoa; phylum Chordata; class Aves; order Passeriformes; family Thraupidae; genus Camarhynchus; species Camarhynchus parvulus. The sequence continues at coordinate 13,556,408 of NC_044586.1, forward strand.
GCAGAGGGTTGTTTGTGGTCTGTTCTCTGTCATTACCAGTGATGGGGCATCACCCTGGGCAGCACCACAGCAGGTGGCTTCTGCTGGAGACCAGCTCGGGCACTCGGGAAATCAGCAGAGCCGTGTGAAGCAATCCAGTGTTTGCTAGAGGTCAGGTAGGACAGCCAGGAGTGCCAGCAGGGAATGGCAGTGCCCTTTGGCAATTGGCCCTAAACTGGGACACTAACTGGTGGGCCTTAGCAAAGGGTAGTGCAGTATGAATAGGCTGTTTGCCATTCATTGACAAAGGTTACAGTGAATGCGTACGTTTGTCTAGTGCAGGACACCAACACACATTACAACTCTATCGAAAAGTAAGGAAAACAAGAGAAGAGGAAATAAATCTGTGTAGCTCTTGTCTGACTCTGCTAGCAGTTAGCACCAAAAAGGACTGGCAAGAGGACAAGAACCAAACAGTACATTCCCTGCCCTAACCCTCCTGGTGACCTGGGACTGCAGGACTTCCTGCCCCAAGGAGATTATCCATCATCCATTTCATGGATTTCTCCTATGAATTTGTTCAACTGCCATGTAAATAATTAGAGCTGTGTGAAAAAATATGGTTTTGGTGTTGTCTGAAAAAAATTACTTCTGCCAATTGTATGTCCTCCTTATTGAGAAACCTTACACAATAGATCCATATTCATTCTCATGCACTCATGACTGCATAATCTCTGACATAAGCTATTCATCTTTCTGCTTTCCAGAGTTAAGAGTCCAAATTATTTCACCATTCTAGTATGGAAGCCATTCCACATGAGTAATCATCTATCTGCCTTCCTCTGCACCTCTTCTAGTTCTACTACAGCCCTTGAAATGGAGGGTCCTGGGCACCAAGGGACTAGAACTGCAGAGTACTCAAGAAAGAGGTATTTGTTTTACTTACAGACATAAAGTCATTTCTTTGCCCTTTAATTCTCTCCTACTCCTAAAATTTGAAACCAATCTTAGCATCAAACTATTCTGGTTCCAGCACTGCTTTTCTGAGTGGTAAAAGCTATTTCAGAGCCTGTCATACTACCTGGAGCCAGAACTGGAGGTTCACTATTGCCCTAGCACAACGCTGCAGTTAGCAGCAGCATTTCATCAGACATGCACTGCCCACACACTCAGTACTGTCAGGAGCTTTTGCAACTCTTCTCTGCTGGTTCTCACAGCCCTTCACAAGACACTTGTACCACCCTCTCAACACTCCAGACTATTTGGGATTATTTCAGCCACAGAAGAACTAGATAGCCAGAAGCTGAACCTGGCCAGGTTTGTTGTCTTGACTCCAGATTTAGTTCTCCCTAACAAAAAGGCAGTTTTAGAGGAGTTGATAAATTAAGAAATCAGCTCATTTTTTTCCCTCTGAGTCACATCCACAATATCTGCAGAGCACAAGACATTTGCTAATAATGGTGCACCTTAAGGTACTTGGGTAATAGGTGAATATTCATTGAATGGATTAGTGGGTGTCCTAAGCAAAGGCTGACCAAGGTGCTCAGGCCAGTCCTACTGTGTGCAGGCAGATGGCCCCTCTGCAGTGGCAGAGCTCATGTCAGAGCCTAAGCAGGGCCAAGTCCAGCCCAGGCTTTACCCAGACCAGGTACAGGTAGGAAGCAAATGACTTCTCTCTTTAGCCTCTGTTTGTATTATTATCCAAACTGAATAGGTTCTGCAGGAAAACAGCTTTCTCTTGCAGCCCCAGCCAAGTGCCTACCATCTTTAGCAGCATGTCCATGCCCATCCTGGCCAGTCTCTGCCGCAGCTCCGTGCCAATCCCCACGTGCAGGTAGCGTGAAATGGGCTCACTCTCCTGAAACAGAGACAGAGCTGGAGTCAAACAGCCCCTGCATCTCACCCTCAAACACACCTTTCCCTGGGTGCCACAAGTGGGGGGAAGGGGATGATAATACCCTAGAAAGGACTTGGCAGAAAGAGCCTGTACCTAGTGTGATGGAGAACATGACAGAACCAAGGGTTTGTTCCTTGGAAAGACAGACGGTGTTCCAGGGACAGAAAGACCTTGCCAGGGTCACATGCAGGAAAACTAAGCCTGAGAGTAGCTTTGGTCTGGGACTCAAACATCCATAAGGGAAGAGAGGCAGGGATCAGAAAGTGTCAGGCTGCTGAGCTCCTTGCTTTAACCCAGCACAGAGGAGAGGTGAAGAATGGTGTTGGTTTGCAAAGCACAGGCAAGCACAGCAGGCTGCACCCACTGCTGGTCTGCTTGCTTTCAGGCCAAGTGTTCACTTCTATACAGAGTTGTCTGTATAGAAATGTACAAACTTGTCTTTAGGGATGCACTGCTTGCAAACAAAAAGAGTGTAAGAGACACTAAGGAAGAACATCAATCTCCTTAAGCAAATAAGAAGTAAAGCATCCTTCTGCCTGTGATTCCTCCTTCTCAAAAAGAAACACCTCCTTGCCATGGTCTCCTTGGGGCTTTCTCACTGCCACCATTGCACCCACACCCTGCAATTCTTACCTCAAATGTTTCCACTAGAACATCTGCTGTTACCAAGGGCCAAAGGGGAGTTGGAAACTTCACAAAATTGACACCTAGGAAATTCTGTCGGAAGCGCTCCAGATTTCTGGCTTCGTAGCGTAAGTCAATCTCAACGGACAAACAGAAAAGCAGGTTTGAAATTAGAATCAACTAGGATTAGATCTCCAGGAGCCTCTGTGTGTTGCAATACTCAATACCAACAAAACCAGTCAGAAAGCCAGAATGGAAACAAAGTAAGAGTGGTACTTTTTACACGCTCATAGCCTCCCTGATGGAAGAGGAGCAGACTGGGTAATGGATGGTACACAGACAGGTCCCAACCTTTGGAATATGGGTGCCTTACTAGAGGCACAGTGTCTCAAAATAGACCAGGACTATGTTATATTCAAAAATACAACAAGATCTTAAACTGGATCCCATCCTGAATGAAAGCTTGCTGTCCAAACAGCAAAGCAGGCAGACAGGATAGAAGAACTGCAGCCACAGCCTCACTTGACAGAGAGGCAGCTGTAGCAGGAACAAATTTAATGTAATTCATACAAAATAATCCACTATGCCAAGCCCAGGCCCTGGTTCTTCAGTGATCCAGTGTCTTGACACAAGGGCATCTCTCCTACAGTCTGCTACTGCTCAAGGAGGCAGGATAACCTTGCCTTACCTCCCTTGTCTGGCAGTGGGGAATACCCCAGGAATATTTCCTGTTCATTCAAAGGGAAAAAGCTACAATGAGCCTATCAGATATTCTCCTAACTCTCAGTCTTCTGCACATCCACCCAAGCTCTGCCAAACTGGTATGAATGACCTCGAGTCACATCTGGCCACAGTAACAGCTCCCAGCATGGATTTACTGTGCAGAGGTTTTGGAATTGTAGAGAATAATTAAGATTTTCAAAAGTTACAGACTTCAGACTCTGCAATCTAGACACAAAAATGAAATTAGCAGATAATGGCTCATTTCATAGAAACATAAGCCTAATTAAGCCTGCAGTGAGATCTTTTTAAGTTTGATAGTAGCAATGTTCCAGGACTATGTCTTTAGAAGGCATTAGTAAATCAGGATGTTTTCAGATCTGTTTGCAAAATTTTACTGACACTGTGAGTCTGATGATAATACAGAGTAGAATGCGTTATTAACTTCTGTGGAAACATTATTTATGGCTATATATAAAAATATCTATCTATCTCTCTCAGTGCTACAAACATGACTAGTGAGTACAGACTGCAAACATATATGTAGAATTACAGAAAAAATCCACATGCCTGAGTACTTGCTCAGAGAGATTCTTTCCTAAGGAGAGGTGTCTCACCAGTGTTCACCTTTCACAATGCTGCAAAAAGGACTCTGGCTATGGCTAGCTAGCTGTTCAGGCTGTCCACTGGAAAACACATTCAAAGTCTAAACATTATTTTCAAAGTCTAAAAAATCATTTTAGATCTAGTAAAGACTGGCTTTTTTCATTGCTTTGCTACTTTGTGAGCGTATAAGCTTTCCTACAGTAAAGTGATTTGATTAGACTACAGAACAGAAGTAAAGAACAAGCCAGCCTTCACCTAACCATTTTAAATATTGTGGTGTGGACAGAGTTACAGGCAGCCAGAGCAAGACAAAGGGCAGTTTTGTTTAGCTGGGGACCATGGCCTGGCACATACCTGCTGCATCATAAGCTTCTCAAACTCCTCCACAATCTCTGTCAAACTGAGCCACTTGAACCCAGGGAGGAGTCCAATGATGCGGCTGCCCATCTTCATGAGAAACAGATCCATCTGGACTTGGTGGACCAGCCCAGGGTGCAGAACCTGCACAGGAACCAGCAGTGGCAACATCAACCCCCCAGACACTCCATTGCAATGAGCTCAAGTGACACATTCCAAATTTACAGAACCCAGCTTATTAGGATAGGAGGGAACCAGCTTCCTTGGCTAGTCCTCAGAAGAATTCCCATTTTGCCATTGCTTATGTTACAGAGAAACATTTTATCATTATCAAATTCAGTGTATCAGTGCTGGAGGCTACAGTTTCACCCAAAGACATTTTGCATCACTGTCAGTCTTGCCCTGTCCTTTATTAGTATTTGAAGCTGCTCAAATATAAGGTTTCTTTAAATAAACTTTGCTGGAAGGCACTTACACATTCCAGATTTCTTCATGTGAGCAGAGGAGGTTTGCTGTCTGGAAGGTGCAAGCAACCTTAATGCTAATTCTTTTAATGTAAATTTGGCCCTTGGAGGCATTCCTAGTGCCCATATGCCACATCAAATCTTGAACCCTCTGTTTGGCAAGAGCTGGGGATTGTGGCTGGCTGGAACAAAAGCACTGAGAAAGGACACCAGGAGAGACAGCATCCCTCCTTGTTCCACCTGGCCCTGGCCAGCTACTCCTCTCCATGGGAGTTAAAACCTGACAGACCTCGTCCAGCACGCTCCATGTTCATACCTCTGCCATTTCGGCACATGACTTACTTTAATGGCTACAGGCACGAGATGTCTGGCTGATGACGGATCTGTGTTCGGGAGTGGCTTGGCCCTCTGCTCCATAAGGGACATCCTACTCCCGGAACTTCCCTGGGAGCAGCCCGCAGAACTCAGTTCCTCCCTGCTCCTCTCATCCCGTATCTCCTTGCTCTTCCTCCTCCTCAGCCACCCGAGGAGGCCTCTAAAGCCTGACACTTCCCACGCTTCAAAGGCGGACCTGAGCTCCGAGCGCTGCTCCAGCTCCTGGGCCCGGGAGCCGCCGATGGCGGCGAGGTCAGCATAGGCTTTATACACCTGGGCAACGCAGCCCGAGCCCACCGGCTCCCGGCTCGGGAACTTGAGGATGCCCGTCCAGTCCTCCCCGAAGGCCTTCCTCAAGAGCTCGTCGGTGTGGCCCCAGGAGTGCGGGCTCACCTCGACGTGCAGCTTGGAAAACTCATCACAGAAGGCCTCCGAGAAGAGGTCCCTGCGGGTACTGGCCCACTGGCCCAGCTTGACACACGTGGGGCCCGCGGCCTCGGCCGCCCTGCGCAGCAGCCGCAGCCAGCGGGCGCCCAAGCCGGGCCAGAGCCGGCCCAGCGGGTAGAGCAGCAGCAGCGGCCCGAAGCGCAGCAGGAGTCCGCAGGCGCGGACACCCAGCCGCAGCACCAGCCCCAGGCGCCGCAGCACCAGCCCCAGGCGCCGCAGCAGCCCCGGGGCGGTCGCTCCGCGCCGCGCTCCGCCGCCCACGCCGGGCCGCGCTGCCCCGGCCTCTCCTTCCAGCCGGTGCCGGCGGGCACAGCCGCGGGCACGGCCAAGGCCAGGGCGGCCCAGCGGCCGGCGCGCAGCCCGGAGCGCCCCGGCCCGCCCGCCCGGGCAGCGCCGGCCGGAGCCGGAGCGCGGCGGCGCGCGAGCAGCGGCAGCGGGAGCAGCCGCGCGACGCCGCCGGCCACCATCGCGCGCGCTCCCGCCGCCGCCACCGCGCGCGCCCCCGCAGGGGGCGGGAGGGGGGCGCGCCCAGCCAATCAGCGCCCTGGAGCGCGGCGACGCCCCGCCCCTTAAAGGGCCAACAGCGAGAGCCTGGCGGGAACACGAGTGCCATGAGGGAGGCGCGTGCCCGAGCTGTCCCCTCAGGATCGGGCTGTGCTGGACGAGGACAGGCGGGAAGGCGCCGCGCTTGGGCCGGGGGCCTTCACCCCTCCGTCAGTTCTGAATCATAGCAACACTGAATATCCTGAGCTGGAAGGGACCCCTCGGGATGGTGGAGTCCAGCTCCCGGCCCTGCACAGGACGCCCCAAGTGTCACCCCGTGGGAGCGTTGTCCCAACGCTTCCTGAGCTCTGTCGGGCTTGGTGCTGTGCTCACTGCCCTGGGCAGCCCGTTCCACTGTCTGACCAGCCCCTGGGTGAAGCACCTTTCCTTAATACCCAGCCTCAGATCAAGGGATAGAACTCGTGTCGCAGGTTTGAGGCATTCCTGGCCAGGTGCTCTCCCAGGTGCGATGGCTCTGTGACCCCATCAGCCTCGGGAAGCCGTGCCAGTGACGGGTACTGGGGCGACAGCAAGTCAGGGCTTTCTACGTTTCCCCGCAAATCTTTCCGTCTGCAACCAGAACGGCGGCTTTTCGGTCAGCTCCGGTTTGCCCCGCTGACACCGGCAGCCCTCGTCCCCTCCCCCGGGCACCCCCCTTCCCCCGGGCGGGCCGCGCAGGGAGCGAGGGGCGGGCGCGGCCGCCTGGGCGGCGGGGCGGGACGGGACAGGGCGGTGCTCCCGCCGGAGGGCGGCCGGGGCCGGGGCCGGTGGCGGCGGGGGGCGGGCGGGAGCCCCCAGCCGCGGGTCCGCAGCCGCCAGCCCGGCGCCGGGCGCCGCCGCCGTCATGCCAGGACACGGCCCCCCGCTCCGCTGCCGCCGCCGAGGAAGGTAGGGAGGCGCCGAGGGAACGCTAACGCGACAGAGCAGCGGGCAGAAGTGCCGCTCCAAAAAATCCCGAATTCCCTCTTCCCTTCCGCGCCCCAACTTGGCTTTTCTTCATCCCGGCTGCAGGGAGGGAAAGCGGGGGCCGCCAGCAGAGTCCCCCCGCGCTCCCGGGCGCCGGGACGGGGCGGCTGCTGCTCCCGCCGGGCGCGGGGGGCCGGGCCCGCTGCCGGAGCGGGGCTCGGCTGGGGGGCTCCGGGCCCAGGGGAGCGGGGCCGCTGCTGAAAAGCCGACCCGAGCGGGCCGGGAGCGGTGGGGCGGAGGAGCAGCGGCAGCCCCGCCACCCAGCACGGGGCCCCTGAGTGAACTCAGCCCTGCCTCGGTCTCCAGCACAAAACAGAGGAGGAAACGCTAAGCACATTCTTTGGGGGAAACCCGGGCCCTGCCGGAGCAAGCAGCCAGAGTTCTCGGCTCGGCAAAACCCTGAACCCCCGTGTGATACTAGCCCTGCACTTCTCTCTCTCTGCTCTGGATAGACTGCTTTCCTCTTCCTTTGCCTTCGGCTGGAAGGGGCGCCTGCAGTTGTGTGCAAGCTGTGGCTTACCAGGGTGGCACTTCTGACTCCCGGTGGGGATCGGTGGGAGTATTCACCTGTCCTGGGGGGAAAAACGCCTTCTTGCCTTCCCGCTCTTGTACCCAAGGGTGATGAGCGCTAATGGACAGGGAGTTGGTAGAAGGGAATGTTGTTTGGGAAGGGAACAAGGAAGAAGTTACAGCTGGCTGCTGCTGTGGTCCCAAGGTGTCAAATGCAAACTAGGAGGCAAAACCATGCCAGGTGTATTTGGGGCACTTTCAGAGGTTTTGGCTTTTTGAGTGTCCAGTAAGCATGTGTCTTGCTGCTTGGTGCTGGAAAAGTGATGGTCATGGGGGATTGAGGCTTTCTGACTACTTGGATCTGCCCTGGAGCCTCCTCACAGGTGCAGGAGCTAAGTGCTAACATGGGCCCTTCTGCTCTTTACAAGAACACATCTTGTTCCCAAGACAGGTCAGCAGGTTGTTCCTGACCCTGAGTTATTCCCAGCCACCTTTGCTCTTGCCATTTAATAGTTGTTTAAGTTTGTTGCTTTTGGAGAAGAGCATCTCCAGCCTCGAGCTCAGCTGGGAGGATAGAGATGACCAAAGGGACTTCCATGGGGCTTTTATTTGCTGCTGTGAGGGGAGCTGCTGGTGTTGGTGGTGGATTAAAAAGCTGTTTTCTGTGTTGGCTGCCACCTTACTGGCTGCTGGTTCTTGGTGTGTGGTAGTGAGGTCCAATAATGTGTACTGGCCCTGTTTTCTGAACCACCAAAAAGGGAGTTGTTACTGCATCCTGGCAGAGGAAAGGAATACATTTCCTCCACCCTTGTGTTGTGCTCTGAATTGTCATTGGGGTAGTGTTTGTGGGGTTTGGTGCATGTGGGGTTTGAGGGGTTTTGTTTGGTTGTTGCTTGGGTTTTTAAAATAATCCAGGCAGTGTTTCAGCCTGTAAAAATGGGTAACTACTATGTTGGGGCAGGCTTGGAAGCAACTGAAAACGCTAAGTATGGAAATGAGAGGAAAGCCACAGGATTTCCCAGGGTAAAAAGGCGCCTTTTTGAGAAACGGAAGAGAAAGCACTGAAAACAAAGGGCGCTGGAGTGGCCAGGGATGCAAAAAGCAGAAGGAAGATTTATGGCTCTGCTGGGACCACTCTGCCTGCGTGGGTGAGAAGGTTGTGTGCTGAAGCCTGGGCTGGCCTTCAGCACGTCCATGTCCTAGCAGTCCACGCAGAAGATTCTTCCTGTTCATCAGCTCAGATCCAAAGTGCAGTATTCCTTGTAGAGCACAAGTGCATGTGGATGTCCCAAAGTGCTGCTGCTTTCAGTACTGCCCCCAGCTCACTGCCCTGGGAAAGCTTTTAGGACATTTTGTGTGCAAAGACAACTTCTGTGTGTGCTTTCTGTTCTCCAGAAACAAGAAGAACATTTAGATCCTTTGTCAGACACTTACAATAGGCTTGTCTTTCTCCCATGCCTGTGGTATTTACACGTTAGAAATGTTCATTTTGACAAGGAGATAATAAATAAAGACCCCGTAAGCTGTGTTTTTCAGAGATGATCTTAATCCAGGAGTAGCTTTTCCAAGGAGTTATTCTTAATATCAGCCATGACAACTAATTCATACAGACAGGACTTAAAATCTCTATTTTGCTGGGCGCTCTGGGAGCACAGAAGCAAGCTTGATCCTTCCCCAAGTTTAAGAAATTTGCCGATGAAATCATCACACAACAGAACCAGTCTCTTAAAGATGGAGAGATGCTGGGCATTTCAGAAGTGTCTGATAAGTGCCGTGTTCTTTTGGATCCCCTGAATGCATCATTCAAAGCAGCTGGTCCTCCCTTCCTTTTGTAACACCTGACATTTATTTCCTGACTGGAGCTGTGTGGAAGCTGCTCCTTCCTAAGTGGGGGCCAGACCAAGGGGAGAAAAGGCTGTGTAGTGCCCCATTAAACCGATGGGAGTGGAGAAGAACCTGTCTTGAACCCTTGTTGAGGCTGGTTAATTGTGATGATCTCAGGCCTTCAGAAGTGGGGTGCAAACTCTTTAGGGAAGCGTTTTTTAGCAGAAGGATTTGAGTACTAGTGGCTGATATGTCTGTTGGCAGGAGCCCAAGAGCTGGCTGGAAGAGGCCTCTACTATGAAAGAAATGCTGAAATAGGACTTTTAATGCACTTGCATAGCAGTTCCTTTCAGGCTGAGAAGACTCTCCCGAGGGAAGGAGGGAGTGGGATGGAGCTGGAAAGCAATTTCTTGCTTCATTCAAGTCCTGACAGTAAATGAGTGATCCTGGCTTTGCTTAGATACAGCTCAAATAACATTGTGTCTGAGGTATCTGTGAGCACTGTTTCACAGCACAAAGGAGGAAAAGAAACAGTGTTTTCTTCACTGTAGCTCTGAAGTGCAGTGGAAAGGGCAACAGCATGTTGATCTTGCTTATGGGATTTTTTTTCTGGTCTTCACCTTGGAGCTGCTTTATCAGCTCCTGGAAATGGAAGCAAAGGCTGAAATGTGAGGATATGCACAGTGTTTGGGGGTGGCTTCAGCCCAGGTTTTAGTGAAGGTGACTGTATCACTGAGCTCCCAGCTTCATGAAGGCCGTGCTTTTGAAATGTTGAAATGGCTGTGCTACATTGAAATGTGCCTTCTGCAGGGGCCTTGGGTGACCTTGAAGTGGGTGCCTAAGACAGTGTAGAGTCTCTGGGATCTCTGACCTAGAGTCCCTGGGACCTCTGACCTCTGCATCCTGGGATTTCAGCTGAGGCCTGTGTCCTTTGGTGGAAGCTCAGCACAGAGCAGGCTGAGGGTCAGTTCAGGGTTAGTATGAAGCACTAAAAGGCATCAGCACTGTCTTACATAAATAAATACTTAAGGTCCTCTAGGCTGATCCTCTTCAAGATCTCTCCCAGCCTCTACACGGTTCACCACCCAGGTGGGTCAAGGTGCTCTGTGTCTGTGGACATGGCACTGATGAGGTGAAAGCCATCATTCCCCAGGCCTTTCCTGAGGAAAGCAGTGGATTCTTACCCACCACTATGTGAGTCTTCACCAGTTTATGTCTTTCATTGAGCTGGGAGCTCAAGGCAGCAAGCCACCTTTGGGGCTCTGCCATCATGATGGTCCAGCCTGTGCTGTGCTGAGACAGCTCTGAGGAGCTCTGAACCCTGTGATGTGGTTCCAGCCTGTCATCCTTGGAGCTGCTCACAGGGACTAACTGTGCTCTTGGGATAATCCTGGCACAATGGCTGGGGTGATCCTGTCCAGAAACCCCCTGAGTTTGTACTGCTCTGAGGTAAATACATTGCCCAAACATTTCCTGAGCAAATGTGGGGTGCTCTGTGTGTGCAACAAAAACCCCAAAAGGGGGCTCATGGGAAATCTTCCTTGCAAGAAGTTTGAAACACTGTGACTCCTTTCTTTAACGCAGATAACATGTATTGAGGACATAATTTCTGTCTTTTTTGAAAACAGTACTATCCCATGGTAAAGCTGAAGGAAGTCAAGCACAGTTGGAAGGGCAGAGGCTTGAAAGAGTAATGTCCTGCTGGAATGAATGCTGGTATAATCTTCATTCTTTGCTTCAGTGCTTTTTCCCCTCCCCAGGTTAGGGAAACCAGCTGCAGCTGGCAGAATGTTACTTTCAAGGATTTAGCAAAGTAGATGCAAGAGTTAGTGGTGATTTAAATGGTGATTTCACTGACTGATTAGGTCAGTTTTTACTGACTAAACTTGTTAGGAGCTAGCACATCTCTGAGGCCTTCTTAGGGCAAGATTCTCATCCCAGTGCTGGGGCACTGCCAGTCAGGTTTGCTTGGGGTCTTCTGGTTTCCTTGTTTTTAATGGCTGGCACAAACAAGAATTTGGCTTGACTGTTACCTGCATGTGCTGTCTGTTACACACGACCTTTGCTGAATGTGAGATGTGTCTGTGTCTGCCTTCTAACAAGCAGTTCCTTGGCTGGGGTAAAGGCTCAGGCTGCTCACTGGAGCAGGAGGGCTGGGAGGGAGATGTTGGCCCTGCAGCCAAGCTGCCAGTCTGGGCAGGACTTGCTGCTCCTCAGTCCCCCTGCACTGCAGGCAGGGCTCTGGCTCAGCCCTGTGCTCCTGGGCTGGGAACTGGCAGTGTTTACGTGATGAAAGGGAGCAGAAGATGGCTTTTCCTGAGCTCTGCCTTTGCCCATACATGTGCTGGCCCAGGGCCAGGATGGAAACTCTGTCTTCATGAGTGGAGAGAGGGAGATGGGAGGAGCCAGAGATGAAGAGGGGCCCAGAAGCAGAGGGAGTTAAAATAAAAACACCAGCTCACAGAGAGAAAAGCCTGTAACAGATGGCCCTAGCCATCCCCTGGGCTCTTCATGCACTTGGCTCCACGTGCAGTGCTGACAAGATCTCATCTAGAAGCATGAATAAGGGGCCTGGACCATTTTGGGATGTGTGATGGAAGAGCAGAGTAAAAGGCAAAAGGAAGGAAGCTAGACAGGTAAGGCAGCTGTGGTTCAGCTCTCTGTGGTGCCTGGACTGGACTCTGGGACTTGCTGCTACAGGTGCTGCTGTGTGAGCCATCATAGGAGCACTGCTTTGTTTTCAAGTGTAGCATCCTTTATCTGAGGCCAGTCTTGCCTCCTCTGTAAAATAGCATGGCAAATGCTGGTGGAGGTTTGTTCCACTGCTCTCATTCCCTCTAGAATACGTACAGCAGAGAGCTGTTGATCCTAATGGAGCCTAGTGTAAAGATAGATTCTGCCAGGGGGTGCTGGCAGCTGTAATTTCCAATGCCCATCTCCTCATCAGGTGTCATGGTAAGTAATCAGATTGGCTGAACAGTTCAGCATGTGGGGTGCTGGCCTTGCTTGGAAAGCCTTTGGTAGGATATCTGTGCAGGAGACTGTGCCTGGCAGAAAAGCTGGTCTTGGAGAAGCACTCACAAAAGTTTTGCTCTGAGCTCATTTGAAAATCTGGCCCACACACTTAAAATGTCAAGAGCTGGTGATGGTGAGGGGCAGCTTGAGTGGGGAAAGGTGCCACCTCACTTGGAAGGGGTTGAAAGAGTTCTGGATGAGACCTTGAGACTCCTGATCCTACAGATCCCAGAGAGCAGATGGCTCCTGGCCAAGTTCAGGCACATAAGTTGTGTTTCCAGAAACTTACTGGGGATTCTGGCAACCCACTGGAGAGACTGTTTCAGGGAGCAAGACTTGCTGTTTCTTTGTAAGCGGAATAACTTTAAATGGCTAGATGCTCTGTGTTTTAATTAGATTTCCCTTTGGGAATAAAAGTGGTGAAGTGTTTCTGTGCTCCTGCTACATTTAAATATTCTGTACTGTGGCCCCAGTCTGTTGAATCGTTTAGGCTGACATGTAGGTCAGGCACATGCTTCAATCCACCCAGTACATCATTCCTGCTCTGGGAAGTTTGGAACTGAACTTCACACAGTCTGATTGAAGCCAGTGATATGCTTTGAGCACAGACCTAAAATCAAGCGTGTGCTTAGGTGTTCTCCTCATCACAAGTGGTCTCTCGCTCGCCCACTGTATTCTGCAGAATCATTTTATATAATCATTTTATATTAGCAGCGCCCTTGAACACGGATTTTCTCTTCTTACCCTGCAAGGCCTCTTGCTGATAAGCCCTGTTGCTGTGAGCAGTTCAGGTGAGATGCAGTCACAGGCCTGGTATTTTGGAAGCATTGTGGATAGGCATGCATGTGTGAGTGATTAAATCAACCCATCGGGGTGTCATCTGGAGAGGAACAAATGCTGAGCTTGCTCTGCAGGCGGGGGGGAGGAGGATGAGATCCCCCTCTAGTTTTTGCTGAAAGCTTTTCCCCTCTGCAGATGTGCAGCTGCTGCAGCTCTCTGCCAAGAGGCGGCCGTGACTTTCCGAGCTGGGGAACGTGCACACATCTGTTTGCAGGGAGAGCAGCACAGGGGCTCCTGTCCCTGGGGATTGTGTTCTCGTGACAGATAGTGCTGACTGTCATGGAGGGAAATGGCAAATTTCACGGGACACTGAGAGGGCACTTCATAAATATGAGCTTGCTTGCCAGTGTCAGCTGAACGCCACCTTTCTAAATTAAAAAGGAAAGAGCTCCCAGAGACTTTTCAGACTATTGGAGATTTCTCTTTAAAAATGTTAAGGCCCTGCAGAAGATGTGTGCCTTCTACATACAAAAATAAAATGTGTTTCAGCTGCAAAGCATGCTGTGATCCCAGAGGCTTCCTCTGTGAAGCCTTTTGGGTAAGAGTTGAGTCTTGGGTTATCCAGAGCTGAGAGTGGCTTACTAGCAAAGGGAAATAAATGCCTATTACTAAAACTGAGAAGGAAGTCTCTGCATCAGCACATGTAGCGCTTCAAAAATCAACATCTGGCCAAAACCAGACCCTGGAGCATCCTCCACAATCTACTGGTCCATGAGAACTTTTTCCTTGAAATCAGAGAGTTTGGGAATAAGTAACTGAGAATCTAGTTTTCCCTGCCTTGACATGCTAGGCTGCATGTTCAGCAATCCCCAGTCAAATTCTACGAGACAATTTGTTACTCTAAAGAAATGTGTAAGATATTGAGCTTTTTCCAGATGATGTCAGAAGCCCTGATCTATCTGGCTTTTGTTTCTCAGCTTTGTCAAACTCTGAGAGAAGCCTGAGAGGTTTCCTACTGGGAAACCAACACATGGTAACTGTTTTTGCATCAGATTTCTGTCTCTGTCCCCTGAGATTACTGTGAGTGACTCCACGTAGAGGTTTTGCCATGGTGTCACCTCTCACATAACAGCCCTGTACTTGTGGTGGTGAAGGATTCTGACAGCTTTTTCTGCTTAGTCTGTGCTAAACCTTGCCCCATCAGCATCCTCTTGTTTGCACAGCAGGAACCTTTCCTTATAGAATGATTTCGCTTACTCAAATTCAGCGGGAAACCAAGGGTTTTCCCCTGTTAAATTCATAAATTCCTCCACTAGTCAAAGACAATTTTGGGTATGTTTCAAGGAAAATTAGGATCACCTCTAAAAGGCACAAATTTCATAAAATGTTGTCAGAATTTGATGAGGTGGTTTTATGGTTGCTTGGGATTTTTTTAATAACTTATTCTGACATGTAATATATTGGTTCAGTTCCACTTGCTTACTGTTTGTTTCTATGGGGTAAGATAATTTTTCTCATCCAAAGCAATCTGGAAACATTATCAGAAACAGAAACTTGGTGTTTTAGAGCAGGGAAGGACTTCAGCTGACCATTCACGGCAGGAATACAAATTCTATCTTTTTCTGTCCTTCAAACCAGTGTTCCCAGATGTCTAACCCAGTCCTTTTTGCTATTCTTATGAATTTCATATGGCAGTCTTTCATTAGAATTTTATCACTTTTATTAATTTTATTATTATTAGTATTATTTTATTATTAACAGAATAAACTAAACTAGACTGAGTTTGGAAGGGACCCACAGGGATCATCTTGCCAAGGTGCCTGACCACTTCAGGGCCAAAGTTGAAGTATATTAATAAGGCCATTAACCAAATGCCTTTTACACACTGAGAGACATGGACCACTGTCCACCTCTAGGAAATCTGTTCCAATGTTTGGCCACCCTCTTGGTAAAGAAATGCCTCCAAATGTCCAGTCTGAGCCTCTCCTGCTGCAGCTTTGAACCATTCCCATGTGTGGTACTGTACTACCATTCCCACTGTCACTGGGTACAGGGAGAGGGGCTGAGCATCTCCCTCTGCATCTCCCTCCTCAGGAGCTGTAGAGAGCAATGTGGGGTGTTTTATTTTACTTCAGGCTCCTGATCAAGATCTGCTTTTTGAAAAATCAAGCCTGACCACTGAGTTTGTTTTCTCTCCTTCTCTGTCTCTTTCTCTCTGTCTCTTTCTCTCTCTCTCTTTCCCACTCTCTCTTTCCCACTCTCTCTTTCTTGCTCTCTCTTTTTTGCTTTTTCTCACTCTCTCTTTCTCACTCTCTCACTCTCTCACTGTCTCTTTCTCACTCTCTCACTCTCTCTCTCTCTTTCTCTCTTTCTCTCTCTTTCTCTCTTTCTCTCTTTCTCTCTTTCTCTCTTTCTCTCTTTCTCTCTCTGTGTCTCTCTGTGTCTCTGTCTCTTTCTCTCTTTCCTTGGAAACAGGTAATCACCAACCCATTCTTTTTTCCTGACACACCAACAGCAGATCAGCTGTTTCACTGTCTCTGTTGCACATGTATCTTTTTTTTTTAACGTGTAAACAGTGGGGCATTTTTAATGTAGGAGATTTTGGTATGATTTGCTGTGAAATCCTTGAATGCAGAATTAAGCAGAACAATGTATAATGCACCTTTTGTGAAGCAGAGCCAGCATGACTTGGTGATGCAGTGATGAAGCACAGTGAGAGGTGTAGATAAGGTTACCCAGGAGAAAAAGGTGATGTCACTGTCGTTGCTCCATTAACTTAAACTGACCAATGACCTCAGAGTGAGGTTAGGAGGTTTTTTATGCTTTGGAAGAAATTTTGTGATATTGGTTTTTCAGTTTCATGATTGAATAAAAGAAAATTATAACTCATTACTTGGAGAAAGGTGGCAGGGTAGCCCCATCTATTTTATTCCCTCCTTTTTTCCCTTCAATAAAATAAATAGGAAGGAGAGAAAGCCTAAATAGTATTTCTGCTCCTTGTAAAGGGAGGGTTTAACACACACCCCCTCAATTTAGCTAAATTTTGGTAAGTAATGTCATTTCACAGTAAAGAACCTGACTCTTGTAAGCTTCCTTCAGATTACCTCAGATGTTTTCTTGAAAGTTTCTCTCTGTTGCGTTTGGGGTTTTTTGGGGGCATACTGAATTTAGATCAAACTTGGCAAAAATTATTTAAGTTAGTCAGAAACCATAAGTAATTTACTATTCCAGCAGCACTTAAATCTGTTTGTGATTCATGCAAATTGAATTGCTGAGACCATGCAGCTGCATTTCAAGTATGTGAGTGCATCTTGACCAGATAAGTTATTTTCTGGAGCATTTCTGGTTAGGTAAGAGAAACAGGCACCTTTACCCTGCGGTTCAGAGTTTGTGAGATGCTACTTCAGGAGGAGAAAGTACTTTTAGAACACAAATCACCTCTTGGGAGTATTCTTAGTTTTATATGATAATTATATTTGCAAACCCTGTGCATCTCTAATATTCTTTTTGCTTGGGAAGGCATATAAGCAAAGATAACTTCTTGCTAACCTATTTTCAGGGCTGAAATTTCTCCTGTGTCTTACTTTTCATTTTAACATCAATGCAGTGAACCCACTTAGGAGATTTTTATTAAGTAGATGCTATGCAGTCTGAACATTTGAGTTATTGCATGCTGAAGAGATGGGAAGAAGAATGCCTACTTGAATGCCAAACATTTTTCTTACCAACCAAGGAGTAAATCAAGTATAGCATTACTTTAGCTCTTCTTGTTCCTCTTCTAATAGAAGAAAATGTTTGGGGAATTTCCCCCTAAAAGATCAAGTTTAGGTTTAGTTTTCCAGTTGTGTCTGTAAGCATTCTCTTTTCAGTAATGAAAACACAGTTATCAAATATCCATTGTATTCAACTGCAGATAACTGAGGCAGAACTGGGCAGCTTCTACCTTTGTATAGAGAACGTGGTTCTGGTGAGGAATATCTAAAAAAATATAATCCAGACGAGGGGATATTTAGATTACATGTTAGGAGGAAATTCCTTTTTGTGAGGCTGGTGAGGCTCTGCAAGAGGATGCCCTGCCCCTGGATGTTGGGGATGCCCCATCCTTGGAAGTGTTCAATGCCAGGCTGGATGGGGCTGTAAGCAGCCTGATCTGGTGAAAGTTGTCCCTGTCCATGGCTGGCGGATTGGAACCAGATGATCCTTAAGGTTCCTCCCAACCCAAAGCCTTCTGTGATCTAACTGGCCTGTTCATAGAGTATTTAACCTATGGAAAATGTGCATTTGCTGCAATCGCTGTCTTCTATAGAGGGAAAAAACCCAATTACAGACAGACCTCTTTCCTGAGCCAGATCTCCAAAGCTGAGTGTGTAAAGCTGATGCTTTTGGCACAGTGGGGATGGGAATTTCACAGAGGAACTTGCAGATCATCAGGGTGTTATACCAGGTGGGTCACTCTAGTGCAGCCCCTTTACTGTAGGAGACCTCATCTCTTGCCCTGCAGGAAACCTTTCTATTCTTTGAGCATCACATGAGAACCTGTAAGAGTTGTCCCATCCCATCCAAAGAGGTTTTATGGACTTGAGCAGAGGGGGGCTGTGCTTGTGTGCCTGTAGGTACCTCTGTGTTGGGGCTGAGCAGAAATGAGGTGAATGTGGAGGGTGAAATGGAAGCCACACCAAAATCACTGCAGTCACCTTCAGTACAGCTGGGATTTCCCCTTGCATTGGACTGGAAATGGCATCTTTATGAGCATTTAAGATGAGAGGGGATGATGTTTATTGAATAGTTCAGGGGACAGGGCTTCTGCAAAGGGTTTAACTCCAGAAGATTCCTACTTTGATATTTTGTTCTGGATCCTGTAAAATGATCCCTTGTGAAATGCTGTCAGCGCTTTGTAGCAATGAGTTTTTCCTGTGCACAATAAACAGTATCAGGGCCCAGTCCAGCACAACATCCAAACATATGGGTGGAGTATGCCCTGGTGGTTACCCTGGAATACAAAACTTGGATGCACATCCTCTGGGTTGGAAGCTTATGTACAAATAGCTCTGCTTCAGTTGTGAGATAAGGGCTGATGGAGACAATTGTACACGAGTGCTCTACTTTTGCTCCATTATCCAGCAGTGAGATGTATGTGAAAGAAAGTAAACAATGGAAATTAAAGTCCTTTATGTGTGTGTTGGCTTTAGCACATCCCTTGGAAGAGAGTAGTGAACAATATGTGCTTGTTTGATAACTCTCCAGTTTCTAGGTTTTCTGCTGCAAGAAGCCCAAAGGAACACTTCAGCAGAGGAAAAAAACAAATCTCCCAAATAAATGCTTTCAGTATTTCTCATTTTTCTTTAGTAGTTGGTTGGTTAGTTAGTTTTTGATTTAGTTAATAATTAAATACTTAAATAACTATTATAATTAATAGTTAAATAACTTTAAGCTTTTCAAAAAATTGTACCCTGAACTCTGAAAGTGGAATGAACTTGGGAAGAAAATATTTTCCTTTTCTATTAGTGAAAATTTACAGCACTCATCAGTATTTGCCAAGGCAGCATTATTGGTGGATTCATGGCTTCCATGGAGCTGTTGAAGTTTGTTAGGCACTGCAGAATGACTAGGGACAAAAGACAGTAGAAATGTGTTGGGGATAGCATAATTATATATCTTGTTTTGGCAACTATTTTTTACTGCTTCCTTGCTGATCAGTTGGAGGAGAGCAAAAAAGTATCACTTGGGGAGGAAAATGTCTAGTAATAATGTTTTGAAAGATACTTTTTGTTGTTATTTTCCACAGAGAAAATGAGAATGATAACTCACTTTTACAGTAATTTATGATCTGTTATCATAGGATAATCCAGATTTGGAGGGATTACAGGAGGGCTGTACTCCAGCCTCCTTCTCAAATGGGTTCTGATCTGAGCTCAGATTGCTCAGGGCTTTGGTTGGGTCTTGAAAACCTCCAGTAATGGAGACAGCAGGGCTGCTCCAGAGCTCTGTTTTCCTCATGGTGAAAAGAGCTCTTTTATCCTCATAGTAAAAAAAAGACTTTTCCTTATATCAAGTCTCTGTGTTCCCTCTCATCTTGTCTCTCATCCCACCAAGAGAAAAACAGCCAAGGAATTTGCTTCAGGTCACACACTGTGCTACACCAATGGTTTTGTTTTTATGAGGAAAAAAAAAGATTAAAAAGTCACAACAGAATGTGGAAACCTGTGTCACACCTCTGAAAGGAACAGGGAACAGAGGTGTCAGTTCAGATCTGACCTGGACATGCTTAGGTTTACAGCATCACTGTGTCAGTCTGTCCTCCAAGCTGCCAGATGTGAAGAATCTCTTTAGACATATGTAGAGTAATTATTTCTTCTGGAAGTTCCCTTTTCAGCGCTGTGATCTGTTATCTGAGACATCTCCCACATTAGCAAGCTCTGCCAGCTCTGTGGAGCTGGATCTGGCACGTGGAGAGCAGCAGAGCTTGCGTAGGTGCACAAAGGTGCAGAGAAATGTGCTCTTGATTTTCCCGGCCATACCTAGACCTGTGTCCTGTTGCAGTCAGCAAAAGAGGAATGTGTGCTTATAATTCTTTGAAAATGTTAGCTTCTTCTACAGTCATGGAATCATTTGGATTGGCAGAGACCTCCAAGATCATGGAGTCCAACCATTAACCTAAAGCAGCCAAGTCGGCCACCACACCATGTCCCTAAGAGCCACATGAATACAATGTGGAGCTAATTCAGTCAAAGCTGGGACTTATTTGGGAGTTAAAATAAGGAGATGGAATTGCAAGTGTAAGTGCAAGCCTAGTAGGAATGTTTGTTTAAAAAAAATCTGATCCTCAGTTGTGAAAATGGGTCTTAAACTTCAAAGTCATGTAGTCACTTTTGAAAATGTTACCCATCTCTATTTTATTTCTTTCTTTCCCTGGGGCTTTTCTACCACAAAAAGTGGCAGAAGAATGTGCCACCAAGCCATCATGATATTTTACCAGCATTTTTGCCTGACAGTAGCAGGAGATCAGCTCTTTTTCCCCCTCTCTTACAAAGTTTTATGATCAGAAGCTGTACTGGAGAGCCAGGGGCAGTATGTAGGGATGGTTATGGATGGTTACCTGCAGCACACCCCTCCTCATGCTCTGCCCTTGGCTGGGCTTCTGCTGGGGCTGGGGAGCCTTGGAAGAGCCAAGGGTCGTTCCTTGTGTTGTTTTGTACTCAGGTTGCCAAATTCCTGGTTATGGAGAGGGTGTGGGTGGACAGGCAGCACAGTGATGTGGGTTGATTTTCTCTCTGTGTCGCTGTCCTGTCCGGGTGCCCGTGCTGGGAACCCTTGTGCTGCTTTCCATCTCCCTCCAAACCCCCTCCTGTGCCCGGGATCACCCTGCCAGGGAGGAGGTATCAAACCACATGTGGAAGGGTGGAGGAAGAAGAGTGATTTTTCCCTAGGATTTGGGGTTTTGGTAGGGCTTTTTTCCCCGCTTTTATTGGCCGTGAGTGCAGTGACCGCTTAACCGCAGGGACCGGGCCGGCTCCCTCCCCCATGCTTCCTTTCCCTGGCAAAGCAAAGTCGCTCAGGTTTCCTCCCAGCTCTCAGCTCCATTCCTCTCCATACAAAAGGAAAGGAAAAACTGCTCCCTGCATGGGCAGATGGCCGACTGTTTCCTGGCAGCTCCGCTCACTGTCCTTTTCCCATTGTTCTGACACAAACACACGCACACACGCACACACACACCCACCGAGAGTGGCTTTTCTTCTGGAAAAATAAATAAATGCAAGCTCTCTTTGCAGAGGTTTATTCCTCCTTGGAGCTGTGTGAGCTTCCTCCTCGTGCTGGCCAAATCTCGGGCAGCTCCCGTGCTGCCTGACCTTGCTGTCTGCTCAGGAAGGCTGGGCGAGGGGATGATGTGCTGTGCCGAGGTTGGAAGGGTTCCATACAGAATAAAGTCTGCCATAAACAGGTTCTGCCTTTGTGGTGGCCAAGATATGTGGGAGAGGAGCAAAGAGGAGCTTGAAGGAGACAGAGGGAAGCAGGGTCTGCTGAACCCAAAAGCAATCTGTGTGTGACCCTTTGCTTGAGCTCAGAAGGTGATGCTTGATAGGGACAGACTGAAGTGGGAGGTCATGGTCTTGGGGTGGGTGCAGGAAGGTCTCATGGAGCATGCAGATGGTGCCCCAAGGTTGTGGTGATGGACACTTCAGGAAGCAGTGTGCTAAATCCACATCAGGAGGGACGAGTCAGCATCCTGCAGGGTGAAGGCCACCAAAGGAGAGATTTGCTGAGGCTCCATTTGTCTCCCTGATGATAACTTATTTTGGAAGAAGCTGAGGTTCTTCTTTTTAATGCTCTCATTTCCTTTCTGAATGTGAGACAATTTGTCTTCCTGCCAGGAAACTCTTTGCAGAATTGCTCCTCGGAGGGACCTCTTTGGGTCCCATTTATGTTAGAATAGCAGAGATTATCTCACCACATCAAAAATGAATTCCAGTGTGGTTCATGAGCTGAACACTATTGTTTAGTGACAGGTTGTTTCCTATGCTGTCAAATATTTGGGTTTCTTATAAGCATAATAACCCTGAATTCTTTCCAATTCTTTTATTTACTGGTGTAGTAGGACTGGTATGTTTGTAACACAGCACTCCAATCAAAGGAGGGAAAAGCACCTACATCACCTAGCTGCACTGGTGGAAATGAGTATTTGCCAATTTCTCTTTGACTTTGTTGGAACCTGAAGCCAGTTCCACTGCATCTGGTGCAATCCTGTCTGCCTGTGTGGCTGATAGATGATTCTGCTGGCTGATGTTTGCTTGTGTGAATCTGGTCCGTATTTCTTTGTTTTATTCTGTATTGACCACAGTCATCTTCTCTGTGGGTACTTTCAAAGCCAAACAAACCAGGTATTGATCACCATCTCCAGTGATGTAATCTGCAGGCAAGGACACACCACAGTGTGTTCTTCAGGCTTGACTTCAAGTAACTGAATTTTCATTTATTAGGCTGCAAAGCAAAAGCAAATATTATCACCCCTTCAAAGGGGATGAGCAACCCCCCTGTGTACACACAAACACTCACACAAGACCTTAAACACAGGGAGATGATCTAGTAATGCCAGTTACTGTCCCAGAAGGGGTGTCCTCTACTCCTGCCCTCACTTCCCAGGGTCGTGGTTTCCTCATCTGGAATTACAGTTTTTTTCAATCTTTTTTTCATGACTTCCTTGTAGAAAGCATACCCTGAAACACATAATTCCATTAAGCATTGCAATCACTTTAGCAGCCAGATTGGAAAATACTGAATCATTCTCTTCTTTTCCATGTGAATTTTTTCTTACTATTTGTTAACCTACCTGCAGGAGTTAAGACTCATCATGTCTCTAAGCAGTCATAAAAACCATCCTTGCCACCAGGATGAAAAGCAGTATTTACCTTCTATGCATGCAGGACTAAATTTGTGACTGGGGGCAATGAGTTGGAAAAAGAGTGTTTCTGGGTTTTTTGACAGGGTCATGAAACATCCCACCACTAACCCTGAAAGTGCTGTGTTTTTCAGCTGAGGGTGTGTCTGCCTGAAGGAAACTGAAGAAATGTTGAATACCCTTTGAGTTGTTTTTTTCTGTCTGTTATGTGTTTAGAGGGAGGAACAAAGAGAAAATAAAACAATGGGATATGTGGGACAAGCTCAATAATAGTGGGTGCAACGAGCCCCACCTTTAACAGAAGACAATTCATATTGTGAGACCCTGGTTTTGATTACTGTCTTCAGGTCAAGATTTTATTTTTGTTTCAGTCTGCACTTTTCCATGCTGAGCATTGCCTCTGGCTGAATCACTTTTGAAAGCCTTCAGCCAAAATGGTTCAGCTGTTTTAGTGTGGAGCCTGGGGAGAAAATTGTTGCTGCTTCTCCTGTGTTTGAAAAAAAAATCAGGCTTTTCTTTTGTGAAAACTTATCTTCTGCTTTGAAACAGAAGTGCTGTTTGGATCAGGAATTTGTCCTTTCCCATTCCTGAGTCATCTCTACCCTAACTTTTCCAGGGCTGTGTGGGAAGACAGTTTCAGCTGGCACATGGTCAGCAGAGTTTTTTAGTGCTACCTTGCTACCAGATGTGCTGTCCTTACAGCTCCTGGTGTCAGGCAGGTGATGCTGGTGAGATCCCTGTGGAGCTTGACCTACAGCTTTCAGCAAATGGTTGGTGGAGGGAAGTAATGGACAAGAGGTGAGAGTTGTTTCCCAAGGGTCCATCTGCTTTACTACAGAATAAGGATAGTCTCAGGATGAAGCTGAGACCTGGGGTAACCCCCTGATACTGCCCACAGCAGGTCCTGCTGGCTCCCTCTTCTAATTGCTGAGGGTTAACTTCTTTACAAGCAGAGTCTTGTTGCCAGCCCTAGCAAAGGGGGATTGGGAATTCAATGATTTTCAAGGCCCCTTCCAGCCCAAATCATTCTATGATTCCTTCCATGTGTTTCAGTGCTCATTAGGTTTTCCCAGACAGGTGACTGATGTTGCTATCTGAGCAGAAAACTGTGCTTCCCCCCCTTTTATTTCTTTGCTGGTTTAGGGAGCTGAACCAGGCAGCTTGTGAGCCCGTCCTAGCTTGAAAAAGCTTTACAAGCATGGGAGCTGATACAAAGCAAAAGCAAGAAGGGAGGGAAAAAGTAGGCACAGCCTTAGTCAGTGTCAGCCATCAGATGTGATCAGGCCTGTCTTTTACCAAGGGCAGGGACAGGACCACCTTGCTGGCAGCCAAGGGAGGAGCAAGGCAGGCCATGAACCATGGTAATCCTTTCGGTCAGGTTAAAGACACATAAGCAGGCAGAGTTTGTTCTGTGTGCTCAGAGAGGGAGAAGGTCAGTAGGCCAAATTATATCATAAAATTAAAGACATGTCCTAACACCCAGCACAGCTTTGCTGGACACAGCCAGTTCCTGCATTGCTGGTGTTGCAGCCTTGTTCCCCTGATGTGGGATGTTGCACAAAGGCAGAGGTTGTGGTACGTCCATTTCACTCACGGTTTTTGGAAATACAGTTTGTTTTGACACATGGGATTCTCCTGACCCCCTTGTAAGCCCTGTGGTGTAAGATATGATAGATCAAAGGGAAAAGTTAGGACACAGTGGGGTGAGGGGAATAGGAGGCTGTGTGGGATCTGGCTCTAAAAGATACTGTAGGACCCTGTCACTTCCCAGTCCTTGGTCTTTTATCAATATGTTTTGCATAAGTTTATCCTGCTTTTTTCTCTTTAACAAGTGACTTGGCCCTGATTGTCTAGAATTCTGTACAATTAGGAACCCATTACAAGTGTGATGAACTGAGCAATCCTGCCCTTGGTGTCCTCAGTCTTCACAAGATTCATGTGGCCAGGACAATCAGTGTCTGCAAAGAGGTCACCTTGCCCTAAGCTGACTGTGCCCAGCACAGGACGGCAGAGTAGCTGAGGTGGGAAGGCAACTCTGGAGCTGGCAAGTACAGCCCCATGCTACGAGTGTGGTCATGTAGAGCAGCTTGTTTGGGACATTGTCCAGTTGGGTACTGGGTATCTCCAAGGGCAGAGCCTCCACCATCTCTCTGGTCTTGGTCACCCTCTTGGTAAAAAGGTTTTTCTCCATGAGTAAGCTGATTGATCATTTCTGGGAAGCCCTGCTGCTGTGGAGTTGGCCCTTCTGCAGGACTGACCAGGAGAGGAAAGAGGTGGACTTTGTATAAGTTTTCTGGCACGTGTTGTGGAGCTCAAGTTTGAGGAAACCCATGCCTTGCTGCTGGGCTGGTGTTGGGCACCTCCAGTCAGGGACTTCTCTACTGTAAGCCCCTTGTTTCACCAAGGGAGCCTCTCCTGGATCCTGGTGCCCTTCTCAGCTCTGGCTGCATCCCTGCTTGGCTGTGTCCTCCCTGCTGAGCAGGGGCTCCCTCCCTGAGGTCACACTCTGCCAGCGGCCTCAGGAAGGCAGCGTGCTCCTGCTGGGGACGTGGACACTGCTGGTGCTGGGGCTGTGTGTGTGTGAGCACAGGCACGCATCCTCATGCCTGCTGCTTCCCCCAAAGGAAAACAGGCTCCAAACAGAGCAGGGGCTGGGGGAGGGAGCCTTGAAGGCTTTAACTGTTGGTTTCCCCTTACTCATGTTTTTCCTGTTAGTGTTTTGTCTTCTTGGCATCCTTCCTGTTCTTTATATGTGTATATACGTTATACATTGTTGCTGTCTTTATGCTGCACCCTTTGTTGTGTAAAGCACCGGAGCAGGGAGATGTGACTTGTAGGCTTTGGCTGCTCAGAGTTACCTGGGTTTTGGTAAAAGAAAAACAGGTCTGTTTTTCTTCATGGAGGAGAGTTGGACCAGCTGCAGGTTGTTTCTTGCTGTTCACATGCACCAGCATATGTGCTGTTCATATGCATCAGCAGCATATGTGGACATGGGTGAAATTTTTGGGAGGTGCAGAGTAAA
The DNA here is from genome assembly GCF_901933205.1 of Camarhynchus parvulus. Classification (NCBI taxonomy): domain Eukaryota; kingdom Metazoa; phylum Chordata; class Aves; order Passeriformes; family Thraupidae; genus Camarhynchus; species Camarhynchus parvulus. The sequence goes on from NC_044586.1 coordinate 13,581,931, forward strand.
CAGAGCAGAGGAAACCATGAGATACAGCCTCTAGCAGGCAGCAAGGGTAATACCCAAAACCACCTTCGGGGTATGCTTGGTTATTCCCCACAAATAAAACTGCAGAGAAGGGAGGCCTGGGAGGTTTGCTGACCTCAGAGACAAGACCTCAGGCTCCCTGTGTGTGATCTGTGTGCTGGCTCTGTGCATTTCAGTAACATGGACTGCAGGGCCTTTGCGCTTCCCTGGCTTTTGTCACGGTCTGGTGGCTGCACCAAGTGCAGTGGGCAAAGCTGGTGTCTTCCTCTCCCTGGAGGTGTTCCTCTGGAAGCCTTCTCTGCCCTCTGAGGGTGGGAGTGTGCCTCTCTTTTATTCACTGGTTGCTCTGGAAACATCACATAGTATCCCGTGCCCTGAACCATATGTGCGCACTCCAAGAGCGTTTGGATCGGAAGTGGGGAAGAGGGCACTGGGGAAGGGGGGCAGGAGGAAAACTTAAATTAGAAGAAAGCCAAACAGCTATTGCTGGAGACAGATGATTACAGCTCATGTCAAGGCTGTTTCCTGCATGCCAATGATAGATCAGTAAACAAACGCCTCTCTGCGAACACAAAGCAGGCAGGAACTCTGTTTGGAAGAGAGAGGTCGGGGTAGGTCTCCCTTCGCTTGGTAGCAGGAAGCCCCTATCACATGGCCCTGGGAATTGTGAGGCCGGGTGCATGTGGGAGATACGCAGAGAGGCTTCTGCTGGGAGACTTCACATCCTTCCCAGGGCCCAGCCAACAGGTTTGAGAGCTCCCTCCCCTCCCTCTTTCCTCCCGCCTCCTCCCCTGTCCTTCCTTTCCCAGTTTAATTTTGAAACACTATCAGACGACTGCTTTGTTCACCCAGACAATGGCAGGGAATAAATTGCAGTGTTCTCCAAATGGGGATTAGTATCTTCTCTCCCCTTTCATGGCCTTGATGTCCTGCTCCAGGATGTAGTGCAGGTGCAGTGGCCTCAGGCTCTGGTTCTGTGGGGTTGTGCCTCCCATTGCTGGTAGAAAGATCTTGTGGTTTTTAGAGAAAGCAGCAACCTGCCAAGAAGTACCAGCTTGGTGGGTGTGTGTGTGTGTGTCCTTCTTGGGTCTCCTGCTAAGGGAACTCAGCCCTGCTTGCTTCTTCTAGGCAGTTTGTAGGGCCTTGGTCACATTGCTTGTGAGGCAGGAAAGCAAAGCATTTCAGATAACACTTCTCAGCCCTGCCAGGTCTCCCTTCCCCAGCCTTGCACAAGCTCTTTTGTGCTGTGTCCCCTCTGCCCTGCTGTGCACACAACCTCATTACCTCCCTTGTAGCAGACTGAGTTTGTGCTGGGCCCCTTCCATATGCTGCTTTGTCAGAAACTCTCAGTGAGCTGTAGCAGGTCACAGAGATGCTCAAAGGGCCTGAGCCAGCACACAGCGTAGTGTGTGGTTGATTGTAGGAGAGATGTGGGCAGTCAGGAAGGGTAAGAGTTCCCATTGCCCTTACAATGAACTGTCATGTTAGCTCTGGGTGTCTTGTGGAGCCAAAACTTGGAAAATAAAAGTAGATATTCTCTGTCTGCTGGAGGCAATTTTCCATCATTGCCATCACAGTTCCTCTGCTCGCGTGTTGGCAGTGCCTGTGGGTCAGGCCTGCGAGTTATTTCTAGTGATCTTATTATTGGAAGAGATGATCATATCACCTCTGAAGCTCATCTGGGCTTGTGCTTGGCCCCAGGAAATTATTTGATTGTTGGACTTATTGAGAGGTACCATATTGATTTCTGCTGTTTTATTCCAAAGGTGACGCTTTTTCCCCTCGTTGTCTTCTGACGTGTTTGGATAAATATTTACTCTTTTGAGCAGAACCAGCTAACGTGCTGCAGTGATCCTCTGGGTGAAGCTGAGGGCACCATGTGTGCCCTGCTGCTCAGAGGGAAGGCACAGCTGCCCGTGGATCTCTTAGGGATGACTTCATTCCCTAAGCAGTGTGTGTTGTCAGTGGAGGTGTCGGTAGGTACCTGGCTGTTGTCACAGCTTTGGAAGCTCCTGGACCACCCTTTAATCTGCCTAGTATGAGTGTGTTGCTTTGGTTACTGCAGCCACACTTGTGCCTGGAGGGGACAGATGTCCCTCTGCCCTTAGTTCCAGGTCATGCTCATCTGCTGCTCGCAGTGGTGCTCCTTTCCCGTGAGACTCTTGCAGCACTCAGCTGCTGCTCTGTGGCTCACTTCTGCAAATCAGGGCTGATGGAGTCTGTCCCATCCACCACAGAGGAAGAAACAAGTGCATCTCTTACTCTGTATGATCTGCTTTTGGCCTGTCGCACAGGAGGCCTGCCAGGCATCAGCACACATCTGCTGGTACCCAGATGTTCCTGTTCAAATAGGGCTTGCTCGTGGGCTGCTGGAAAAGGCTGAGAGATGGAGTTTCCTGATGGGGGGACTGGGTGATCTCATGAAGACAGAGATCTGTCTGTGCATCCCCAGTGAACATTTGATGTTTCAGCAGAGCCACAGGGATTGTGTGTGTGGACACAAGAAATGTATTTCTCACCACTAAAGGCAGTGATGAGGAGCTGCAAGGCACCAAATGAGTGCTGAGTGAAGAGACTGTCCCTGCTCTAGGGATGTTGTAAGCCAAGTGCAGAGCAGACTCTGTTGCAGCTTTACAGGAATCTGCTTTGGCTGCCTGGGTGAGTCATTCTTTGGCCAAGGCCACGAGTATGGTTAGTTTTTCATTATTTTCAATCCATAACAGTTAACGGATGGATGAATAGATTTTGGTCCTTGGGCTGGTAAATTTTCTTAGTGTTGCAAAGCTGCTCTGTGCCTAGAAGTGAAGTGGGTGCTTGTTCCAGTTACTAATGAGGGAGAGAAGCCAAGGGGGTTTATTGTCTGGGAAAAGAGAGTCTGCTAAATGGTTAGCAATGAGCTGCCCCGAGTGTGTACACATTGAGTTGACCCAGAGTTCACTCCTCTCCTCAGGAACATTGCCAGTATGGAATAAAAGGAGGGAGAGAAAACTGTGAACAAACAAAACTGATTTCCCACCCCCTTTTTCCTTTCTCTGCCCAAAAACTTGAACAGTGGAAATGAGAGATCCTTTTGTTCTTTCCTGTTTCTGGTGTGGTGGGCTGTATGTTTTTTTAATGACAAGAGGAGTTTGGTTTTGTCAAATGCCAGGCACGGCAGGGCAGCCTCTGGCAGAGCAGCTGGTGAAGATACCTGAGAGACTTTTCCAAGTATTGCCTACAAGATGGTGAGCCTGTTGTCATTGCAATGCTTTAGAGCAGGCAGACCACCCTGATAAGTGAGCAGAGATGGTGCTGCAGAGTAACAGAGTAATTCTTCCATTTTCTATTTGTCAAAAAAGAGCATTACAGCACAAAAAAATGGAGATGGAGTCTGTTGCATTGACTGGGTAGCAGTGGCACTCAAAGAGAGGGACAGTCATTCCAAGAGTGCTAGAAATCATGAGGCAAAGAGAGTGACTCATTTTTGTGGTTGATTTATCTTATCCCCACAAGGAGTTGTCCTCTGAAATGACATCAGTAGCAGGCTAACATGGCCCACCAGAGAGAAGACCAGTGGCTGCAGTGCAGTGTCTCTTCAGGCTAAAATGTTTTCCCAAGTTTTTCTTCAGGCTAAATTGTTTATCCCAAGCTTCAAATGTTGTGACAGGGTTGTATGTTCAGCAGCCACTTCAGACTTGTGGCCTTAAAACAGGTTGTTATAAAATTGTTTTTGGCTTAGTCTTCTGCAAAGGGAAAAAAAATCTAAATCTGACAGGATTTTGACAGCAATAAAAGCCTTCTTGAAATGTTCTCCATATTTAATTCAAGGTGCAGCAATTGATGCTGAGTCAAAGACAATTTTTGCCCTCAAAAACTGTCAGCTCCTCACTGGGCTTCTGAGGGGTGTTGCTGTCACCCCTCTTCCTGTTTTGCAGGGGAAGAAGCCTGGGCTGTCCTCAGACAGCTGTCATGTCTTGCTGCAGCTCCTCTCCTGGATTTCAAGGAGAAACGTGTGTGTGTGTGAAAGGAAAAGAGAAGGATGCTGAGGAGAGAGCAATGCTTCTTCCTTGTGTCTGTCTGCAGGTGACCTGCTGCCCTGCTGTGTGCTGACATGATGACAGCAAGCAACGTGGCCGATGTGAGCAGCACGTCTGGGGGTGCTCTCTGCAAGTCTGGTGAGAGGTGAGAGCTTTCCATGTTCCAGTGTGCTTTGCTTGTCTTTATTGTCCTCAACACAAAGAAAACCAAAGGAAGGAAACCTTCTGTCCCTCTCTGCTCCCACTTTAAAACACCCCCCATAGGTCCCATCTTGCAATTCTGTGTGTTAAATCATCCAGTCAGACTTCTAATATCCAGACTCACAGTGCTGGAAAGGGTCTGCCCCAAGGCAAGAGCACTTGTGCTGATGATATCTCTGCCAATGTTTGCCCTGCCTGCACTGAAAGTCTTTAAGCCTGGAGACTCCTCAGAGGAGCCCCCCTGTCCCCACCCATTGCAGGGTGCCTTCTGCTCTGAGATCCAACCACTGTGGCACTGTGGTGCCTGCCTTGGGAAAGCTGGTGGTGCTCACAGCACCAGCTCATAACCAAAGCACAGTGTCACTGCCCAGCCAGGAGTTAAATATCTGTGAGGCTGAGGAAGAGCAGGTGTGGCTCAGGTCCTGTTTCCTCTCAGAAACCTGTCCCAGGCTCAGTTTGCACCACAACTGAGTCTGCAATGGCTGCCAGCACTGCTTAGCTGCAGGATGAAACTCCAGGCCTGACAGCACACAGGGTATCCCCAGGGACACTCCCACAAGATGCTAAGTTCTGCACGAGGCACAATTAACATGTTTAAGTTAATGGGGTGATTTCCCAAGTTGAATCTTAATGTTGGGATTGTGATTAAATGGGACTAATTATATGGGTTTGCATCCCAGTAATTACCTTTTGTTGTCTTGGTGCTCTTTCCCAAGCCCAGGCAAACCTCAAAGACGTAGCCAAGTGCTTCAGTTCAGAAACATTTTGTGTTGGAATAACTGCCTGTTCAGCAGGATATTGACAAAATATCACAGTATTGATCCTGTGGTATCACACACTGGAAATCTCTAGACTAAGTACATTTGGAATTTTTGTTGCACTTTGGACCCAAACAGTGAAGATGTTAATGTGAGAATGTTGAATGGTTTCTGGGTGCTGTGGGAGTGTGCCTGAGTGTATGGGGGAATTAAGTGCACACGTGGACTGAGATGGTAAAGCCCATAGAAATAGAATAATAAAAGTGCAGTCTTTGGGGATAAATATGCATTTGGGGATTATTAGGAAGCACTGAGAGAGATCCTCTGAGCAGGCACTGCAGGAATGCCAGCTGCACTGTATACTTTCTCCTCTGTGTAGCAGCAGTAATTTTGCTGTTGTTCGCAGGTAGTGCATTTTGCAATTGTTTGCTTAATGCCTGATGATGTCCAAATCTCTGCTGCACTTCTGCACACACACACACACACACACACACACACACACACACATTGGTGAAGCTCTCATTGATATCAGCATGTCTGATGTACAAAAAATACCTCTCTAACCTGCAGCTTACTTCTTCCACAGAGAAAGGCTCCATTTCCAACCTCATCTTGGTTTTAACAAGAGAAGGGCAGTATGTTCTGGCTAGAAGGACCTTCCCTTGAGCATCCTGTCCTTTAAGCCCATGTCAAGTGCTTGGTTTGAGCATCCTCTGCCATCACCTTTATGAGTAAAGCTTGAGGAGCTGATGAAGTAAACCAAGGATGAGCAATGGCAGTGAATATTTCTTTCCTTTTTGCCTTTGATATGCAGGATCAAACTTGCAGATAAAAACAATACAGCAGCTGTGAAGGAATTAGAAAAACTTCTTTGTGGATTTTTGAGTGAGAAATGTTCTGAAGGTTCCTCTGTTGCCCTGGGTTCAACACCTGAAGCTAAACCAGTTTCTTCTGTGGTGAAGAACCCACTGGGAGCCTTGGAGAACTTGATGCTGGATCCAAGGCTCGACTGCTTTCAGCAGAACATGCTTAGTCCTAAAATGATCATCAGTGACCCATCTGTGGATCTGAATGTCAAAGAAAACAATAAAATCATCAGGAGACAGATAGGAGGCACTCAGAATACACGGTCACCTGGAAAAATTGGCTTGAGGAATAAGACCTTCAGCATCAAGGACAAAATTTCAGAATGGGAAGGGAAAAAGGAAACACAGTCTGCTCCTCGCAAGGAGGAGGAGGCAGGAGTTAAAGAGGAGCACAAGATGCCTTGTGGATCTGAGAAGATGAGTGGGGAAGCACTGGTGGCAAGGAAAGCAGAGACCAAGAGACTTATGAGCTGGGAACTGGAGTGCAAAGGGGCAGGCAAAGAGAATGAGCGGAAAGCAGGAGCTCAGAAAGGCACAGGACAAGCAGCAGAGCGAAAAGGGGAAGCACAGAAGGATGAAGAAATGGACTTCAGCCCTGGAAAATGCAAGGAAGTGAAAGGTGGGAAGTGGGAGGTCCAGAAGGAGAATCTTTCAGTGCTTAGTCAGGTCAAGAAGCTAGAGCAGGCTTTGAAAGATGGCTCGGCAGAGCTGCAGCCACAGCTGCCTGGTACTTACTATTCCCCACAGTGCTTGCAGGAGAAGGCAGCACAAGGGCACGCAGCTCCTGAGGGCCATGAGGGTGTGTGTGGGGCTGAGCTCAACAAAAGGCTTCTTGGCATGGACTCTGACATCAGTGAGCCGATTTTTGGGACTCTAGAAGAGATAAGAACTTCTCATGTGAAATCCAAGCACTGCACGGTGGAGAATGTGTACACAGAGCCGGGGGTGCCAGAGAAGAAGCCCTTCATCAACCCACTGCCCAAGCCTCGGCGGACTTTCAAACACGAGGGGGAGGAGGACTGGGTGCCTGCAGTTAGGAATAAAAGAAACTTACCCCCTCTGCCATCCATTCCACCCCCTCCTCTGCCCTCCTCTCCTCCCCCATCAGCTGTCAGCAGGAGGCTCTGGAGCGGGAAGCACAAGAACAACGCCGACCACAGGTACTGGGCTGTGTTTCATGGAGCTGTTGGTCATCATGGTGAAGTGCCACTTTCCCATCTTTCTCTGAGAGAGACAAATCTTCCCTTTTTGCTCAGAATCTCCAGCATAATCAGCCCTCAGTCATGTCTCCAAGGGTGTATGAGTGGCCAGCACTGCTCCACAGGGTAACTGTGGAGGGATAAGTCATGGCAGATTTAAGGTCACTGTATTACATGGCTTAACCTTCAAGCCCAAAATTGAGGGATTTGGGGTTTTGTTTTGGTTTTCTTAGGAGGAGCTCCACTTAATTACAGAATGACCACAGCTGGTCTGGAACAGTGTTTGGAATGATAATCTCTAGTCTCTAGTGCAGCATTTTCACTGCCCATAGTAAACCTCAGTGAATCTGATGTGTATATATTCTTCTGGAGTGCTTGCTTGCCTTTTATCCCCTCCCACATGATTGTCACACATTTTTGGGGTGGAGAACATAAAATACACAGCTTTTCTAATGCCCTCTGGAAAAATTGTCACTTAAAGGTTCCTGCATCCGTTGCAGAAAGGAAATCAAAACTTGCTAGGTTTGCTCATGGAGGGCACAGTTTTACCCTTCCTACCATTCCACAGGCAAGTTTTGTTTTTCTCTGCTGCTCAGAGAGCTGATTTTGGGGCCCTCTTACACTTTCTGTGGGTGGGATCTGTGCTGTAAATGGGACCTCTCATGTCCTAACGTTCTGTGCAGTGCTCCAGGATGTGCCATTTCACACTTGCATCTCCACAGTGTGCTATTGCCATAACAACCCAGATTATCTGTGGCACCCCCAAATGCCTGATAAAAACAGCCTATGTCAGTATTGCTTTTTCATGCTTTATATGGGATGACGCAGCCAAACGTTCTCAGTGGTTTATTTTGCCAGCTGTGTTGCACTTTGGTGAAGTGAATTAGCTGTAATTTGGTTATAAGTGCTGGTTAACTGCATCACTCTCCTCTCTGCCCCTCCTCCTCCCTCTGTGGTGCAGGAAATCCTATGAGTTTGAAGACTTGCTGCAGTCCTCATCTGAGCACGGCCGGGTGGATTGGTACGCGCAGACCAAGCTGGCCCTCACACGCACTTTATCTGAGGAGAACGTCTATGAAGACATCCTGGGTAGGAGCCCTGCACAGGGGAGGGAGCTGCCTGGCCAGTCCTGAGCAGCAGGGACTCCTGGTCAACAGGCATTCAGCAGAGGTGCTGAATAAAGTGTGTTTATTATCCAAATGTAAACCAGGACACATTTTGCGCGTATTATTAGCAAGTAATGAGAAAAATGGATGGGGTACTTCAAAGCTCATCAGCTTCAAAGATAAACCTGAGGCATATGGGAAGCAGCTTTTATTTTTTGCTGGCATATCTTCTCTGCCTTCCTTTTGTCCTGTGGATTAGTTCTCACAGCTCTGATCTGTCCATTGTGGTGATTTTGTCACTGCTGAGATAATGCGAGCAGTCTGAAAACACAGCCTTGAAGTCAGTTCTACATCTCAGGAATAGGATTGTGTATGGCTTCAGGTACCATTGCAATTAAGAAACTGGGTCCCATGCTCTTTGAAATTGAGTTTCATTTAGTTCTCTAACTCCAGTGTCAGATCAATGCAATTTTAAACACTATTTCCTGTAACCCTCTCCATCTATATAGTGTTTTTTAACATTTTGAGTTAGTGGCCTTTGATGGAACATAGAAGTGTCCCCCTTGAAAAAGCCTTAATGAGTTTTAGTAGCTGTAGGCTGGTGCTGTATAAATCTCTTGGCAGAGGTCAGCAGATTAGGAAGGGAATAGCTGCATCAGCTCTTGCCTTGCTGCTGTAATCCTACAAAGGTGCTCTGTGGTTGTTGGGCATAGAAGGAGCTACACTTTCTCAGGAGCAGGCCAGGCATTATTATTTTTATATGAATAAAATCTGATCATACTTAATGAGAAAGGACTCTGAACGGAATCATATTCCTTTGGGGTAATGGCAGACAAGGCCGTTCTAGTCCATCCTTTCTGACATTTTGGAAGCTGTCGGCCTCGTTTGTGGAGCTAAGGGCCTTGTGTTTGCTTTTTTTCTTCTCTTCTCTTGGGGGGCCAAAGAAACAGGGAGTGCCTAAGCAGCTGCTGTGGGGTTTTTGTATTGAGGCATGATGGGAGGTCTCAGAAACCACTGAGTAAGGGTCACCTTGTCAGCTGGAATAACATGGATAGCATTACAGAGTGGCTGTGAAGGCAAATCCATCTATTCAAACACAAGCACACCCCCATGTCCCAAGTGTGCAGGGAACTCAAATATCAGCCTGAAGTTCCTCTCCCCTCCAGCTTTTACTTGCAAAGATTAGAAGAAAACAAAGTTATAGGTAATTGTCAGCTAATAGAGCACGTTTGGTTTTTGTTTTCTTGCTGCATGTAAAGGCCTTGCCTGGAGTCAGTGATCTTTAACTGGTTCCTGAAATCCTGGTGGTGTTACCATGGAAGCTTGGGAAAAGGAGTGGATGGGGATAACTCAAAATAAAAAGCTGCAGTTTTGTTGTTCACAGACAAGTTTAATCCACAGGACAAACATCATGTGAAAACCTCACCAGTGGAGGAGGAAGCAAGACTTCAGCCACAGGACACTGCCCACAGACAATCACATGTGCCCATCAGGACGTGCAAGCACACACACACACACACTCATATGTGTGACTTAGGGGAGCTCAGCTGCTGCTGGGATGATAGTTCCAATTCCCAGCAAGTCACACAGATTTCCTTCATGCACCCTCTTTCCCCCTGTTCACCATTGCTTACCTGGAATATTGGAGGCTGGCTGATGGATGACAAGGTTTATTTGTAAAAAAGAGGGAAATTGTGTTCTTTCTTCTAGGTTGAAGCTAATTCGACTTGTTTAGCAGTTTGAGGATGGGACAAGCAGCAGAATCCAAGCTTGTTCTTTTTTTTCTCCAATCTTCCCAGTTGCATGACAGCTGAAGTACACTTTCAATACTGAAAGAGGCTATTTAAATTAGAAAGTGGAGCCAGTTTCAGGGACAGGAGAATGTTTGCTGACCAAGTGTTAGTGCAGCCTTGCTTTGCTGGCCTTCTCCATGGTGAATTTGGGTTCCCTACTGGAGCTCTGGGTGTCACGAGCTACTGGAGAGGACAGTGCTGGGAAAGACTTGGCTTTCTGTCCTTGTCTGAAGAGTTCAGCTGCACTCCTGCCCCAAGTGGGCAGGCAGGTGGGAATGCACCAGTCAGACAGATCCCACAGCCATTACTGGTCCTGCTGCAGGACTGTGCAGCACCCCTGGCTTCCAGTCTTTACTCTCAGCCAAGCATTATGTGACAGTAAGAGAAAGACAGTTGCTTTGAGTCCCAGCTGCCCACTGGGATATGGCATGAAATGAGTGCAGTGAAGAGACAAAGCTCATAACACATCATTTGCCTGTGCAGGTGTTTGGGCTAAGCCTTTGTCAGTGGTTTCTTAGCTGCTTGGGTGGAGATGTCACAACCTGCTTTGTCAGAGTTGTGCTCTTTGTGAACACACTTAGGCTTACATTTCCTAGTGCTGCTGAAGAGTGGGATATAAGAAGTCCATTACATATCATTTTGGGTGTTCAAAACTCAAATTAGTTGTGTGCCTCATCTCCAGAATTACTGAGAAAAAAGGAACCTACATCTACTTCAGAGGTGTGGGCTGTGTGCCACATGCCCTCCCCTCCCATCCTTCTCCTGGGGAGGAGCATCCTGACTTTCAGTGGATTAATCCTTCCTTCTTTCTGAAGTACAGCATGTGAGATTGAGGTCTCCATGATTGGTAGACGTGTTTGAAATCCTGGATTGTGTGATAGATATCCATGTCCAGAGTGTGGATTAAATGTTCCTGCAGTCAGCCCAAGAGCAGGGCATCATTTCAACCCCAAGTAAGGGGTGACCAGATGTCAAGCCCCTAAATTTGGGGCTTAAACAGAGAGAGGACCTTCATGCCAGGCTTCAGCTCACAGTTTCATTGAGCAACTCCAAGCAGAGGACTGGAAAGAAGGAAATGTAGTTATGAACTAGGGTTCATGAGAACATCACAGCTCTTCTGGATGCAGGAAAATGAACTTGAGGGCTCACAGGGTCTTTTCCATCTGTAGTATCTGTGAGATGTTTCTATGGCTGCATTTGTCTGTGTCAGGGTTTGGACACTGCCCAGCAAGCAGCTGGACTTCCAGGGCTATGGAGAGAATGAAGCAATTGCAGGAATGCTTGAGAACAGATCTTTATGTCTGATGTGGGAGGTGGGAGAAGATCAGGGGATCCCTAAACAGATTTTTATGGCAAACCTCAGAGATTTTCTGCACTTAGAATCTTTTGCTTTTGGCTTTTTGCTGCAGATCCACCCTCAAAGGAAAACCCTTATGAAGACATCGAGACCAACAGCCGCTGTTTGGGGAAGAAATGTGTCCTGACCTTCCCAGCATCCCCCACCTCTTCTGTACCTGGGACTCCCACAAAGGTACTTGGATTCAAGTGGCCACCTCTTCTGCTCCAGAAAGCTTTTGGGTGAAATCCAGGTCCTGTGTGGAAAAAGTGGACACCTTCATCATGTTAGGGATTTTTTCTTTATGTCTTTTGCCACAGAGTACAGTGTGATAAGAGGGGATTTACTGCCCTTCAGTGAGGTAAAGAAACAAACCAGCATTCCCTTACATAAATGGCTTGTTTGCTTTCACTTTTTTTTTCACTCTAGGATTGCCTTCCCTGGTGGTGTGGGAAGACCTTCCTCCCCTCAAAGAGGCCCTGGGGGTATTTGGGCAATCAAGGCCTGCAGTAGCCTTGTCTCAGTGTCCTGGGCAGTGCAGTCTGCCCATGCTGGTGCCCAGATGCCTCTGCAGCACACCTCCCACCCCCCAGGAGCCTTTTTTGCTCTCTCCATGAGACAATTTGCTGGTAAATAAGGCAGCGCCAGTCCCCTGGGTGGAGAGCCAGTGCTAGAAGGCTGTCCCCACCACAGCCCAGCTCACAGCTTGGGGCCTCTTTCCTCCTTGTCCATGGAACCAAAAGAAGAGGTAAAGCTTTGATTGGCACCTCTTGCTCATAGCTCAGCGTTTACCAAGGGCAGCCCTGCTCCCTCAGCCTCCCAAGCTGCTTTGGTTGATTCATGTTGCCTGTTAATCCAAGCTAGGACAGCAGGGACAGCATGACAGCCAGAGTCATCTTGGCAGTAAATGGGTCCAGAGTGGATAGCAGGGATCTAAACACAGCTTTCCTGGCCAGAGGGTTTTCTCATGCTTTCCAAGTAACAACTATGATTAGAGCTGTTATCCAACATTTTCAGAAGTGTTATGTGCAGTGTTCCTTGACATGCTGGTCTTTTCCAACCAGCTTAATCAGCAACGAAGGTGTCTTTGGATAATTCAGTGAAAATTGTTCTGTGGTTCTCAATCCATTCTCCTTGTTGCTAGTTAGGTCTAGAGCAGCAAGGGGCCACGTGTATGAGTGTTGGGATGAGGCTGATCTCCCTCAGAGAGATTTGCAGTCACCCATGTACCCAGATTTCCCACATGTGCTGTGGAAAGGGGGCTGCAGTGCTCCACAGGAATGCCTTTCACCAGAGATACTGTTCCCAGCAGGAGAGCTGAGCAGGAGTCATTGTGTTACTCTGCTGTGCTTTGGTGTCTAAAAGCCCTGATCTGCATCAGTCAGAAAAGAAATGCTGCAGCTCTCTTGGCAGCTGATGGGTTTGCAGTGGCAGCATTCATCCTGTGGAGAGCCTGGCCAGGCTGCAGGGATGGGGAATGGCTCTGGACAGACTTTCAGGACTACTACAGATGTAGCAGCTCATATCTCTGGTGCAGAATGGGATTCTTCAGTGCAAAGACTCCCTACAGCCTCATTTTTACATAACTTCTCTGTAGGTGGCAAACGTTTTTGTGACCTGAGCATCTTTTGCCAAATCCAGAAACACCTGGGCTAACCTGAATGGATTAATTGGTGTGACTAATAACTGCTGAGTATGTCTGCTGGTGGAGGCAGATGGTGGTGCTGCCTCAGCTACAGGCACAGTGCTGCTGTGAATTGTTCAGAACTAGGCTGGATAACTCTCCCCCACACTTCTTAGTGCCAGATAAATCCCCTGGCAGTGCAGATTCTGTTCTCACAAAAGGTGCAATTTACCTTGTCAGAACTACTGGGAAATTCTGTAGGAGAAGATGAAAAGTGTTCTTATTGAGCATCTTTCTGGTGAGAAGTAGTTTGCCCCTCTTTATCTGGAGCTTAGCTTTCTACTTCTCTGATGCTATTTTTGGTTAGAGACTTTAGGAACTTCACTCTGCTGCTTTAACATCTTCTGTTGTACTCCCACCAAACTTGCTAATGAATTTGGGAGGAAAGCAGTCTCCATAATTGTCTAACAGCATCTCTTGTACCATTTGAAATACCTGATTCTGGCTCCTGTCAAAGGCAGCCATACTGACAGTGCTTTTTGCCTGCTCTCACTGCTTCTCTGTCCCTCCTGGCTAGCTGCTCCTTATCCCAAATGCCTGTGGTTGGTTGGTTAGTCTTGTCCTGTTTACAATCCCAGCATCTGGATTACCCAAATCCTGGGAGATTTTTTTCCACACTGGAGCAAGACCTTCTTGGCCAACCCCTGAGCTTGTGTTCTGTTCTGGAATGAAAATGGGCTGGTTAAATTGCTGGCCAAGGCATAGTCTGGCAGCTGCATGGGTTTCCTGCATGTGCAGAAGTCCATGGGCACTCTCAGGCTATTTTGACAACTGAGTGCTGTGGCTGGATTTACTGATATGAAGTGTAAGCAGTGGAGTAAAGACCCACGAGGTTCTGTGGTCATTCATTCCTTCTCCTCCATTTCCAGTTGCTTTCCAAGCCCACGTTTTTCCGGCAAAACTCGGAGCGGCGGAGTTTCAAACTGCCGGACATACGGAAACTGAGCCGGGATGGGACTGGCTCACCATCCAAGGTCAGCCCTCCCTCAACCCCCAGCAGTCCAGATGACACCTTCTTCTCCTTGGGAGACGCTCAGAATGGCAAGAGGAGAAGGAAGATTCCCAAGGTAAAGATTCCCTAGGGTTTTGTCTTTTTTGTTTGGCTTCTTCCAGGCAGGAAAGTGAGTATGAGACCAGGTTTTCTTTAGTTTCCAACATGTGGCATCCCTGCAAGGTAGCTGCTGTCCTGGCTGCTGGCTTGACTTGTGCTTAACCCCCTTTCTGCCTGAAGGAGAAGGCACACAAACATGTCTGCACCTTTCAAAGAAGTTATTTTTCCATCTGAGATTTCATAATAAGAAAAAAAATTACATTGTAATTTTGGGATAGAAATTGAAGTATGTCAGAGAGGAAAGAAGCAATTCATATTTTGCAGAAGATATGCCGCATTATACTCCCTTCTGTGCTTCCTGGATGGGACAGTCAGAAATTGTCTGTGTGTTGTGTGTTTGTTTCCTCCTGGAAAACTGTTGTTCTTTGTTCTAATTGATGCACTGGCTGTTTATAATTTAAGGTGTGACTGTAGGTGAGCAATGAACATAATGACGGGTGAGAAAAGGACTTGTCTGCAGTTATGAGCATTTTCTGCAGCAACATTTCCTATTTCTTACTTGGATACAGCATTACTCCTTTTAAATGTTATTTTCTTTCAGATCTGGCAGGATGTGTATTCAATCCAAATGAGGTTTGGCAGCAGTCTATCTATTGAATGTTTCAAAAACACAGTTAGAAAAACACTGTTGCTTATCCCGGTCTTTGCAGGATAAGCAGAGGCTACCAGGGACAGTCTGTGGTGATTTTTTTTCCAAACCCACAGTTTGCATTTGGGGAAAAAGGGATGTGTTTGTGTATCTTCTTTGTTTCCTGGTTGCCAGATCTGTGTTCATGTTTGCATATCTGATTTTTGAATGCCCTCTCTGTGTGCCTCAGCCTTTCAGGAATGAGCCAAAGACTGCAAATGTTTAGGGTTTCTTTCCCCAGTATGTCTTCACATCTGTGCATGGGCTTGAGCTCTGTCTGTGTGTTCACACATACTTTTATGTCAATTGAAGAGAGGATTTCAAGTGTTTATTTACCCCTCAGTGCCACTGAGCAGTCATGCAGGGCCAGGTCAGAACTGAGGTTTGCTTGTCAAGGGCAGCATCACCTGAGGCTTGAGCTGGGCATCTGGGTGAAGGCTGCACTTCCACAGCAGAGCATCCTGCCTCCCACTTCAATATTTGTGTTCAGAGTTGCCTGACCAAGTAGGTGGTGAGCCTGTCTTACCCTGAGCTCACAAGACATGTGTGGATGTAAATCTGGAATATGAATTTATTCCAATTATTTATGGAATAAATCTGAATGCTGTGGCCATATCCCACTGCTCCTGCCTGGCACCTTGAGAAGGAGGCAGGTCTGCTCAGGGAGGAAACCTGGCATGGCTCTGCTGCAATTCCCCTCCCCTTCAGGAATGGACAGGGAGACCAGAGGCACTGAATGAGCCACTGAACCCAGCACTGCCCCACAGTGAAATGTCCTCTCTCTTGGCCAGCTGGGAGCACAGGGTTTACAGGATTTGCAAAGGAAACCACTGGTGTAAAATATTTCCGTATCACCAGCCTCCACCCTTCTCAATTTCTTCAGCCATCCTCCAGCCAGTTTTCTGCTTCCAAGCCTGCAGACCAGGACAGGTTGCCAAGGGACCCTCTGGTGCTCCCTGGAGCATGGGTCATGGTGTGGAGAGATGGACTCTGTAGCTGATACAGCTACACAGTGTGGAAGTGCATCAGGTGTGGCCTTTCAGCAGGGTTTGTTCCCCTGGGCTTTGCTGTACCAGAGTGAGCATGGGCAGCACAGCGTAGACCCTGGGAATTGTGCCTCCTGCACCATCAAGGGAACAGTTTCACTATGGCCAAGGTTGGGATAAAGAGCACTTTGCACGAAATTCTAACTCAGTTTCTTGCCTGGGGAAGAAGTTAACCTTGTTTGTTTGTGTGTTTGCTGAGCAGCTGGTGTTGAAAATCAATGCCATTTACGAGGCACGGAGGGGAAAGAAACGTGTCAAGAGACTATCACAGTCTACAGAGAGCAATTCAGGGAAAGGTAAAGGAGCTTCACATCATCATTCCTCTAAGACTTTCTGAGGACTTGCTCTGGACTTTAGACTGCCTTAGTGGTTTATGTGACACTTTCTAGCACTTCATCCAATCCAGACTAAGGTTGAGTTGGAATTTCCACTTTTCCACTCTTTTTTTTTTTTTTTTTTTTTTTTAAGATAAGGGCTGTTCCTCTGCCCTTTGGTTAAAATGGAAGTTTTCTGTTTTTCTTGCTTCATTTTCAGTCCATGGCTTTGCATGATAACCTTATAGGTCACCCCAAACATGTCCCCTCTTTTTGATGTTTATTTCTGGAACATGTTGGAAGCTTTGGAGAGGAATGTTCTGTCCAAAAACTCTGATTTGTTGAGATCAAAATATTTTGTGGGAATGTGTCACTTCAGTGAACTGTCCAATGGAAGACAGGAGATTTTGGAACAGCCCTGGTTCTTTCACCATCCCAATAAACAAATAGCCTCAGTTGGGAATCAGGCTTTCTGCAGTTGACTGTAGGACCATCTCCATCATAGCAGCACTGAGACTTTCAGCCTCCCACTGTCAATTAACAACTTGCCCAAAGCATTCAGACACTTCAGAGCAATTGCTTTTAAGCATCTCATCTCAATAAAAATTAAGATTGTGTCTTTCCAACACAGGATGTTTTTCCAAAACACTTTAATATCCAGCAGAAGGTGACCACCTCTATTTGTTTCCCACAATTATTTGTTACTGTTTATCCCATTTCATAAAGCATAGACAGCCACAGGGTGGATGAGTGTGTTTATATGAACTTTCAGGGAAAGCATCCCAGACTTTTTATACCCCTCCCTATAGCATCATTCAGAGAAATAGATCATTGGACCATATAGACCTTGAATCTAATTCAGTCTGACAATTTTGTTTGTTTGTTTGTTTCTTTTCTTGGTTTTATCCCATGTCCCGGAAACTACTGCATATTAACGAGTATTTTACCTTGGTGTTGTGCTTATACAGACTTGGATAAAATACTGTTCTGGCATTTTATTCTTTATGCAGCTCTTCTGGCTGTGCAAAATTGATTTGTTGTTGGTTTGGGTGTTTTATCCCTGAATGAATGGGAAGATACCAGGGTTGGTAAGCTGAATATTTGTGGGTATGTGCACCCTTGAAAAGAACAAGGCCCTTGGGACCTAAGCTGCTTCCCCTGAAGTTGCCAGTCCCACTTTCTCATGCCAGTGATAAGAAATGCACAGCTATAAATAGACTTTCCTTAATTCATCTTCCCCTTACTTTCTTTTTTTTTCCCTAGTTACAGATGAAAACAGTGAATCAGACAGTGACACTGAAGAGAAGCTGAAAGGTAAGGCAAATGTGTGGAGAGAGCAAATGGCTCCTGATGAACTCTGCTCTGAGCTCCTAGGACAAGATCTCTCCTCTGTGTCCTACCTTTGGAGAAGGACCTTGTTTCTGCATGGAACATAGGAGAACATGAAGATCTCAATGCTGCAGGAGAAAATCCATGGGCAGAGGGCTACAGGAGCCCAAAACAAACATCTCTTCCAGCTCCCATCAAAGCTCCCTCTTGACTGACTTTCCCAGGAGGAGTATTGGACACTGAGGAAATACAGTGAGATTTCTCTAAGTGCAGAGTCAGAAATGTGTGACCAGACTGGCAGAAGCAGTGTTGCATGGCACTGGATGTCCAGACAGCTCAGCACATGCTTGCTGTGGGAGAAAAGCCACCAGCCAGACTGCCTAGCTAGGAAAACAGAGTGGCACTATGTGATTTATTGCTGGTTAAACTCTCCTGCACTGGCTGGGTTGGGATAAAGCACTGCATTTCTTTCTTCACTCTGGTAGGATTATTTGATGTACTGGTCTCCAAAATACTCTCGTGAAACTTTGTACTGGTAATTAGCCCCTGCACATTCTGGGGACATTGCTGTCTTTTGGGAATTTGGGGGTCATATTAATAATCCTGGCAGAGTTAGAATGCAAGATGGAAACTCCCTCACATTCCAAAGTTTCCTGGCTCACATGCACATCAGATCTGGATAGCAGGTCAGTTCAGTTCCAAGCTGAAAAGACAGGCATGAGCTGTGTCAGCCACCATGCACTGGGAGTGGGAGTGCTCATTCTCACCCTCTTGCAGGTTTTTAGAAGTGAAACCTCCGGCTGAGTTCCCTCTTGTGAGCACAGCTTCCCACTGAAGAACTACTGTATGCTCTTGCTTTCATCTGCTTTGAAATCTTTTATCTGTATTGCTTTGTTAGCAAGAGCAAGCTGAAAATTGCTGCCAGTGCCTACTTTTTGACAGGTTCTAAGGCTAGGCTGGAGACAGGAGAGAGGGTTTGCACCAGGATGGTGCAGAAAATACATTCACAACCCTCCTGAAATGCTGTGAAAATACAGAGCATGTTCAGATTTAGCTGAGAAAGGCAGTGTAGATGTGGCCAGGAAGACTTGAACTCTTGCCTGCTGCTGGTTGCCATAGTGAATCATGTGCATCATCCTGTGTTTCTCTGTAACTGCAGCTCAGAACTCCCTAGAGAGAGGATGATGGAGATCATATGAAGTCACCTCAAATCCAACAGCACTGGGCTTTGGACAATATCCAGATCCAGACCTGGGTCTGAGTGACTATGCAAGTCTGCATGAGTGTGAACAGGAGCTCTGGCACTTGCTGTTTGCTCTAACTACAGCTGTATTCTGCTTTATGCCTTGTTGAACTGTTGACTTCCCTATTTTTAAATAGGAAAGTGAGATGATTTAGCAAGTTTCTTGTATTTGGGACTTTGGTTTGTGTGTTACATGAAATGTACACACCAGCCAGGTACTTCTGCATGCAAGTCACTGTACATCATCTGAGACACAGTAAATCATAAGGTTGGATGGCAGAGCTGGAAGTGCTGACCCTTGGAAAGGAAAAATCTTGGAAGACAAACTGTGCCATGATGACAGCAGTAAAATTCTGGTATCTTTAGAATATAAACAGTGCAGATCTTGAGCGAGATTTTCAGAAGCACTCAGCATTGCTGTGACACTGCTCCTTTTGAAGTCCCTGGTGAAACAGAAAGCATTTCTGAAAGCTTTACAACCCTAGAGCAAATAACATAATAGGTAACAAGACAAAGGACTCTAAGCCATCTTTCCAGGGCCTTAACTGCCCAGGGTTTTTTACACTTTCTGATTTGAGAGGCACCTCAAGGTTGCCTTGAATTTCATTGTCTGGAATAGTCCGTGAGTGGCACAACTTTTCCAGACAAAAGATCAATAAGTATATCCCATCTCTCAGGAAGTCCTGTCTCCCAAGCAGATATCTTATGTATTGGAGTTCCTACAGTGTCTCTGTGGTGGTTGTTTCCATCAAAAAGTTGCATTGCCACCCACCTTCCCAAAAAGCAAAGCTGTGAGAGTGTGCTGTAGTCTCTGCTTGTAGTTAATTCTTTCTTTTTTTTGTAGCAGGGATAAGGGAGACATCATGGAGATTTAATTTGGGATGCAACTGTAAAACGAAGCAGGGGGTGGTCTCAGGGAATTTCATCTTGTCTCTTCTCAGCAGGCAACTTTTCATTACTTTCCATGCTGGAATGTTTATTGTCCCATGGCTCATGTGTGTGTTGCAGTTACAGCTTGCTTGTTTTCCCATTGTCTTGGTGAACTTGTAGAAGCATGGCACTGAGAGATTTATTTTAGGCACAGGAAGAACCAGCATGAGCCAGCATTTTTCACTGGCACCTCTTTTCTCATGTTCTCTGTTGTTGGCCTACAGCCCAGCCTGTGTGCTGGAGCTGGGAGTCCCCAGCATTACTCAGACAGCCCAGCCCTGGCCTGACCCAGGTGCTGGTCTTGTAGAACCGAGGGGATTGCTGCCCATAGCCTCCTCTGAACAAAGGTGGGCAATCACCTCACTGTGCTGGCTTTGCAAAGTGCATAAATGAGTGCTAGGATGAGTGGCTGGACATTATCTCTTACAAAATGTCCTACATGGATCTCAGCTTGGGCTGTAAAAGCTATCCATTAAATCCTTCTGCTGCCAAAGTTCTTCAGGGTGATGGCACGAGATTATGACCCATCTCTGTCAATATTTATAGTGCAGCTTCCAAAAGAAGCTTTCCACTGAGAAAGCCAGTGCAGGGAGGTGATTTCAGGTTCATCCCTCAGTCTGTGCAGAGCCAGAGCAAGCCAGGCTCTCTGTGTGTTCCTGCAGCTCACAGCCAGCGCCTGGTGCATGTGAAGTCGCGGCTGAAGCAAACGCCGCGCTACCAGACCCTGGAGCGGGACCTGATCGAGTACCAGGAGAGGCAGCTCTTCGAGTACTTCGTTGTGGTGTCGCTGCACAAGAAGCAGGCTGGGGCTGCCTACATCCCTGAGGTCACCC
The DNA here is from genome assembly GCF_901933205.1 of Camarhynchus parvulus. Classification (NCBI taxonomy): domain Eukaryota; kingdom Metazoa; phylum Chordata; class Aves; order Passeriformes; family Thraupidae; genus Camarhynchus; species Camarhynchus parvulus. Next base: position 13,602,342 of record NC_044586.1, read on the forward strand.
AGCAGTTCCCACTGAAGGTCTGTCTCGGGTTGTGTGGGGCATTTGGATCTCTGGAGGAGCTGCAGCTTCTCTGTTGAGCACGTGTTGTGTCAGTGACCCTCTGCTGTGTCAGCATTGAGGGACACTGAAGATGGTGGAAGGGCTTCAGTCACTGCCTGAGAATTGTCATGGTATTGCTCACTCCTGAAAGAGCAGCTGATTTCGATCTTTTGCTGCCCTTGGCTATGACTTTTACGTAGCTATCCCCTTTCTCCCCCTTTCCTCTTTAAAGAGAACTGATGGTTAGGAGAAGATACATGTTCTGAAAGGGAAGGAACAGCTTTCAGTGATAGCCTAGCTCAAAATGGGGAAGGAGGAATGGGAGAAACACAGAGCCAGTGTTATAGAGTGTTTGTAAATGGGATGTGACCAGAGCTCCCCTCAAGACTTCAGTTCTCTTTCCCCTTGCTGCAAGGTGTGTCCCAGGTTAGAGGCACAGTATAGCAGAGTCAGGTGCTGCAGAGACAGGGCTTGGTGGAATTGGGGGCACAGAGTTACCTTGAGATATCTAAAGATTAGGTGAGCCAGAATCACAGAAATTTTAATATCTTCCATGCAGAAGCTTAGCCTCTGTCATCACCTCTTCATTTGTCACAGGAAAAATATTTGGAGTCATTCCATCCCCACATGACTAATTGGAAACATTCCTTCTCTCCATTCTGCTAGCTTGAGCGCTCATTCAAATTCATGCGTGAGGCAGAAGATCAGTTGAAAGCTATTCCCCAGTTTTGCTTCCCTGATGCAAAGGACTGGGCCCCCATCCATCAATTTGCCAGGTAAGTGCTGTACTTTGTATCCTGACTCATGAGAAACAGATTTCTATATCAAGCTAATTAAATGCAAGAGCTGTTACGGTAGAAGATTGGGCAGAACTCTGAGAGGGGTGTATAGGAAATTCAGAAATACTGGGGGTTTATTGGATTTGTATGTCTGGGACTGGTAATGAGGCTGATGGGTATCTTGTCCTTCTGGTTTCTCTTTCTGCAGTGAGACATTCTCATTTGTCCTGACGGGGGAAGATGGAAGCAGGCGATTTGGGTATTGTAGGAGGCTGCTGGTAATTATCCCTGAGTTTTTTACTTTTCCTAGTGGTGCAGCCTTCTGTGGGGTTGGTGTTACTGGCACCCATTCTGGAAAGTGGAAGGCTGCTACTCTTTCAGTGTGGAATGAGAAGAACAGCAACAGAGCAGCTTTGCTCTCTTCTGTTCAGTGCCAAAGTCCCTCTCTGTGTCCCATCCTCCAGTCCAGACATAAATTTCTTGCATTTTCCTTGCACCAGCACTTTACCATGGCCATGGACTGTTGTTTCACCTCTGAAGCTGAAGACAGGGTTTATCCTCTTTACGTTTGGATACCTATTAAGCAGTTGTCTAAACCTGTGCTGGTCCTGTAGGTTCAGAGTTGTCTCTGTAGATCAGTCTGCTCTGCCTTTGTCATTTGATTTAGGTAAGCTGGGACCACACTGTGGATGTGCCCATTTCTCCTCCCTGTTTCTGGGGTACCAGGGTTTGAGCCAGGCTGTCATCATCACCATACTGTCAAATGCCTGCCAGTTTCAGAGCCAGCCAGTGAGATGCACAACTAAGAGACCAGTCACTCTATCTTTGCAGTAGTTATAACTCTGACATTTCCTTGGTTTTTTGTGTGTGTTTGTGTTTGTCTTGAAAGCCCAGTGGAAAAGGGAAGCGTCTCCCAGAAGTTTACTGCATTGTGAGTCGCCTTGGATGCTTCAATCTCTTCTCTAAGGTGAGAGGGGAGAAAGAGAAGGAATTTATGCTGTAGGTGAAGAGGAACTTGAGAGTGAAGCCAGCACCTGAATAAATGGGGATCAGGGAAGCTGATAGCTGAAGAAAGGATCTGAAAGATTTGGTGAGGCAACCACATGCTAATTCCAGAACCTAGCAAAAGCACAGTTAATAGGAAAACTAGATTGTCAGCTCTTGCCTACTTCCTTCAGCACAACCTCCCAGAATGCAAGAGAGGTTAAAAAGTGGAGTCCTGACTCTGAGTGTAGTGGGGAGTTTGCAAATCTTCAGCTTTCCCTGGAGCTGTGTTTCTTCTGAAAAAAGAGCTCCAGGGTCTTCAGTTGCACCTTTTGCCTTCTTTCTCTTGACACATGTCAATACTCCATGTCAATACTGGATTAAGGAGAGGACATAGATAGATACCAGTGCCCTTCATTCCTGGTGTTATCTCCCTCCTCCTGATTTGCATGTTTTTGTGTCTTCATGCCTTTTTTTCAGATCTTGGATGAGGTTGAGAAGAGACGGGGCATTTCCCCAGCCCTGGTGCAGCCTCTCATGAGGAGTGTCATGGAGGCACCTTTCCCAGCTCTGGGCAGGACCATTACAGTCAAGAACTTCTTGCCAGGCTCAGGAACAGAGGTAAAGACATTCCTAGAGAGAGGGAGACAGGCCAGCAAATGGTGCAGGACTAGCAACTGAAAGTTGGGACCATGGCATAGCACTGGGGATCTTCAAGAACAGATGATCTGTCAGCTGTGGGGGGAAGCTGGGGTGTAAAACAGGGGACCAGAGGGGATTCTATGGAGACTTCAGTGACTCAGAATCAAAATGGAAATCCTATGGTAAAAATGAATGTAAGCACACAGCCTAATATATCAAAAGGAACCAGGACATTGGTGCCAGGAGGCACAGACAGCAGGTCCTGTGCTGCCCAGCATATGACTTGGATCTGCTCAAGGCCACCACACTTAACTTCCTAATGACAGGTTTGAACAATGTGCTCCAGCACCCTGAATACAGAACCTCTGTTTGTGTGGATCAGGTCAAAAAATCCTTGAAAGCACACCAGGCTAATGTTGCAGCCTTTGAGAATGGCATTTTCACAGTGTGGAGGTGGTGATCTGTGTTGCATCTCACATGATGTGGTGTGAGGACAGCAGGAGGGTTTTAAGAGTGCAGAGCTTTAGGGCATGGCATTGAAGGACTGTTGGGGGATGGAGAGAGACAAATTGAAGGTAGTTTTGGCCATACTTGGTGCAGGGCCTGGTATGCCTTGAATGTGAGAGGGAGGAAGGCAAATGAGTTGATAAAGTTGTGTCTGCAGGCTCTCAGCAGAGCACTACATGATGACATTCTCCTCAACCCAACTGGAAACAGTCACAACTAAATGACATTACTGCAGAGTACATGCAAAGCTGGTTAAAAATGTATGCTGGAGGAGCAAAGTCCCAGTGGTGTGCTGTGAGAATATTGTGGCTGGTTTGTGTCTGGGATACTGTTCATTAATTATCTGATTGATGGCATAAACTCCACATTTACAGAGTACAGCACTGGGATGGAGGCAGGCACTTTGGAGAGTAAGGGATTAACAGTCAAAGTGCCCCACTCCCCTGAATTCAAGAAACATGTTCAAGTGTTCAAGAAATGACTGGATGTGGCACTGTGGTCTAGTTGTCATGGTGGTGATCAGCTGGACTCAATGATCTTAGAGACCTTTTCCAGTCTAAATGATTCCCTGATTCTGTAAATGGAACATCTGGTGGGAAAATCAATATGGACAAGAGCAAAATGCTGGGAGGAAGAAAGGAGTAGTCCAATACAACATGAAAGCAACTGAGTGAGCAGTGGTACTTCAGAGGGGGATCTGGTGGTACTGTGAGCCATAAAGTGAGCAAAAGTAAGTGTGGTATTATTTAGACAAAATCCTTCATTGTGAAAGCAAGTGAAGGGATGAATAAAACAGGAAAGCAAATTTTCTGCTTTCCATTGTTGATGGAATTTTCTTTAGAGTATCGTTTTCCAAAACATGCACCCACTAGGAGGAAGCCCCAGAAGGGTAGTTCTGTTTACTAAGTGGTCTAGAAAATGCAGGCAAAGCTTGAGAAAATTGTTTACTTAATATAGAAAACAAAAGACAAAGGAAGACACGTGATAACCTTTCAATACACAAGAAGTTTCCTACAGAGAGGAATGTGACCAGTTGCTCTCAGTGTATACTGAGAGTAAGACAACAATAATTGAAGTAATTTGCCACTGACATGTTTCAGCTGCAGGCTTGGTGTTGGTGAGGGTAGTTCAGAACTAGGGTAATTTTCTTGTGGGTTTTATGAAATGTGTGGTGTTGGAGGCTTTCAAAAACAATTTAGATAAGCATCTGTCTAAGATAAGGAGTATGAAGTGCTAAGGTGCTATGACAGACATTATTTAAGTAGATATGAACAAAGAAAAATATCCACAGGCTGCTCTTGTCTGTAACTGATATAAAAAATTTATGGTCAGGAGGTTAGGCATCCAGATTCTTGCAGTAAAAAATAAATAAATCCTAACTGTAAAAGTCAGAGTGTAGATTTGAAAGGCTCCATGACATTCTGCTGCCTGAAAACCACTCCTAGCTGGACACAAACTAGTTTTTCCCCTTATGAAGAGCTTACTCTCCTCAGTCCAGTGGGAAGAACTTGTGGTTGATCTCATGCTGTGCCTATTGGAGTGGACTCTGGATTCTCTTCATCTGGAAGAAGGATTTATGGGAGGCCTTTGGAAGGACTGTGGTTGAGGACTTACTGCTCTGTGGTGCTCACCAGCAGTCAGTGAGGGCTACTGGCTCTGAAAATACCTGCTGGGTCCTTGCTTGGCACACTCTGGGTGGCACCAGGAGCTCACCTGTGCTCTTTTTGTCCCCCCCAGGTCATCGAGCTGCGGCGGCCCCTCGACTCCAGGCTGGAGCACGTTGATTTCGAGTCCTTGTTCACCTCCCTGAGCGTGCGGCACCTGAGCAGAGTCTTTGCCTCCTTGCTGCTGGAAAGGAGGGTGATCTTCATTGCAGACAAGCTCAGGTACCCTCTTGCATTCCCCTAAAGAAAATGCTGGCAAGGAAGGGAGGCTGGGAAGGCTGCAGCGACAGATCTCTCTGCTTTGTTCTTTTTCTTCTCTGCCCTTTTCAACGTCGTAACGACATGAATAGGGCTGTTCTTCCCAGGAATTGGGAACTTAGGCCATGAACCATAATTTCATTTTGCAGCTTGCAAAAAGTGCTGCTTCTCGTCCCCAAGGAGAACCAAATTCCACTTCCTCCAGATAATTTCAGATCCCTGGTGCTAAGGAAGCAAAACCCCTCCTTCTGCTCCATCGTGCTGCACTGTTCCCTGCTGAGCTGTGCTTGGGTTTGCAGGGATCAAGCCTTGTGCAGAGATCACTGTCCCTTCTGAGTTCCCTAAAGTCACAAAATCTTCTTGGTTTTTCTGCTTGTATTTTCATATTGGTTTCTAAATACTTCTTTTTTCTTATGGGGATGAAAACAAAGGATGCAGCGAAATGGGGAAATGAGGGAGGGGAAATGAGGAGGGGAAATGAGACAGAGGACTTCCCTCTTCTATTTTGAATCTGCTCAATTTGCTCTTTTAAAAATATATTTGTTTGCTCTCCTAAATGATGAAAATGGGTCTGGGTTTCTTTAAGATCTTGTGCAGCTGGTGGCTGGCAGCTCTCCAGCCCTTGAAGCACTTGAGGATTCAGGGAGGAAAGTTCGCCAGGGCTGGGGAAAGAAAAGCTGCCTGGATGAGTAATGACACTGAGGAGCACGCTCAGGTTTCAGGAGTGTACAGTGCCCCTAAGCTGTCTGTTTTCACAACTTCCAGGCAGCAGCCTGCAGCTCTGGGACTGAGCACTGGGGCACAGAATGGAGAGGCCCCTTCTAGAGGAAAATGAAGGGGAAAAATTCATTCTGCATGGATCCGGAGCTCTCTGTGGGCAGAGCTCAGGCAGTCTCATCACAGGAATAGAAAGGCTGGGAGAGGGAAGTTGTGACACTGCTTGCAGATGTCTTGGTTCAGAAAGGGGAAAATTTGCCTCTTTATAATTCCTGATATTTTATGTGTGTAGAAACTTGGTATTCTGGATACTTAAACCACACATTTCATGCAGAGCATTTAGATTTGTATTGAAAGTGAGAGAATTCATCCAAACACTACATCTCTATGTAACATATATGATTTATGACATCATCTATGACCACAGGCTCTCAAGTATTTTTCTCTTCTTCTGTAGGATAAATTTTACATTCTGAGAAAAAAATTTAAGGACACAGATTGACACTGTAATCTCTACATGAGAGCTGGGTGGTATCAGGAAATGGCAGGGAACTTTTTGATGGGGGGTTGAGACATCACTTTAGAATGAACATTCCTTTAACAAATCTTTTCCTATCACATTTTTACACGACAGCACAACACTGTGTATTCTTAGCATGGGGTGTGAGATCTGTAATTGAAGGCACCTTGATGGGTTTTGGTGTTCATTTCCCACCCCTGTATCTTTTGTCAGGATATCTAGGCTCCTTAGGAATGAGTCCAGCTGTACAGGCCTTTAAAAGAGTGGGAGAGACCTATAGAATCATTGTTCTAGAATCTCTGAATATCTCATAAACAGCTTTTTTTTTTCCTGTGAAAAAAGAATTGTCATGTTTAAAAGATCCAGGGTCTGTTAGACCACAGGGCTCAGATTCAAATATTTACCATAGATTTGCCATCTCTCTATGAGACTTTTAATATTTGATATTTCTGAGAAGACCTTGCTCTGAGCAATTTCAGGAGAGTCTTTTTCTTTTCCTCTTACAAAATATGAAGTTTGTCTGGCTTATTTTCATGGAGCAAAAGCTTGGAAATGATCCCAAAGGATTGTAAAGATGTGAAATGCAGAAAACAAAGAAAATATCCCTCAAAATTAAGTAACTGCTGTATTTTAATCCAGTTCAGTGACTTGAATGGACTGGCATTATGAGCCTTTCCTAAGGTGAGCAGTCTCTTCTACTCATAGGTGGACCTTCCGTGTTTTGAAAGCTGATGCTATTGTAGATACAGGATCTTCTGTCCAAATTATATTTTTCCTGGGACAGGAACACATTGAACTCAAGTTAAGTAGCATTCACTCTAGGAGTGAAAATGCCAATTTGAGAGGAAAGATAAGAAACACTTTTTGGAAATAGCTGAAGAGAAGGAAAAAAAACTATAAAAGCAGCTGTTGGAAAGTGCTCAGAGGTTAGGAATGCTAGAAATAATCCAGCTGAGATGGATTAATGGGAAGAGTGCAGGTGACACAGTGAAAGATGCACAATAAATTACGTTTATCATTAATCTTTGGGGCTCTTCTTGTGGGTACTATCAATAACTATTTGTCCATGTTTGAAAAGGTGTGTCTGGGTCTGAGAGAAAGAGAAATGATGTGTGCAATTTATTTACATCCTTTAATTGCTATAAAATCAGTCTGTGGGAAAAGAAAGCTGAAAGGTCTCCTGCCAAATACTGCATGAGCTGTGAAATGTTTTCAAGCTGAGCCAAAAAATGCAACTAACAAGTGTGCAGCAAGTGAAATACTTTGTCTTTTCCATCTTTAGAATGAGCATTGAGTGTTTAAATACCTGTCAATCCACAGCTTGGCAGCGGAAAAGGAAAGAATTTGGTTTATTAGTTTTTGCGTGGGTTTTTTTCTCTGTCACTATGGATACTGGAGTATACATTGCCTCACAACCCAGGAAAATGACTTTGTTAAAACTGTGTTGGTCTTCCCCCAGCTTTTGTTCATTCCTGCAATGTTAACTTTAGTCCCTGGGCAGTCGAGACAGTGGCATGGGTTAGACACTGCAACATGAGAGCTGCTTTTGTTTCAAAGGGATGTTGCCTGGCATGCAGCTCCAGGCACTGCCAAACAACCTTTTAGAAGGCATAGTTCGGCTAAAATCACCTGATGTCACAAGGTACCTCAAGCTGGGCAGTTTTTAATGGCCTGAGCAGGAGATCTTGTGATTCAGAAGGCTTTTTGAAAAGAAAAGCTTGCAGAGGCTTAAAATCAAAGCCTCCTTTTTCCAGATCTCAAAAGCTTGTTGTGGATCTGACCAACTCAAGCAATTGCCTCTGTCTCTGCCAGAAACCACAGCTGTATCAACAACACAAAGTGGTCATTGTTATCAAAGGCAGATCTGAAAGAATTAGAGTAGACACTTTAAATGTGGTCATCCCCAGCAAAAGGTAATTAATCATCAGGAAGAACCCTCTACCATGTGCTACAAAAACAAATCTGGGACTGTGAATATCAGCCTAGCAGGTTTTTCCCTTTTTGCCCTGTGATTAGGGAGAAGAAGAAACCCAAGGATGAAGTTTGATAATGGTGTTGTCTCTTCAGATCATCTTAGTACTCATTCCTTCACCTGCACAAACCTGCCATGTTGTGGGAGTCAGTGAGGGTCCCCAGAGAGCTGGTAGAACTTGGCATCCTCCTGGTGGGATTTGCAGCAGTGCTGTGTGAAGTCATGGGACAATGCTTGGAAGCTGCTGTGCCTGCTAAATGTTGTAAACCAGAACTGTAATCCATCATAAGTAACTCCAGATGTGACATGGTGTCAGAAATCTGAAGGTGTTTGTAAAACAAATCCTACTGTGGCAGAGCTTATTAAAAAAAATTAAAATATACATATTCAAATAGTCTTAAATTGCCAAATGCCAGCATATTTTGAGCAGTTTGGTTAGTGCAGGGACCACAGGACTTCCTGGCATTAAATACAGCAGGATGTTTGATTCATTGGTGTGTTTCAGAAATCATGCAGATCCTAAACCCAAAGAGGGAGTCAGCCTTAGAGGCTTTTTATCACATATGCTTGCCTTTGGAGTGGAAAGCAACCAGCCTGAACAGACAGTGTCCCTTTGGAGAAGCTGTTGCAACTTGTCAAGGTGTCTTTTAGAGCAAGTCAAGCTAGTCTTGGAGCAAGTTTTCCCAGGAGAGGAAAAAGGTTTCTATGTAGTTGCAGCTGTCTGTATTGGCCACCTGTGTTCAAGGTGGCTCCCAAGAAGCAGCAGCTTCGCAGGGTGCTGTGTGCTGGGAAGTCTTGTTGTTCAAGCAAACAAGTGTCACAGGCTGCTGCAGTATCATTGCTCTGACCAAGGGAATGCTTACCCAGGGAGATCTGTGTGTCAGTCCCACCCAAATCAGCCCTTTAGGGAGGGGTCTGAGGCTTCTTGTGTGCTCAGTACTTTTTAGCCTCTGTACTAGCCTTGGCATCTCAGTCTCACACGCAGCTCAACCATTTTCCCTGCAGAGGGCTGAAAATGAACTCCTGAAAATGTGCTCAGCATCTTGAAAGCCTTCTTCAAAGACCTGCAACATTTTAAAGGTTACTCATGAAACCAATAGCCTTAGAAAGTGGTGCCTGTGTCCCGTTTGAACAGCTGGACTGAACCTGTGTGGCCTGAGGGTGGCTCCTGACACTTCCCAGAGCTCACTGCAGTCATGTGGCTGCTGCCTGAAGAGTCACACAGGTGGCATAAAAGGGATTTATCAAGCTGGATTCTTTTGCGAGGCTCATCAGCCTGGTGTGACTCAGCAGTCCCTTAGTGCCAAATGCTGCAGTGCCAAATGCAAGAGAAAGAGAGATCTTAGGCTTGAGTCACTCTAGATGGCCATGGTTCTCCTGGCTCCTGGCAACCTGCAGCTCCCTGAGACTACCTGCAGAGCAAGTCTGACATGTGCAAAATGTACCTCAGTGATACCTCCTCTGTCCATCCCTGAACTGCTCTGCTTACAAGGGAGGCTCACAGACCTCAACCCTACCAGTATGGTTCCCTGGAAGGGTCTTCCACAGTGAGAAATGTTTGGGAGCAGAGCTCGCTGGGTTTCACCCTGGAGGCGTTGAGTCATGCACAGATGGAAGGGTGGAAGGGGAAGTTATCTTTACTTCCCACTGCCTGGTGTGTACAATTTCAGACTTAACACAGCTCTGCCTTTGACTTGCGCTCTCTGGAGCTGGGCCATCTCTCCTCCCCCTCGATCTCTCACGTACCATGTGTGCTCACTGGGCTGAGCAAGAACAAGGCACCATAAATATAGCAGGAGACAGCTTGCCATAATATCTCACCATGCCATAAATAACCACGTGCTTCAGCTGCTCACTGCTCCTCTCTGGAGCTACCTGCACTCAGAGATGTTTTCCATGGGTTCTCACATGCTGTCTGTAAATTCAGATCCCATGTTTAGGCAGAAAATTTGGATACACCTTCAAAATAGAGGATTGGTGACAAATGTAAAACTTCTAATACTTCCACGTTCACCTTCTGCTCAAAGGAGAGGAACAGTGGGTGGTGATAATGCCCCACTGCTGTGCACAAGTGATGAAAGGTGCAGTTCTTTCAGCTTTCACTATGCTGCTGCTGCTATTACCAGGTCTATTATCAGTCAGAAATCAAGGAGTGGAAAATATGCTCTGCAGTAATGGAGAGGAAGAGAAGCCCCTGCTTTTGTATCTGCTAACATGACCTGAAATGTATGAGTAGCACAGCTTTGAAGAAGATGGTTTTTAAAGGATTTCATTATCTTGGAGTGCACTCCTAAGATGACACATTCACTTTTGTTGCAGTTCCTTTCAAGATTAGCTTGTATGAAAGATACAACAAAAATCATCTACTTTGATATTATTCCCACATTTTTTCTGGGTGTGTTTGTTTTTTTTTAATGTTTCTGTTTCTCGCTACCTCTGTGTTTTCTCATTATTTTAATTTTGCTTCTCTCAGATTCATTTTCTGCCTTGCATTTGTGATAGACATGGCAAGGTGTGGGCTAGCTGATGATGGCAGGCACAGCTGAGAGGCAGCCTGCAGGAGTCAATGCAGGGAGGGGGATACACTCATGCCTTCCCAAAAATCATGTGGAACTGATGGGTTTTTTCCCATTTAAAGCCACCACTCTGTAACAGAGCCTTTGGAGGGTGTTCCTCTGTTTTTACAGAGTATCCCCTTAAAAAAGACAGTCCTTTGGGAGTGAAGAGAGAGGAAACTGTCCCCATGTTGTGAAGAGACTTTCTCAGAACACACATCTTTCCCAAGCGCCAGTTCCCTACCTGTCACAGTCCCAGATAAAATTTTCAGGTTGAGCAGATTCTGGCCTCTCCCCTGGGATCTTCTCATCTCCAAAAAGTGTCATGTGTTTAACAATGTTTGTTGCCTGATTACTTCATACTGTCACACTGATGTCCCAGCAGCTACAATTTTGTTCTGCTAACCTGAGCTTACCTGATGGAAGCCAGCCAGCTGTGCCCCAGCCATGTCACTCTGCTCAGCGTGCCCTAGTGACACAGCACAGGGATGCACATCCACCAAACTTAACTGGAGTGGGGAGGGAAAGCAAGCTGCACTTTTCAGAGCAAGCTGAAGTCCACACCCATCAAACCCCTTCCCTCTCAAGTCAGCAATAAACCCAGCTTGCTGAATGTAAATTCTGCCATGGAGTCTAATGGGAGCCATCTGGGCATCCTTCTCTATCCACGTGGCTCCTGCATGCTGCACCAGCCTCCTTCCTCTCCTTCCTCTCCTTTCCTGGATGCTGGTAAAACCAAATGATGTTATATATACCGGATTTATAGCAGCTAGCCTTCCCCCTCCCTTGACACATAAAAATGCTTCCAGACCCAGAAGAGATTAATAACTGGTGCCCTGTGGCAAGCTCTGCCATGGCTTACTGGATATCCAGCCAGAGAGCTGTGGGAGAATGAACTCATTTTTCTAAGGAGAGGCAGTGGCATAGAAGATGCAGTGTTTGTCTGATATTTTCCATCAGGACACTGGAGCAGCAGATCCCTGATTCAGTGGAACCCATCTCCTCTCATAGGAGCATGGGCTGGGGTCATCTTTTAGAAGTCATTGCTTCTGAAGCTGAAAAATGGGGTCAGTAACGTGGGAAAGCCCTTAGTAATTAGAGATATCAATCAGGGAGCAGTTGATTTCTAGGAAGCACCCCTGATTCCCTGCCTGACCAGCTGTTACCCTTGGTTATGTTTTGTCTTCCAGCACTCTGTCCAAGTGTTGCCATGCCACAGTCGCCCTGCTGTACCCGTTCACCTGGCAGCACACCTACATCCCCGTGCTGCCGCCCTCCATGATCGACATCGTGTGCTCGCCCACCCCCTTCCTCATCGGCCTGCTCTCCAGCTCCCTGCCCCGCCTGAAGGAGCTGCCCGTGGAGGAGGTGAGTCCTCATCCCCACTGGGAGTCCTGCATCCCCACTCTGAGTCCTGCACCCACAGCCTGCTGTACTCGAGGTTCTTCCCCATAGGCTGAGCTGTTTTCTGCCAGCTGGCAGTGCCAGGGAGCAGAGCTCTCATCCTCTGGCTGCCGTGAGTGTGGGGTAAGGGCAGAGCTGAGTGCTCCCCCAGGCAGACAAAGCTCTGTGCTCTGCCTTGGCCACAGCTTGGGAAGGCAGGGGGCTGGAGTCTCCCACTGTGCGGCTGCTGTGGGTAGGAGGTGGTTTTATTGCCGTTTATACTGGTTTCTGCATGGTGCTGTCCAGGGGCTGCATGCAAATCCTGTCAGTCTCAAGTGTGATTGCTACAGCCTGGCCAGGACAGCTGCCCCTCAGGTTAACACAAGAGCCTCACAATAGCAATAAATAATTAAGAACTGGATTCCTGAGGCACAAGGGTGAGCACAACAAGGCTGAATCTGATCTCTGCCTCCACCAACAGTGCAGCACATGGGGAGAAAGGATGAAGCTCTGACCCTGCTGGGTGGTAAAGGAGCAGAGGGCCAGGTCTGGAGCACAGCTCCTGCTGTCCAAGCTGGGCTGTGGTTTGCAGTGGCATCCCTAGAAAGCCACAACACCGGCTGTGCTCCTGGGTCACGCTGGGTGCCTCCTCCAGCTGCAGTGGAGGGTAGGAGGAGCAGGGAAGTGTTTCATCCAGAGCAGTTACAGATTAAGATAAACTCTGATGGTGGAAATAATTGCTTCCCCTTTTGATTCTTGCTCTTTCATTCTTAGGTCCTCGTCGTTGACCTTGTAAATAATCGGTTTCTGAGACAGGTGAGCAGAGCTAATTCACATCCTTTTCTCCCCTTTTTCCTCCATAACTTACCTCCATCTGTGACCTGCCTGGCTGGATGGATCACTTTCTACCCACTCAAAAACCGAGGCAGAGCTTGTGGTGGGCAGCGTTATAGGGGTTGCTGTGTATATATGTAACATCAGCATCCCAAACCACAGCTGTTGAGGACTAAATCATTGGGAATTACCTCTTTCTCTTTTTTTTTTTAGAGGGGAAAATGGTGGCACTTGGGCACTATAGGTGCTCAAGTGTCATCCTGCAAGGCAGAGGACAGAGCTGGAAAGCTTTGGCTCAGCACTGTCTGCTGGGAGGCAGTGTGGGTTCTTGCAGCCTGTGCCTGTCAGTTCATCTCCCATCACATACTCTGCCCTGAGTGGGAGGGGAGCCTTGCTGGTTTTTTGAAATCCTTACTGCCTCAGGAGCTTGTGGTTCCTCAATCCAGTCCTTGCACTGGATGGGTCAGAGGCAGGAAGGTGGTGCACGGGAGCCTCTGTGTTGCTCTGCAGGCAATATTTCCTGCTGATTTTCACTTCCCTTTGTTGTGGAAGGAGGAGTGGGAAGGGGAGGAGGAAGGGAAGAGGATAAATGAGCAAACATACTCCTGGCCCAGGAGGCTCTTTTTTCCCAGAGCTTTTTGGCAGATCGCTGAGCAGCGCTGGCAGTGTGGGTCTGTGCCAGGGCTCAGTCCCGTGACTCAGATGGGCTGAGTGCTCCTCCTGCTGCTCCCCCTGACTCAGATGGGCTGAGTGCTCCTCCTGCTGCTCCCCCTGACTCAGATGGGCTGAGTGCTCCTCCTGCTGCACGGAGCAGCCTGTGGGAGAAGGCCAAGCCCTCCCACAGCCCTTGCCTGCCAGCTGCCTCAGCTCTGGGGTAATTCTTTACCTTGCACCTCTCTTCTGAAGGCTTCAGCTGAATCAGCCGACTCAGCCAGGGCTGGTAGGAGCTCTGCACAGTCACTGGCAGATCCTTGGCTCCCATGCTCCCTGGGAATTCCTTATGCCTGTGTAAGAGGTTTGGTGCCTGAGCAGAGGCTCTGCTCACCTGGCCACGTGCCAGCATTGTTCACACACCTCCTCTTTGTGGCGAGGGCCAGTGCTCATGGGCAGATGGTGAGGCCAGGGGTGAGCCCTGCCCAGTAGCCTCCAGGGTCAGACATGTAAAATTCCTCCAGAATAGGGGAATAGTTAGGAAAAGACACCCCCTTTTTCCTTCCTCTTGTGGATTTTGATAGTACTGCGCTGGGTGGTGCTGGGAATGTGCCAAATGCATTACAGTTACGCCTCTCCTCACAGTTCATTTCTAGTGCTCCCCCTGCTGTGCTGGGGACAGGGTAGGAGATGTTTTTGTCCCAGCCCCAGTCCCTGAGGAGGTGGCTCTGTCTTACAGATGGAAGATGAGGACTCCATCCTGCCCCGCAAGCTGCAGGCCGCCCTAGAGCACATCTTGGAGCAGAGGAACGAGCTGGCGAGCGACAAGGAGGAGGGCCCTGTCAATGGCAAGCAGGGTAAAGTACAGTGCCTTTCAGCTGAAAACCGTGTCTTTTCCTGCCCCTTTCTTGTCTGTCACTTCTTAGAGGAGAACTAGGCTTGTATTGAATTTAACACCACAGGTATTGGAGGTAGATCAGGATTTTGGTTAAGCCATATGAAGTATTCCAGTGCACAGGGACAGTTCTCTGTGTGAAGAGCAACAGTATTTATCTCTTCCCAGCTCTAGCCATGCTTCCCTTACAATTCCAGTGAGCACCTGTACTCCTTTTCAGAGGGGTTTCATAGGCTTTCATCCCACTCTGCTGCTGGCCATCAGTGATGCAGGCTCCTCCGGGGGACAGTCACCTGCAGAGCTGCAGACTTGGCCATGACCATGTGGCTTATGGTGACTGGGCTGGGACAGCTCTCTTGGGGGACAGTATGGGCATCTCCTTGGTGCAGAGGAGCCTGGAGAATGTGCTGGTTTTGGCTAGGACAGAGTTAATTTTCTCCATAGCTGGTATGGGGTTGTGTTTTGGATTTGTGCTAGAAACGGTGTTGATAATACAGGGATGTTTTAGCTGTTGCTGAGCAGACCTCATACTGAGCCAACACCTTTCTGCCTCTCATCCCACCCTACCAGTGAGTGGGCTAAGAGTGCACAAGGAGTGGGGAGGGGACAGAGACAGCTGAGCCCAAAAAACCAATGGGTTCCACATGAGTCATGCTCATGGAGTCATGCTCAGCACATAAAGCTGCAGGAAAAAGAAGGAAGTGGGGAGACATTTGGAATTAGGGTCTTTTGTCTTCCCAAGACGTGTGTGCTGGAGCCCTGCTTTCCTGGGCAGGGCTGAACACCTGTCTGCCCATGGCAGCTGGTGAATAAAACAATTATTTTGCTTTGCTTGCATGCACAGTTTTATATTCATCCATTAAACTCTCTTTATCTTAGCCCATAAGTTTTCTCACTTTTGCTTTTCTGATTCTCTCCCCCATCCCACCAGAGAAAAGTTAGCACCAAAATAAAGCTTGGTGTCTTTCAGAGTAGTAGCAATTTGGTCTACTTCCATGACAAGCACTTCCTAGGATGCTCTCTCTCTTGAGCAGCTTTATCTTCTCAGGCTGGATCTGAAAAAATACAGGGAAAATACAGGGAAATTTTACACAGTGATTTTCCTGGCACGTTTTTACAGCACTGTCCTGAGCACTGCCTCTTTATTTTTCCCTAGAAACCAGCCCTCTGAACGAGGTGGTGTCCGAGGCCTTTGTCCGTTTCTTTGTGGAGATTGTGGGCCACTACTCCCTGTTCCTGACGCCCACGGAGCGCGAGGAGCGGGCCCTGCAGCGCGAGGCCTTCCGCAAATCCGTCTCTTCCAAGAGCCTCCGGCGCTTCCTGGAGGTCTTCATGGAGACACAGATGTTTGGGGGCTTCATCCAGGAGCGGGAGCTGCGGAAGCAGGGGGTCAGAGGTGAGGGGCTCCAGCTGGGCTCTGGAAGCTGCTGCTGCTCCTACAAGAGCAGGGAGATGCTCCCCAGCCACCACCTGCATGCCCAGCTCCGTGGCTGGAGGCTGCAGTGTCTGTACAGGAGCACCAGAAGGGAATCTGCTGGTTTCTGGATGGGGTTGGGATTGCAGGCGTCTTTCACCTCTGCAGCATCCTCCATGTGTGCCCCTTCCATTCCACGCTGAGTTCCACTGCTGGAATGGCATTTATTCTTGCAGTCCCTTATGCCTTCTTCCTGTGTCCGGAGGAAAAATGAGCTGGATTGGTCATGGTTCTTTTGTCTAGTAGAAAGCTTGGATGCTCATCTCCTTCCCAGAGCTGCTGCTGCAGCTTCACTCCTGTTATCCCACAGTCCCAAGGGCTCTACTGGCAGCTGAAATTTCTTATCCCTGCTGCTACTGGTGCTGGCTTAGCAGCTTCCTGATGAGCATTAATAAGCAGGGAATGCTTGAATAGGTGGCTGAGTAAAAGAGGTAAATTCTGCACGATGATTCCCCAGATGATGTCACTGCCTGGGCTTAGCTGTGTTCGTAGCAGAATGAAGGGAGGTACATTCTGTACCCTGAGTGAGGTACAGCAGCTCAGTCAGCCTTGCAGTGGGGAGGGAGGGGGCAGACCAAAGCTTCTGTGCCAAATCTGGCCTCAGCTGGTGGAGGAGGTGGGGTGAGTTGTTCTCTCTCCTGTGCAATAATGTGTGGGTAAGCTGACACAGTACATTTTCAGGTGGGCATTCCTACTTGGATTTATAGAGACACAAAATAAAAGCTGTTGATTTCTGTCTCTCTGCAGGTCTGTTCGAGGTACGGGCTCAGGAGTACCTGGAAACACTTCCCAGTGGGGAGCAGAGTGGAGTCAATAGGTTCCTGAAAGGCCTAGGTAAGGAAGCAGCAAAACCCTTGGCTTCCCAGGGGCTGGGCTTCTTGTTGCCTTGCTGCCCAAGAGTGACAGAGCTGGTAACTATGTGTGGCATCCAGTGCCTGGCCATGTACCCCTGTGCTGGCACACTGTTGGCTCTGGCCCTGGCCAGTCACTGTCTGGAGGCTGGTGGAGAACCAAAGATTGGGCCATGAGCTGTATCTGTGTCTTCTAAAGGAGACAGGTGGGTCTGAGGAGGCAGTGGAGCAGCCAGGGAATTGGGGATGGTGGATGCAGGTCCTCATGGGGGGATTGACAGAGTTTTCATTGCCTTCAGGTTTGCCCTTAGGGATCAGCAGTGGGAACTGCCCAGGGGTATTCTAAGATTCAATCTATTCTCCACTATAAGGGGAACAAGCCAAGAGCTCCAGACTGAAGTTAGAGGTCTTTGATAAGTCATGGACACCGTGGCTGAGTTTGATCAGGTGTTAAGATCACATCCCTGGTCCTCTTGTCTGTTCTTGGCCATTTAAGAGCAGCAGTGCCTGAGGGGCTGGTGTGCCCTGGACAAATGGGCTCTGGAGGGTGTGCCTGGGAGCTTGCAAGGTCTCAGCCTGCAGCACTGCTCCCAGGGAATGGGCAGAGCTCTGCAGGCCCCTGCTTCCAGCTTTGCAGAGCAGCTGGCTGTGGACAAGGAGCCAGGGACGGCAGCAGGGCCAGTGCACTGCATAGGACAGAGGTGGTGGGAAATGACAATTGTTTTGCCTGTTGCTGTGGAGAGACCATTTTCTTTTCTCTGTCTCTTCAGGCAGCAAAATGAAATTCCTCCACAAAAAGTAAGAGTGAAGCCCATCCTCATTCCACAGAAGAGAATGGCTTTACCACTCAGCAGCAATAAATCAGACTCATCAACCATTCCCATTGAGCCAGCAGCCTTGGGCGCAGCTGCACAGAGCCGTGGTGCTGCAGGAAGGTGGGATGGCTGCAGCTGCCAGGACAGGCTTCTGGATGTCTACAGTAGCAAGCACTGGACCAAGCACTCTCTCTGAACTCTGCACTAGCACGTTGCAGGCATCCCCATGGATTGGATCTCTTAGCTAGTCAATTCTTTATTTGGTTGTATTTTTCTATTTATATTGAGGTTAGAACAGTTATTAAATGATGAGTCTTGCCCTGCCTCCTCTCTGCCTGGTGCTGCAGGAGGCCGAAGGGGGATTCCCATGGGACTGAGCAGGCAAAGAGGGCGTGGAGGGGAAGGACAGAGATGTCTCAAAGTTGGTCTCTGCAAAGCAAGGACACTGAGGGCTGCAGGGATGATGTGGACTGACCAGGAAGAGCTTCCAAACAAGGGAAAAGGGTGAGGGGGAACCACTAAACCTACTGAGGATTTGATGGGCCAGCCAGCTCCCTGGGTGGCTGTACCGGGGAGTCTTGACACAAGGAGAGGCCTTTCCTCATGCAGTGTAATTAAAAGCCAGTTGTGTAAAAGGCACGTGGATCCATGGTGTTTTCATGGAAAGGGATGAGCTGTGTGTTCCCACAGTCCCACCTAGCACCAAGCATGAGCCAGAGAGGACATCAGGCAGCTGGACCCTTGCCTTGGCCAGGCCCTCAGCTTCCCTGTGAGTCTCAATCCCCCACCTGGCAGCTTTCCAGGAGAGCCCAAGGTGGAGCTCACCTGCAGGACCTTGTCTGGGAGAGCTTCCCAAAGGTCAGATGGGCTCTCCTCTGCTGTTGTGGGTGTTGCTGCTGGGAGCCCAGCTGGGAACAGGCAAGGGCAGCATGTCTGCTGCTGCTGCCTTCTGTGCCCCGCCCGGGCAGGAG
Source organism: Camarhynchus parvulus (assembly GCF_901933205.1). NCBI lineage: Eukaryota > Metazoa > Chordata > Aves > Passeriformes > Thraupidae > Camarhynchus > Camarhynchus parvulus. Next base: position 13,620,853 of record NC_044586.1, read on the forward strand.
GTGGGGCCTCCTGCTCCCCTCTCCTCTGCCTGTGGGGACTGCCTTCGGTGAGGAGGTGTCAGGGGAGGTGAGTGGAGGTTGAGGCAGGGGGAGGGCTTTTTTCCAGCTGGTGTGGAGGCTGTTACACTTGCAGTGCTTGTGAGGGCGAGAGCACCTGGAGCATCCCTGAGTCTCCTCTTGGGAGGAAAGTCCCTTTCCCAGCTGCTGTGGGGCTGCAGGCTGAAAGCTGCATATGGGTACCTTTGCTGCAGCTGTGCTGGGCTGCACAGGACCCCCAGAGGCTTTGAAATGATCCCTGTGGTCCATGGGCCTTGCCAGGTGAGAGGACCTTTCTGACCAGCAGTGGGGTTCAGAGGACCTCACCTGCATTCCACACCAGAGCAGAGCAGTGGGTCCAGTGCTGCTCTGTGAAGCTTTTGAAGCCATGTAACCAGGTTGGTTGGGCAAATGGCTCTGGGGGGCCCTGCTTGAGCAGGGGCATGGCCCAGGTGACCCCCATAGGTCCCTCCCCACCTCAGCCTCTCTGTGGTGTGCACAGTAAGTGCTGGACAGCCATGGTGTCACACCAGGCAGGAGGCAGCAGCAGCATCTGCAGCTCTGTGCCCCCCAAACCTCTGTGCAGGGACAGAGGAAGCAACAATAGAGGGGCTCAGAGAAGCCAGCAGCATTTACTCCCCATCCCCAGCCAGGGTCAGGCTCCCTCAGAGGTGAGCAGGTGTGGGGGCTGCCCCCGGGTGTGCTGAACAAAACTGGTGCCACTTCACAGTCACAGGAGCTGGTGGTGGCTCATTGAAGGGAACTGCAGTGGTGTTTGAGGTGAATCAAATGCTGTGCTTTAGTTCTCGTTTTAGAAGGGTTTTTAATGGAAACATTATGAAGCTTTGCAAAGCTGGGGTCACCGCCACACATGTAAAGGTGGCCAGGATGCCTGCAAAGCTCTGTGGGATGCTAAATAAAGCTGATCTGTGGCTTGGCTCCAGCCTTCAGAAGCAGGTCTCCTACATGGTCCCACACTGCCAGGGCTGCTCCTGGGGACTCCACATTCCTCTCCTTAAGTGATGTTTTCAGCAGCATGGGACTTGGCCTTCCTTGGCAGGAGCTGTGGTGAGGAGCAGGGAGGGATCCCAGGCTGCCCAACACTTAGCTCAGCTTGAATTGGTGTGTGAGCATGCTGAGATGCTGGCAGCTTTTACTGCACTATCCTAATAGCTCAAATTAAAAAGGGCTGTGAAATAGCCCTGTTTGCCTCATTGGGGAGCTCCAAGGGGGCTCTGCCAGCACAGGGCTCCATGGCCACTCAGTGCATTTACTGGCTGCTCTCAGGAAAGTGGGAATCAAGCCTACATAGTGTACAAAATCCAAAGGGGGTGTTAAAAAGCAGCAGCAAGAGAAGTACAATGAAAGAAACATTTACAACTGTCATTAAGATTTAAAATGAAACTTGTACAAGAAGTGTGGATCTCCAGCTGCAGGACAACCTCTTCAGCTTTAGTTTGAGCTGTGCTGCTCCGAGATGAGCTTGACTCTCCATCTAAGGGCTCTGTATGCTTTGGAGGAAGCCACCTGTAAGGAAAAGCCATAAGACCATCTGTGCTGGGTGTGACCATGGGTCTGTGTGTCCTCCTGTGGAGGCTGCCAGCAGCAGGTGACCAGAGAGGACTATGAACAGAGCACATACACTGGGGATGCCCTATATGCTATACACACACACTGCACTGTACACAAACATTAAACTTGCCTACTCCACCTGCCAGGGGTTTCCTGCACCAGAGCTGGGTCTCTGTGTTTAGTAGCCCTGGATGAGCTTCTGCTCCATGTGTACATGGGTGTAGGCAAATGTGCTGGGGCAAGAGGCCAATCTGGGGGCAGTACAGATTTACCAAAGGGTGCTTAAGAATCAGGACACTGGTTAAACATTAAAAGCTGTGATCTCTGCTCCCTGACAATTCCTGCCTAATTAAACAGCTCTCACACACCATTGTGAGCAGCTCTGCAGGGCCTGTGATGTGCAGGACTGCACTTGCTCACTCCTAAGCTACTGGCTAAATCCCAAGCTCTGTACCCCTTCTTGCTTTTCCAGCACAGGCTGTTGGTGTCCTGCAACAGCTCAGGACACCTGTGAAATCCCAGCCCTCCCTGAAACTTTTGGGAATGTCCCATCCACCCTGCAGTTGTTGATTCTGTAGCTGGCAGGACAGACAGACAGCCCTAGGCAGTCGAGAGACCTGACCCAGCCCTGCATGGGGCAGACAGACTTGGGCTTGAAGTGCTGCAGCCAAGGGTGTGTGTTTGCCAGGAATGTGGGGATCCCTGCTGCCAGTTGCCAGGAGATTAGAACTCACCTCTCTGCCTGGAGACAGGTTTCAGGTGGCAGGTGGCAGCAGGCAGCTTGCAGGTGTAGAGCCCCAGGCAGCCACCGCAGTCCGAGGGCTTCTGGCAGGGCCGGGACTGGATGCTGTGGCAGGAGTGCTGCAGGGAGAGGGAAGAGGTGGCTGCAATGCCCGTGGCAGCCAGGACCAGCCCAGTCACAGCTGCATCGTCACTCTGCAGTAGCAGCACAAGCAGCTCACCAGGATCTAGAGCAGCAGCTTCACTGCAAGGAGCTGGAGAAGCTGGGGCCCAAGGAAGTGCTCCCAGGGGCAGTTCATTATTGGTTTGGCTGGAAGCACTCTAAGTTGGCCACCACAGCCACAGCACACCCCTGAGTGCCTCTGCTCTTTTGCTGTGGTGGCACCCGCCCCAGCTGAGTGGCATCTGGCACGGTGTCACCCAGCACTTTGTGGTTAAGGCAAGGTCTACTTGTGTGCCACCAAAGTGTGGTTTGGGTTTGCTAAAGGAGAAGTTGGTTACTTGTGGGATGCTGTGCTGAGCCCGTGGAGCAGATTTCCCATGGGCAGAGAAAGGCTGTGCCTCCCTCAGGGCAGTGCTGAGAGCAGCTGTCCCCAGCAGGACATCAGGGCATGGTGCCCCCATTGCAAAGCTGGGAGAGCTCTGTTAGCACTGTGGGGAGTGAACACTGCAGGGAATGTTCCCCTCCTGTTCCTGAACCCTGCAGGGGCTGGGGCTGGAGCAGGATTGTCCCCGCAGCTCTGAGAGCAGCACATGGGGACAACTGCAGCCAGACCTGCACTCTCCTCCTGAGCTGCTCACAGCCACCAGCTCTGCTCTAAGCCGTGCCAGGTACCAGCTGGGGGTGTCCCTGCCCCACTCCCTTTGCAGCACCCAGGCCCACGCTGTGTTGAGATGTAGGGGAATACAGAATGGGTAAATGAAGGTAATATAGAATGTAATCTTATTCCCCAGCGAGTTGCAGCTGGACCAATTACTAAAAATCAGGAGCAAGCCTCATCTTAACAGGCCATAGCTGTAGCCAATAAGAACAGTATTATAAAAGAGTGGATTGGCGGGATCTGGAGTCAGATGACTACTGCAAGGACTAAGAAGAGTCAGTGCTTAGAGGAACTGCTACAGAAAACATCAAGGAGGTATGAAACTCTGGTGGTATGAAACCCTTGATATATAAGACAACATTGAGAGGCCATGTTGTGACAGGCACCTTTCCATGCATCTTAAGAGGAATGGCCTTAAAAACACCTTTTCTACCTGGTGTTTGCAGGATCATGGCATGCTCAGCATGTCCTGCTGTCCTGTCTGATCCTGACTGGTGCCCTGCTCACCCTGCAAGCCCCAGCCCAAACCCTCTCCCAGGGGAGCTGTGCTTACCGTGTCGCTGTTGAACTTCCCGTAGTTCTTCAGGTGGTGGCTCAGCCTGGCCGTCCTGCTGCGGGAGGGCTGCAGGGGGAGCCTCCAGGGCTTGCCAGGGGCAACCTGCTCCCCACTGCCCAGGAGAGCCCTGGCTGTGGCCTTGCTGAGGGACCTGGAGCTGCGGTGTGCCTCTCTCATCACTTTCCAAGCACTGGCCAGAGGGTGTGTCCTCTCTGAGCCCTGCCCAGGCAGCTTGTCCCCTCCATCTCCAGGTGGCCAAGGGGCTTCTTCAGGGAGCCCAGCCTCTGCCTGCCTCTGCAGGTTGCTGGCCTGGCTCCCCAGTAGCCCAGACAGTGCTGGGACTGAGCAGAGCAGCACCAGGAGCGTGGTGACTGCCAGTGCCTGGACTTTCATCCTCAGGTCCTGCCTTTGCTCAGGGTCCTCCTGCCTGCACAAGGCTGTTGGAGTCAGTAGCAGAGGTGGAAACTGCTTTTTTTCCCCGACTCTGGATGCAGCCAAAGTAATTTTTATAGTGCAGGGACATACCCTGGGGGCACAGCCCTTTTCCCCCGCCCCTGCTGTGTCCCACCTCCAGCTTGTGAGCAAACCCAGCTGCTTACGTGGGCCCCGATCCCCCTCCCTTGTGTTCCCAAACATCCCAGCACCCTTCTGCCACAGCCAGCCTGTCCCTGCTCAGGGTACACACATGGGTGCATGGCATCTGAGCACAGAATGCCTCAGCTGAACCACAGCTGCAAACAAGGTTTTAGAAAAGGAGAGCGGATGGTAAATGTCTGTGTGTCTGATGGAAAGGTGGTGGGCTCGGTGGGAAGGAGTTGCTATGAGCCTGGTGGCAGTAGCCTCAGGTGGAGGAAAGGCACCCAGTTAAGGCCTCCATCCTTTCCAGTGGGAGCTCACTGGTTAAACAGCAGAGCCCACCCAGGAGAGTGGTGTTAGAGCTGCCCTGATCAAGCTTTGATTGACCTCAGTGCTGTGTCAGACACCAGGGAGCTGCTCCTCAGCCAAGGGATCTGTGGATGAAAAGGAGGGTGGGTCTGTACTCCAGGTTTGCTATCAGTCAGGTTTAGGAACCAGCCAGCACTGAGACCCAACTCTACTGGAAACCAGTTTTAATGAGTTTCAGTGTTCACCAATCTGTTGGCACCTGCAGTTGCATCCTGTGCACATTTCAGGCTTAGAGAGAGAAGGTGACTTTTCCTCATGGCTTCCATGGGAGATGCCTTGGCTCCCTCGGATATCTTCTATTTCAGACTTGTTACTCAGGACTAAAGAAGGGGGAAGGAAGCCCCAAGATCAGAGGAAGGCACATGGAATGAGGGACTGTCATCTTTTAAAGGCCACCAGCTGGTCCCTGGTCACTCTTCTTTACTTTGTCTTGCCTACTTTCTCCAGGGGCATTGGACTTCAGAGCAAGAAGGTGTGGGGTGGGGGTGTGCTGGCTGGCTTGGGAAGATGGATGAGGTTATCCTACAGTGTCATGTTCCTGCCAGCTGCACCTTGCCACAGGTTGTGATCCATGGGACCTCTTGCATAGGAAAGGGTAAGCAGCAAGAGCAGATGTTGCTGCTGGGCCCAGCTGAAGAGACGTGGTCCTGAAGATCCAGGAGTCAATGACAGAGGAGCTACCATGATAATGGACAACAGTGACACAAGGTGGAAGAAGAGAAAATTCCCTTAATAGAAAAATCTAGAAGGCCTGGAGGTCAGAAAACCAGGAGGTCTGAAAGACCAGAAATCAGCTTTTCAGTCCACAGAAGTTCCCTGGGTAGGGACCTCCTTTCTTGAGGGTTTACTCAGGACCAAAGCAGATAAATGTTCTCAAAGCTCAAAACACAGTCCAGTTCCTGAAAATAGCATTGCTGGAAGTGCAATGAGGTGATAGATGAGAAAGGCACAGTGTTCTAGTCCATCTTCCATACCTTTGCCTCTGGCCAGCTCCTGCTCTTGACTTGCTCCTGGCTGACACTGGAAGTGCTGATGTCTGGGGAAATGGGCTCATAGGAACGGAGAGACAAGCTGGCAGCTAGCAGACCCATCCGCACACACGTGCCTGTGTCGTGTTTAGCAAGCACCCCTGCAAGGATTCCTGCCATTAAGCTGTGGAGGGAAAGAAAGATGGTTTTGAACAAGGGGAGAAGGGCTTTTAACCCAGGAATGTGGCTGTCCATTTGTGAGAGCTTTCATTTGGACCCCAAGCAGCACTTACAGCAGCAGAATGTGTCACACAGGAATGCTGAGGTTACAATGAATGGGTTTTGCTTTTTTTGTATCTATTTTAGAGTACTAAATAGTGTCATTTATTTGCATTTTTCGCTCTTCTCATCTGAGAAGTTGAGGTACTTCCTCTTGTACCACGTTTTCTCCTCAGTCTTCTAGGTGAGGCAGGAGAAAAGAGCCTAAGAAGGGAAGAATTTAATTTTCCCCTGCTCTCTAGTTATTTTGTCACTTATCTGCTCTTTGTTGGTGCCTCATTATGTCCTCGTTATATTGGTGCCTCCTCTCCCCAAAGAGTTGGATGGGGTGAGAGACAAAGTTTCTGTATCTATGTGAGGGGGACAACAGGCGCAGCTGGAAAAAGAAATCCAAAGCTGGAATTACATTGGAAAGTCAGATTTTTGGGAAACATTTGCTATGGTTTTTCATTTGAGATTTCCCAGTAAAAGTGATGTAAGTGCAGTGTTTGGGATAGATTGGGAGACTCTATTCACAGCAACTAATGTAAAAATGTTCAGAAGCTAGGAGAGGACAAAGAAGGGAAAGAGAACTGACAAGACAATCACATTTTAGAGGAAGAAGCAAGGACAGGAAAATGTGATGGCAGAGAGGATTAATAAGTAAATCTATGGGCAAGGTAAAAAGAGCCCTTATTTTGTACTCCACCTAATTACATCAACATCTTCTTATCTATAACAAAGGCACAGAAGATTATGACTTCCACAAAGTGTTCAATCTCTCAACAGCTCCAGGAGCTGAGAGTAAATATTTGGGGGAGCATCCCCTAGCAATGCCATGTGTGTGCATGTGGTGCTAGGTTGTCATGGCAGCTGGGGACAAGGAGCAAACAGACCTTGCACACATGCTCAGCTCATGGGCAGGGCTCTGGAGCTGTAGAGGAGCCACAGCGTGGAGGGGAGGCATGAGGTGCCCTGGGTCACTGTTTCTGGGTTGCATTATCCCCTGACCAGTGCTTCTAAAGTGGGAAGGTTGATGGGGTCTAAGCTGAGAAAGTGTTACATTTTAGATATTAGGAAAAAATTATTTACAGTGAGAATGGTGAAACATGAGCAGAGAGGTGGTGGATGCCCCATCCCTGGCTGGATGGGGCTCTGATCAACCTGCAGCTGTCCCTGCTCATTGCAGAAATGTTCAAACTAGATGGCCACTAAAGGTCCATTCCAACCCAAACCACTCTGTGTTTCTACAATAGTCCTTTGAAAGTGCCACCAGGCTGGGCCTGGGACACTAAACCAGTTTATATGCTGTGGAGATGGCTTGTATGGAATTGCAGTGTCCTTGCATTTCCAGTCTGTTTTGGCACTCTTACTCTGTAGAGCAGGGATTTTCCAGAGTTCAGGAGAGCAGTTGGGGTTATTAGGAAGAAAAACCCTGGATGAACAAGGGGGCTTTGAAAATTCCCCCACATGGCCTTGGGGACTCTGTGGAGAGGAATTTCCGGACCAATGTTACTTCAGGAATGGGAGCAGTAATGAGCCCCAAGCTTTCAGATGGGTTTGGAAGGAAAAACAAGCTTCCAGGTTCCCCAGTGTAACTCAGTGGAGGTGGTTGGCAGTGGTGCATTTCATGTCACCTTCTGTCTTCCCTTGAATTTTAAAATGGAAAAGGAACCCCTAAGAAGGACGTTTCATTACTTTAGCCTCTAGAGAAAACCTTGTCCTGCAGTAAGGAGTATTTGTGTTGGAGCAGAAGGTGCAGAGGGGAGGCTGTGTCCCTGGAGGGGCTGGCTGGGGACATCTGCCCAAGGTAGTGTGCAAAGCTGAGCTTTTCTTAGGTCAGGCTGACCCCATGATGCTCCTCCAGCCCCCATTCCTCTGCTGATATTACCCCTATTGCTCCAAACAACCATTTGGTCTTCTCTGGAGGAGACCAGCTTGCAGCTGAGTCAACTCACCTCAGGGGTGATCTGGGACACAAACAGCACATCCTGGTGTTAAGTGAGCTCACCAGCTTGGCAAGAAGTTATTGATTGATTTTAAGTAAAATATTGAGGACTCTCTATGTTTAAAAAAATCCCAAACCACAAAAACCTTTTCATTCTGGACACTGATCAGAGAAAAAAATTGTTGCTATGTTGAGTTATTGGTAGGTAAGAGTAGAAAGGGAAAAGGAAATATCTGTCACATACAGACTTTTGGTCTGGCCCAAGGCAAAGAAAGGACAAAATCAACCATTGCAACATAGGAAGCAAGAAGAAAAAAACAACCTGACTGCTACATATAGTTTGTCAAGTTAACAAGGAGCATAATAAAATATTACTCTGACAGACTGAGAGTTGATCACTGGGGCTAGGAATAATAGCTGTCATTTCCCACTTCTATGTATGGCATTGTGTGAACAGCCAGGCGAATTATACAGCAGACTCTTTTGAAGCAAGAGCTTCAAAATTGCCAGAGGCAAATGCAGAACCTGATGAAATGCTTTTACAAGGCCATTTTAGCTCTTGAGTGGCAGTTCCACTTCCACTGGAGAAGTGTGGAAGTAAGGCAGTTAGTAAGACAGCTTTGATGTAAGGTGGTTTACTTTGCTTTTAGCAGCTCAGCCCAGAGTAATTCAGAATTCTTAGATTGCCAGGAAAGGCTTGGATCTTGAAGAAAAGCAAAACTAATAATGGCAAGCCTGGCTTCCAAGATGCTTCAGGGGACAATTTTAGCAAGCTTTGCAAGGAATCACTGCAACCAGCCCTGGTCTCATCCTTAATGTCTCTTCCTCAAGCAGCAGTTGCTTTTCCAGCAGAATTTCAAACGAATCCGATTATGGCCCTTTCACAAGCAGCTGGAGAGGACAAAGCAGCAAGGATATACCTGTCACCAGCTCCTGAGACGTTGACAATCTCCTCCCTGCTGACGGGGATGGCAGGGTAGTGGGCAGCACAGAGCCTGGCAGCAGCAGCCTGTGGGGGGAGGGAAGGGAAGTTAGTGGGAATTGCCCAAGCTGGTGAGGCCTGATGTGCCTGATGCCAGATCCGCGGGGATGGCAAAAAAAAGAAAAGGCTGGAAAAAAGGCAATAATCTTTTTTCACACTTTGATCATTTAAATGAAGCTTCCTGCAAATCAAGCTCGCACTCATGAATATTCACATAGCACATTTAATTCTAGCTGACTCTAAACACTGCTGCTAGGAGCCAGCAGCACACGGACAGACAACTCGATTTGCTTTCAGAGCTGTGTATTCCACCCCCCCAAACACATACATTTTCCAGCAGTGATGCCATGTTTCCCAGGACTGCTGCCACGACACCAGAAATAGCAACAGTGCCATATGGCCCAAGAAAGAAGCAATTGGGAGCTCACAGTTAGTTTTCCATGCCCTTACCTGTTTGTGAGCTCCTGGATGAAGGGAGATGCTCCCTCCCAGGCTCCTGCCGCACAGGAGGACGCCGTGAGCGCCGAGGGTCACCACCACACACTGCAGGTGGGCCAGCAAAGGGCAGGCCAGGGCCACTGCAGCCTGGACAACATCCTCCAACCTGGATGGCAGCTCTTCAGAGAGAGGGGAGGGAAAAGTGTGCTCCAACTATAAAGGTCCTCAACCAGCCTGTCTGTGGGCTGGCAGCCTATTTATGAGCACTTCTACTACTATTTATAGGCACTTCTACTATTTATGGGCACTTCTGAAATGTGGTTGGTAACGGTTTTTTTTGCTTTATATTATGGGAAACATGGAATTCTCCAGAATTAGACTTCCACACTGTACTTCTATGCTGAGGAACCCAATTCTCAAAGGGCTAAGCATGTGTCTGTAGAGATCAAAAAGCTGTCTTGAAGCATGGCTCCCTTGTTTCAATGCTGTTGGATTTCCATCTGCATTTGGTGGGGTGTGCCATTTCTGCAAAGGGTGGTCTGCTGGGACAGGTGCCCTCTGAGCACCATGCTTCAAGGACACATTGACAAACCAGGTATTACTCCTGTTTAGGTGATGAAGTGAGGCAAATGGGACCTCTGGTTTTGGGCAAGGAGCCATCCCAGGCCTACTGTGGTCTCTGCTGGGTCATCAGTCCATACAGCCCAGACAGAGATGGCAGTAAGGTGCAAGATACCATGAGCACTTATGAATCCCCACTATGCTATAACCCAGTTTGCCTGTATTAGAGGCTGAAGCAGAAGATGCTCTTCTCAAGGATCTAGGTTATCTAAAAGTCTGACTGACCCTTCTGAGTATTCAATACCTGCTGGCACAGGGTTCCCGAGGGTCCGATTTATTGCTCTCAGCTCTTGCAGGTTGGGGGAAATGTATGTGAGTGCTTTCCAGCTGTCTGAGAGGAATGGCTTAGAGGCCTTGTTCTCATCTGTTGGCTCATAGCACACTTCAAAACAACAATGCAATTGGTTAGTTAATTAATTCATTAGTGGTTCATCTCTGTGTCAGAGCAGGATGCAGTGGAGAACACTTAGCATAATCTGCACAACTAGAGTTACACCTTTAAATTGTGAGACATTCCCCCAAACTTGGGATAAGGTCTCCCAAGGTTTCCTTCTCAGTGTCCAGCAATGAGACAGCTGCTTCTGGCTATGGATGATATAACCAGACCCCAGTTTTGTTCCTCCAATTAGCTGGTTTTGGAGCCTCTGCCAGGTTTTTAGACCACTGTATCCTTCTTTGGGCTTTGCTTTTAAAAAGGAAGGTGTAACTCCAAAGGTTTAGGAAGCTTTGTGAAAGATCCCCAGCATACCAGTGGAGGGGGGAACTTATTTTATGGGAATGGAAGAGAATTCCTCTCAAAAGATGCTTTAGTGCTTTTTCTGAGAAGCAAACTCTATTGCTGCTCAAATTGCCACTTGCACTGAGATTAAAAGGCTCAGAGAGCAGCATTCCCTGGCCTTCTGGCAGTGCTCAAGGGCTTTACCAACTATGCCTCAGGAAATGTGGTTGAGCTGCAGAAAGAGGAAAACTGCAGAGAAATTCAAAATGCTTTTCACATCTGAAGCAGAGTGGCAGAGTACAGAAAGAGGTGCTGAATAACCTGGCATGTCAGACAGTCAGTGGTTATCTCCAGCAAGCAGCAGGGATGTGCCTGGGCTGTCTTACACACATGCTGTGAGGGCAAGTTCTCCTTACCTGCTAGCTGGTGCTCTCTAGCTAGTTGGCAGACGTACTGAATAGTGGAGAGAGGCACATTTCCATCAATGCAAACAAGTGGGGCCTGACACAGGTTCTCCTTGAACTGGGACACCTAGTTAAAATCCAGGACACACAGGAAAGACAGCCTGAGTCATTGCAGAGGGACAAAATCATTGCTAGTCTGACTTCATGTAGAATTTTGACTTGTATTCCAGCCTTTAGGTGCACTCATGAACCTAAAAGAGTGATTCCCTAAGGAAAACAGATTTTTCCATTTGCCTCATCTCCTCCCCTTCCCCTGCTCCTGGTCATTAAGGGCTGCACTCAACTGGCAGAGCCCCTCCAGCAGAGGAAGATAATTGCTGGTCCAGGCTGGAGCACTACAGGGAAATGCAATGCTGCTGTTTACTGCCCCTGCAGGATTCCCTGGGCCATGCCTGCCTTGACTCCCCCTTTGCTCACTGTGTGTGCCATTTGATGTCCTCTCTGCACAGTGTCTCCTGAGACAGGCTGTTCAGCAGAGTGTTGGACTCCCGGGTCCCACTGAATCCCACAGGGGTGGGGTTCAGGGGAGCAGTGGAGCAGGGAGCTGCTGTTCTCTCCTTTGGCTCTCTGAGGTTGCACAGCCACTTGCTGGGATGCCAGGCCAGGGCTATGGGCACTGGAGCAGCATCCCCCAGGTCTCTGCCAGCCCTGGGGGGAAGAGGGGCTGCCAAAATGCACTTTGCAGCACAAGACTGCTTCAGAATTTCCACTGATCACAGCTGCTTTGTAGAGCTCAGGAGAATTAATCCCTCATGTAAGTGGTTTTCTGTGCCAAGGCTTTGGGGAGGCAGGGTGAGGATGGAAGTGGGAGTAATAACCAGATTTTTCCTTAGGAAAGCTCCACCTCATGGAGATGCCACTGGTGAGTAAATTGCACTTAACTTCCATGTTGCTGTCAGTCATGAAGCACGAGTTTTTGTTCTGTCAGTAAAAGAAGGAGGGTGCAGTGATGGGGCTTTCACTGAATCACTCTTTAATCACTGCTGCCATTATGCTTCCCTGATGTTTTTGAATGTTTGGATGTGCTGAGCAACAGTTTCTGTTGATACAACTCAGTGTGTAGAAACAACAGGGATGGTAGGGAGGGGATGGAACAGAAAATTTTGCTTTAATCAGTGTTCTGTCCATTTTTTTCCTGATTTTCCCTAAAGGAAGAAATATGGGTTAGGGTTATACAGGTTGATTTTTTGCTGGCTTTAGGATGCAAAATTATAAGTTAGCTTGGACAAGTTAATGAAGAGGATTCTGGCCTACTTATCATGGGTGATGGTAGTGGTGATATTTATAAACCAGAAACAGATAGAAACTCCATCTGGTTCAGCAGTAATAGAGGGCTCTATTGGCTTGTTATTGGCTCTGGTGGCTTGTTATGCTGCTGTGCCAGTGGCCAGGGACCAGGGTTAACCTCAGCATCTCCCATGCCTTCTGCACCCATTCCCTCCCGGTACAAACATCATCACTGGCCTTTTGTCACATGCCCACACTCTTTCTCATAAGAAAAGCTCATAACTCTGAGGGAATGCATACATATTGCTCTGTTATCTGCTGGTGGATGTCCATGTCTCCCAAGGCAAGGCTGAGCTCCCCAGCACTGCTGATCACGGCACAGTAAGTGGCTGTGCTCTTCCCCTCCAGCTGAAGGATGCCGCTCATGTCCTGGAACAGGGAGGACAGGTACACACTGAGCACATTCCTCTTCCCTGCCACCCTCAGCGCGCTCTTTCAGTGCCCACTCACTGCTCTCCCTCGGGATAAGCAGCCTGGCAGGGGTATCTCAGCCTAGGCAATGCTGGCACAGGGCTATTTGTTAATATTTGCAATGCAACAAATGCTGCAGGATCAAGCAATCCTTCAGTAAATGAGTGGCAGGTCTCTGCCTCTGTGCACTTCCACAGGCTGTGTCTCCTGTAAGAGAAGAGTGGTCTGCAGCCCTGCCTGCTCCAGTCACCCACTCTCACAGCTGGTGTGGGATGGCATCTCTTGGTGGCACTCTGCAGTCAGCAGTGACTTGTGTTGGCTGCCTCACTGACTGCCCAGGCTGATTCTGAGCACAGCCTGGAGCCATTCCTGCAGCAGTGGGGCAGAGAGCTATGGGGTGTCCTTCCTTTGTGGCTCCTGGCAATGATCTGCTTAGGGAATGCAGGGCTTATCTTGGAAAGAACATGTGGATGGAGAAATGTATCTATCTCAGGGGCTGACAGGGAAGCTGGAGTTTTTAGGGAAAGGTTCCTCTCCAGCACTGGTGGGAATGTATTTTATTACAGGCAAGGATTGCTTGGTGGGGACTGCAAGTCCACCTTCCCTTGGGCTGCTGCTCACTTGGATGGCACAAACTGCTGTGTGGAGAAGAGATTATAGACCAGCCATGGTGAAGCTTTATAACCCAAAACAGAGTTCATATTCTCATTTCTTCATTTGCCAAGTCACTCAGGCTGCCAGAACCAAGGCCCCATGGGCTCTGTTTGGATCCCAGGGTCATGAGGGCACTAATAACAGTCAGTGACCCTGACCAGCCTCGCCTGGGGGCTGCACTCACCCTGCCTTGCCTTCAGTCCTGCCTTTTCTCCATGGAGTTGCCTGATGGCCTAGGTTAGAGCTGCCTGCTGGGCTGGTGATGTTCTGCCTTGCTGTCCTGGGGAGCTCCTGCTGCTCCAGCTCCCTGACCTGTGGACAAGCTGCTGCTGGAGTCAAGCATTCCCCTATGCACATGTAAGTGGTGCATGCAGCTCTGTAGAGGATCCTGCCCTCTGAGCTGGGGAGGCATCCAACCTGCAATTCCAGTGTCACATTTTTCTCTGTCTTGGGCTTTAACTAAACCAGGCTGGTTTTGGCAATGCTTTGTGTGTCCCCAGCTATTTCTCACTATGCTTAGCCTTCACTAGAATTGTAAGTGGTTGCTCCTGATTTACCTCTACCTCCTCCAAGCACCACGTTCTGGAGCTGAATTCAGAGCCCATGGTTCAGACTCCAAAACACACCTAGCCTGTGTTTTGGAGGTGGTTCCTTGCCTTCTAATTGTCTGTAGCTAAAGAAGCATTGAATTATTCCCACTCTTAGCCTGATGGAAGGTGGCTCTGATGTCTGCCAGGGTTGGGAAGAATTTTCCCTCTATGTGATGTCATCTCTTCCAAGTTTCTGAAGTGCTACTTCTGTGACACATACCATGTGGTGGCAGTAGTGCAGGACAGACTCTAAATGCTCATCCTTCCCCACGGCTGACAAAAGGAGAGGAGCTTGTCCAAGACGGCTTAAACAGTCTAAAAAGCAAATGGAAACAAAAGCTGTTAACAAATCCACCAGAGTACTGGGAGCACAGTGACAGCTGGTGCAGCATGGGTGTCTCTGGGAAAGCCCTCTCCTGAAAAACTTAATGCTCATCAGTCCTTGCCTAGAAGGATGTTCAAGATGAAATTGAGCTGCAGCTGCAGTAAATGACTGCTTAGGGCTGAGTGAGGTTCAGCTCTGTTCTACAGAGAGCTGAACCAGCACCCTGAAATTTAGGATTCTTTGGAACATCTGGGAGTGCAGGAAAAGAGGGGGAAGCAAATTCTGCTCTCTTCTGGCATCATCTCCTTTACCATCACAGGCATGTGGGTTTTCCCACGCTGCTTCTGAGCACAGTGTTTTCTGGTGCTGGGCCTCCCACACTGCTGTTCCCACCATGATATCTTACTGGAACCACTGAATCTGAGTGTGTTAATGGGAAACCCTTCCTCCTCTCCTTTCACGTTACCACACATTGTACCTCCGTGGGTGGCGTGGGTATTTGGGGGGATTTTTTCCACTCAAGCTTCTCCATTAGTGATCTGAAGTGACAGTAGATATGTGTTAGGAGATTGGGAAATGTCTAAAAGCTGGAATAGTCCTAAAATATTTTTGTAATCTGTCCCTGCCAACTTCAGTACAAGAATACTATTCTTGTTCAGTCCAAGAACACTGGTCTGCTGCTGCCTGTGGTGGAGCCACAGGTGCTGTGTGCTCGTTTCCCCTGGATAGGACTGTAGCCTTTCTTCTTCTGCAGTAACTCCTGTATAAGAACGTGGTTTTTGTTGATAGAGTGGCAAAACTATTTTTTGTTTTTTTTTTTTTTTAAGAAAAAAGCTTTCAAGTTTTTTTTTCAATTAAGTAAAAAAATAGCTCATGAAACCTAAAAAATTTTACTTCAAACTTAGATGGCCAATTAAACAAAAGCTAAAAAGTCTCACCTAAGCAATTTACTAGAAAAAAAAAAGAGAACAAAGAAACTAATCACTTTTGTAGAGTGCTTTACCAAGAGCAAAAATCTCTTGCACCTAACTCAGTTTTTCTTTGTAAAAAGTTTTGTTATTTTGCCTTTTATTAAAACTTTTCTGTTTCTGACACTACCACAAAAGCCATCCTACTAATTTTATGCCTTCTAAAGTAGCTAAGCTATCTTAAATGTAATATTAATTTCCAAGAGCTTATAAGACCTAGCTCAACAAAACCATATATCACTCCTTTACCTCAGTTCCTTTTGTCCATGGGATGTGGAACTGTGGAACATCAGTTTGGAACTGTGATTATTCCTTTCACCTTCTTGCTCTAAGCATACTTCTACTGTGCCTATATCCTAGCACGAATTAAATCTGAGGTTGCTCAGTAGTCATTGGAGATACTGATGCTTATTTACTTTGATTCAGGGTTACTGCACCATGTGCTAGTTAACTTCATATTTGTGGATCTTCCTGTTCCTGATCTCAACTCCCTCCACTCTTATTTCTTGGAAAGGGCTCTGCCTTTTCCAGGCAGTGTGCCCACCAGTACATTGCCTAATGTGTCCCAAATTTTGTCAACATTCCCCCTCTCCTGCTGTGGAAGGAGTCCCAAAGGCCAGATCACAGCTGGCATGCACCAGCAGGCAAACCCCAGCACCAGGCACCTGCCAAGTTCCTTCCAACACCGCCAAAGGCTCGTCTCACTCTTCCAGCATTTGTTTGCCCACCGCCCTGGAAGAAAGAACAGTTCATTGGCAAAACTGGGAGGGCTGCTTGACATAGTTGCTAAGTCTCCATTATCATCTGAAGTTGATGTTGCTGAAACATAGGTCAGCAATCAGAGGGAGCACAGGGCATCCAGCTCACAGACTGAGGGCAATACAAACTTCTAGAGCTATCTAGGAACTTCTGTTTGATGACAAAGGCTTGCTTTCAAGGAGGGGAGACCCACTTGATCTCCCCATGAATTGCTAGTTTGGTCTAACTTGCTAAGACCTCCTAGAATGGCTGATGAGTGTTTCAGTCAGTGTGAGCAGCCCTCTGAATTCACCTGCCCACAATAATCCATGACTCCAAAGCTGCTGGGGCTCTGCCTTCCAGGCCACTAAGCTCCCACCTTAGCCAGTTTGTGTGAGCTATTTGTTTATTTATTTATTTATTTCCCTCTTTAAATGTAAAATGAGATTTGTTATCTTTGCCTGTACTGTATTCATGGAATACAGTATTTTATTCTGTACTTTATTCATGGAAGGATCTGTTTCAGAGACTGAAGAGTTTTTCACTGACCCATTGCTTCCCAAACATCTCCCTCATTAAGGATACCCTTCTTTTCCACAAGTTGCAGCTACCAAAATATTTTCTCTTGCCTCTGCCTTCCACTCCTCTGTCCATCTGCCTTTCTGTCACAGATAAATTGTCAGAGCACGGGCAGTCGCTCACCCATCTCATTCTAATTCTTCTTACAGAAGAATTACATCAGTTATGCTCAGATCCATTTGGGCTTCATCTGACTATCAAATGGTTTTAGAGCTCTTGTTTCATAAAATCCTGAAGACTATTTTCCATCTCTGAAATCAGCTTGCCACTGGCAGTCCTAATGCCTGTAAGCAGAAGCTCCTGGCCCAGTCCCTCTGCCCTACACCAGCCCAGGTGCACAAGAACACACCTGCACACAACATTTGCCTTGCTTGTAAACACCACTATCTATTCTAACCAAGAACATGTCTTGCCCTCTCACTGTAAGGAATATTCTGCTCCCAACAATCCCTGTGCTTGGGCATTCTCAAAATTCATTCTGAAGCTCCCCAAGGATTCTTCTTCCCCTGCGTGCAGCTGCACATCTGTTCTTTGCACACAATGCTTTCTCCTGCATCCAGCCCTGGGAGAGGCTGCTCTCCCATCTAAATATGATCTTCTATTTCTCTCATCTGACCTTCAGGCTCTTTTTTTTTTAGCTCTGACTCTCCCCAGTTCTGTAGTCTGTAAAATCTGGTGCTAATTTTTGATACCTTTGCTTTTCTGTCTGGCAGTTCTCCAAGCCCTAAACTGTGCAGGCCACCTGAGCAGAGCTGCCTCTATATAAGCAAGCAACTGATGGCCTTTGTTCATCTTTGCCCTGCTTGTCACTCCTCATCAAATGCAAGTGTCACTCCTTGCCAAATGCCCCTCCCTTGCCTTTGCTTGTGCTCCCTGGGAATTGCCACTGGTACTGTTGGGAATGAGGATATTTCCATCTGCAACTGTATCCTGTTGAGGGTTGCAGATTTCAAAAGCAAAGTGAATTTGGCTATTTTAATTCTGAAGCTCACTCTCTGTAATATAGGCAGCCAAGGGGAGAAAACCCAAACCTCAGCACCCCAAAATACAAAGCAAGGGTGCTTTTTTAGGTGAGTCAAACAACGTGGCTTTGAGCATTGGGTCCTATTTCAGTCTTTAAAGAGAGCACTGGCTGCCATCAGCAATAAGCACAAACTGTGGTTTATGTAATTCCATTATCTGTGGTTTAAAACTGATGCCTGCAGGAATGGAGAAAATACTCATTAGCTCCTTTTGCTGCCTGGCATGCTGGTCCTCTCTCTCAGTTCCCCATATACCCCAGAGGCAGAGCTTCTGGGTGTCTTTTTTATGCCAAGCCTTGCCCTAAGAGCAGATGTAGCAGCCTCCTGCTCAGGGATCCAGCTGTGGGTGACCTCTCCTGTTGTAGAACCCCACAGGGCCTAAAAAAACCAAGATGCTAAATCTCTCTTTAAAGTGGCAGGTGGGTACAGTGAGAGAGAAACCAGCAGTTGGCTCTTAAAGAAAAATAAATGAGTGGCTCTGTTCACACCTTGCCAACTCAGTTGTAACTGAGTGGTATCCAAATATCTCTTCTTGGGTTTGGGTGGGGCTGGCCCAGATTAAAGAATTTAGGTGAAAATGGGCTGGCTAAAAGTGATCTGAAATGAGGCCGGGCTGATGCTTTCTGGCAAAGTATCAGAGAATTGAGGAAGTCTCTGGAAACTTCTTCCATGTCCTAAGAGGTTTGAACTCTTAATGTGAAAATGAGACTCTGCTCAGCTTCTGGGTATCCTGAGAGAATGATAACCATAATGGTTTTTCCAGCAACTTTCTCTGAGCAAATTGTTCATCCTTCCCAGCAGGTCAGATAGTTACATATCAAGCATTTAGCCTCTGGGTAGCCTTGAAAGCCATGTGGGAATTACAACCAGGTCAGAACACAGCTGCTTTCCTGCTGAGACAGCACAAGGAGGGAGTGGTACCCAGTGCTCTGCAACAAATCCAGCAGGCATAAAGGTGGGATCTGCTGGGTGTGGAGCCCTTTGAAAAAAATCTGTCTTTAAAAAGCCAAACCAGTGATATTGAGAGAGGCTTTTCCTCTGTGCCTAACCACAGTAGCTGTCAGCAGAAGCTTTCTGGCTGGCAGCTCCCAAATCCTCCTTGGCTTGGCAGTGCGTCCCAGCCATGATGCACCATGAGTTCTGGGGCTTGCTGAAGGCAGAAGGGTGGCTAGCGCCTCGCTTTTTTATGGAACATTAAAAGCTCCTTTTTCCCTAGTCAGCTGTGCCCAGCAGGACCTACACTGCTCCTTGGCCCCCTCACCATGCTATAGGTGCTCCAGAAATCTGCACTTGTGTCTGACATGCCAAGGAATGTCTGTCTTTCCTTGGACACAGCTCAGCCCCTTGCCTGATGGCTGAGTGTAGGCTGTGCATGGTATTGGTTACATCACAGCTGAAGCAGCTGAACTCTTGCTTTTGTAAGCTTTCATAACTGATGCCACAGCATATTTCACCCTTGACCATTGTAACATTGCTTGCCCCCTGCATCATTAAATAGCCAAATTCCTTTCAGACAGCTTCCCCAGCCCATTTCCCCTATCTGACTGAGAGGTCTTCACAGGCTGTCCCATCTGATGGCAGAAGCTTCTTGCCTTGGCTATCATCACAGAGTAATTTGACACACCAAAGAAGTTTTGAGCAAGCTTCACCACCTCAATCTGCAGTATTTTGTACAGCTTGACAAAAATTGTACAGGCCATGCAAACAGCTGTCATTTGCATGGGGGACTCACAGGTTTGGTCCACTTTAGCTTCTTGTTTAACCCAAATTGAGACAAATGGTAACATTTAAAATGTTCTATTTTTAAAGCCATCTTTGGGGTTTTTTTTCCTTTTTTTGTTGGTTTTTGTGTGTGTGTATGAGACTCAAATCCTTCATGAGTACTCTGCACAGAGACTCTTCCTCCTATTTGTGCTACTTCCCATAGTTAACACAGTCTCAGACAGCCAGAGCTGGGTTACCTGGGGGTTTCCCCACTATGGGGGGGTTGTATGAATGATACATTGCTTTGTCCCTCTCTTGAGTGTCAGGGATGGTGATTTTTCACCTTGGGGACAGAGCAGGTCAGTAAATATCACTCCATTATCCATCTAAACAACACACCAAGCATGCAGCACTCCCAAGTGTGTGCATGTACACATGTGGATATCATCCAGGGATAACACCTTCCTCCCAACCCCTTTGGCTTGGCACTCCTGTAAAAGCAGCTGGAAATACATTGGTGCTGAGAAAAGTGCTACGGATACAGTACCAGGATCTCAGGGTTCTGTGCCTTGGCTATAAAGTCAACGTTGATACCGCCAATCACCACCTTTAAGAGGGAAGAAAGAGGTAAAAAGTGGTTGGAAGTGCTTCAGGAAAAAGTTTCCAAATCTTCTTTGCTTTGCCTAGTCACTTTTCCCACCCTTCTGAAAACTCTCTCATTTACAGTGTTGGGGCCGGTGCTTCTTTTGAATAGTTAGATGCAGGTTTGTACAATCTCAATCAGAAAGCGTCAAAACCTCTTCTCTTTGTTGCTTTCTGAATTATGCCTGCTGACAGCCAGGCCCAGCATGGCAGGTGGGATGTTGCAGTGGACACACAGGGATGCTGATGGTTTCTCTATGTACCAGGCCTCAGAAACAATCAAGCACTGGTGTGTAAAAAAGCAAAGAAAATGGGAAAAAGTGGGCAGGAAAATGCAGTAATTTCTTGTAAGCTCCCAGGAGAAATTGCCATACCCAGTGACACTTTACAGATCACTTCTTTTATTGTCCTACAAAGCCAGAATAAGCAGTTTAGCTCCACAAACAGGAAGTTTCCAGATTCTTTGGGGACATACAGATGTTTTTTCTCATCAAATGCTGGGTTATTGCCTCTGGAGTCACTGCCCTCTTTTATGTTGACAAATCATATTGCAAATGGGTTTTCTAAAATTTTTCATGTCTCTAAAGACCACCTAAAAGAGATTTCCTGCAAGTTACATGGCATAGACAAAATCCAAGAGAGTGAATAGATTATTAGGGTTATAGTAGATCTTGTTTGGTACGTGCTGTAACTCTTGTGATTTTGTCAATCATGAGCAGGAGGCCAAGAAAAAGAGATATTTATGGCTCAGCAGCTCAAAATATCTCTCCCCACCCTCTTCCAGGTCTATTCCTGTAATCACAAGTTCCCTGCTACTAAGAGCTGTAGAGATGAAGCTGTACATAGGGACTCAGTAAAAGGGGAAAAGGTGATTAAAGTTTTAATGGCCCTGATGGCCTAAGACTTAATGAGATCAGGCCATTGTCAGAGTCTACCCCTTGTAAATGTGGATAAGGGGAGGAGGAGAAGACACTTATCTTTCAAGAATAACAAGGGAAACTAAAGGGAGAATGTCTGACAGCATGAAGGAGAATGATTGGTCCCTGGCTGAGTCATCTTTTACTTTTGGGAACAGATATAAATTTATCTTGTGCTGTCAGCAGAGAGGCATCATGTGGAGGCCAGCAGAGGACTCACTGGTTGGGGTGCAGTCATGTCCTTTTGCCCACGCTGGCTCCTCTTCCTTCTGGCTTTCTGCAGTTTGCTGAGGGCCACTGCAATGCAGCTGCCCACTCTGGCATTGTTCTGGATCAGTGCAAGGTCTGTTGAACGTTTCTTTCTGAGGAAAATTAAAAATACCAGCGAGTCTGACCTGTTAGAAGCTTATGTAGGAATTCTTTAGAGGGAGAAAGCAGGAAATACATGCTGGGACTTGATAGGTTTGATCCTCCATACCACAATCCTTTGGGGGCAAGTATAGTGGGTTACAATGCTGCATGGAAACCCAGATTTTTCTTTTTTTTTTTTTTTTTTTTAATTCACCTTCCTCCCCCAGTGTCCACAGTGAGGAAGCCTGACTTTGATAGGTGGGGAATAGAAGCAAAGACTTCACAGAGAAAAGAGAAGGTGAAGTACTTAAATTACAGCAGAGAGCCTAAAAACCTTAGAGGATCTTGGTCAGCTTTTCCAGAAAGAGATACCTACTGAGATTTTGCCAAGTCACTATAAACAATTTTTTTTAGCAAATTGCACTGGGGGCAGAGTATCAGAGTCTTTGAAAGCCCTACTTTGTGGCTGCATATAGCTCTTACACCCAAAAATGCCTTTGCCATTCTGCCCCGATTGGTCAGGCCTCCTAGAGGGCTGGCAGCAGAGCCTAGATGTGAATCTGGCTCTCCCAGATCCTACACTGGCATCCCAGCCAGCACCTCTGCTTTCTCTTGGCTGTGCAGTAGGAATCCTGCTCACCCAGGGGTGCTTGTCCTCCAAATCTCTCTTTCTCTACACCCCCAGGGAAGGTTGGATAAGGCAGCACAGTGTGGATAATGTACAGCACAGTGCTCTGGGAAGCCCAGAGACCTTCCAGTGTGCAAGCCCAGCACAGACAACAGCATCCAGAGATTCCACCACAGAGCAGGCAAGCTCCAGGGTCAGATGTGAGGGATTTCCTTGGGCTCTGGACCAGCTGCCATCTGTGCTGCCTCCAGTTTTTAATGTAAAAGGGGATGAAGGCAGTAAGGATGCGCCTTAAAAATCAGGATGCAGACACTGAAGTGTTTGGTCCTTGCTAGACCATCAATAAAGTGACAGTGTTTCCTACTAGGCATTATCAGAAGAGATAGAAAACACACTGGAGGACTTTGTTTTTTGCCCCCACTTAGTAAGAGGATACTAGAGTCCAACGATTTCCCATCAGTTAATTCTGTGAGCTTCTGTAACAAAAAGGGGGTCACGTCTTTGCCTGTGATTCCTTTGGACCTGCAAGTATAAAGAAAATGCCCACAGATGAGCTGAAATGGCATCAGAGGAGAAGCACTGTTGCCAGCAGATACTTTATCTCCATAACCACATACCATAACAAGCCCTGTAAACAAGCTTTGGGTTAGATAAAGGTACAGTTGAAAATAAGTTCTGGGCTCACCCATGCCCAAGGTTAAGCTCCTGCAGCAGTGTCCCTGAATTTGTTCACTCCCCCAAGCCCATGGGCTGAGCAAAGGCAAAGGCTTAGGTTGCTTCTCACCTGGCTTGGCTGAGAGCTTGCTGGATGGCCTCCTCGATGGCCTGGCCCTGGGCAGCTCGCTCCTGGGGACAGGGCACTGCTATCAGCACCCCACTGCTCAGGCCCAGCCCCAGAGCACTGTCTGTGAGAGGATGGGAATACTGTTAGTGGCACTCCTTGGAGGGAGAAGTCAGGTGCTGAAGGAAAAGGACAGAGGAGAGTGGGCACAAGGTGGAGGAAACCTCAGAGCTCAAGCTCCAGTTCTTAGCTCCAGATACCCAACCAATTCACATCTGCCTATTTCTTTTGAGTCTGTCTGCACAGTAAAAGGGGCAAAGGCTTTTTTTGCCTTTTTTAAACTGATTCTCCTTCTGTCCACATATTATTACATGCTGCCTTCACTTCACCAGGTGGAATAAAACACGAATGAGCATGCCAAGCTGGCCGCAGCTGGCTGGTAGTTTCACTTGCTGTAAAGACTGGACTTTGCTGCTGTATTTTCAAAGCACTTTTGATGCAGGAATGGGGGAAGTGGGATGGCACAGTTTTTCAGGGCAAATTTTTCTGCAGACATAAAGGAAGTGCCTCATCCAGGGTAATTCTTGTGTCCCTCCTTCCCAGGACCTTACATGACCTTTGCCACCTGAAACACACCAATGAGTTTAGCTGCCTCCTCTTCATCCTGGACATGGTATGGTGCCTGGAAGCCACTCTGGCGTGAGAAGAAGGCTGGGAACTCTCTTGATTCTCCAAAGGCAGCCACACACACCCCCTGAGTCTCCTGCAGCAGTGGAGGTGAGAAAAGCAGGTGATCAGTGGAAGGAAACTAAAGAATGGGACTTTTTCCTTCTACCCAGAAAGAAACTGCCTTCCTTTGGCCCAGGTCGTGGTTATTTTTGTACATCCCATTCTATTCTATCCTCTCTCCAAGAGCCAGACATGGTAAGTGGCTAGATCAGATCTGGCTCGCTGAGGCAGAGGAGGCATGTGCATCCTTTGTGTGTGCTTGGAGCTGATCCAAAGCCATGCAGCTGTCACTGGCACCATCCTGAGTCCAAGACAACCCTGGGACCCGAAGACATGTCGTGAACTGACAGGATATAAATGAGTTCTGCTTGTGATTGAGAAATATCAATGTTGGCTGTCATCTAAAGTGCTGGCCCTGGTGGTTTTCAACATGCCAAACCTTAAAAGGTGACTGCTGAAAATCATCTGATTCCCTTTTTAATTCTGATTTTATTTTAGTGTTTGATGGATCTAGCTTTCCTGATCCATCAGTTTCTGGGAGCATCATCCTGGAAAAGCAAATCTAATGCCAAAGAAAAAGGACGTGGATAGCACTACCTTTGACCTCAGCTGGAGCAGCTGCTGGAACAGCCTCTTGGACATGGATGGATTTGTTAGGGAGCAGCCAAGTGCTTGTACAGCCCCAGGACTACAGAACTGTAAATATGGCTTCACATCCTCTCAGTAGCAATTTCTGCAAATCTTTGGCTTAGGACCCATCCCAATGCCACTGGGCACTCTGTGCACAAGGAACGTTATCTGCTTTGACACCACAGCCCGTGCTACCTACCAGATATTCCAGTGTCCTGCCAATATCAAGGATAGACTTGGCTCCTGCAGATACAACAGCCACTGGTGTTCGTCCTAGCTCTGTCAAGTCAGCACTCACATCCAGAGCTGCCAAGGGACAAGCAGCACTGAGTTGGTGATTGTCTTGTACCCCAAGCTGGTGAGCTCTGACCTCCTAAAAAGCCACATATGCCCAGGATGCCACTGCCTGACTTTAAAACTGCTTTGATCCACAAGCAAATATTATAGGTTTAGCTCATGACTTTAGGTGTTGAGATTGAAAGAGGTATTGACAAAAAGAAGCCACATGGCTAAGGGCAGAGGTGCAGCCCTGTACTCTATCTCTCGGCTCTTTGATCACATTGATAAAGAGCATGCAAAAATTTGGTAGAAAAGAAAGAAAAAGGTGTTGTACAGCAAGGATGAGATTCAAGGAGATGCAATATCATTGGAGTAGTCTTGAGTTTGGAACTAACAATGCTTGCAAAAAAAAGAAAGTACCACAGGAGAAGCTCAGGAAACTCCCTGGTCTGGAATTTATATCACATCTAAAGGGATGGCATACAACAGGGCACTGCACTTGGGCTGTGCTGGAAATATATATGGCTGAGAAGAGAGAAAGCACCTAAAAGCCACAAACTGTACTGGCAAGACCAGGCCATCTTCCAGAGAGGAGAACACACCTCCAACACAGAACACACTCTTTTGTGGCAAGGCTCTTCTTCTCCTCAGCTGAGAGAGCTGATAACAACACTGTGCTTGGCAGCCAGTATCAGGTTATCCAGACATTACAAAGAGGCAGAGGTGCAGTCAGCTCCTGTTGCACCAAACAATATCAATATAACCCCGTGTAAGCAAAGGATAAAGAGAAACTTCCACCCCCTTAACAGCTGTGCAGGGGGCAAGAGGAATATTTAGAAGCTTCTGGAAAGGGGACATGAGGGAGAAAGCAGCCCTAGTTGGATCAAGAAGAATGTTAACTATTCTTCTGAATAGACATTTACTGTAGGACAGGCTGGGAAAAATGAAAAAGAAGGAATTGGATGAAACTGTAGCAACAGAGTGAAAAGTAGAATGCATTGATGTTCTTACTGTTCTCCCCATGCCGATGGACACCTCCTATGCCACCTGTGACAAACACAGGGATTCCTGCTTTGTGTGCCACGATCATTGTTCCAGACACGGTAGTGCCACCGGACAAGCCCTGTCAGGGAACAACCAGTCACAGTCAGCACCCAGGGTGACATGGAGGAGCAGCCACAGCTGTGGTCTGTGAGCAGCTCAGCAGTGAAATTCTAACACAAATACTCTTTTAGCCCAAAGGCAGAGGAATTCACTTAGGAGCTGGATTCTATAATCCTTGTGGGTCCCTTCCAACTCAGAATATCGTGTGGATCATCTGTTGTCCCTGCGAGATAAGCGGTTCTTGCCCTGATAGCAGAGGCCTTTGCTGTCCAGAGTGTTCCACAGGCAGCTAGTGGCACCTTTAGCTGCCACTTTAAGCCTGGGATGGCCTAAGTGTCACATAGTTTACATGCAATGAGAGAATGTCCTATCATGCCAATAAGAATATTCTTAGCCAAGTGCCCATGGCTTGCCAGCACAACCAGAATGACTTTTCAGGAGCCCTATTTAATGTATGTTATTCCCTTACCCTGCTGGATTTTGAGTCCAGTTAGGGCCATTTTTGTGCTCCCCATAGGATCACCACTTTCCATGATATTTTTGAGAGGTTTAAAAGCCACCTGGCATGAAGCTGGAGAGCACAATACTGTTGCTAGAAAAGCAGCTATTCTTTACTAGGAAAGACCACACTAGGAAGTTTGCACACCATACCTGGCTGAGGACGAAAGGAAAATCTCTGCGAGACACTTTAACTGCATTTTTACTGCTTGCCAAGAACTCCAGTTCCTCATCTGTGAGTCCCACATGGATTTGGCCCCTTAAAATACCTACAGTGGCTGGCACTGCTCCATTTGTTCTTACAATTTCTTCCACCTCTCTGGCCATGCTGAAATAAGACAAACAAGACAATAATCACAAAATTATGGATGGAAACAATCAGGCAAGAAAACCGTCATGTTTGATGGCCATCATTCACAGTTCTACAGTTCTTGTGGTTTCAGCTACACCCTGTTCTTCTTGTATCTGCCTCATGACAGAAATCTTTGCCCTTCAACTTGCAGAAGCAAAGAGCTCCCATTTTCTGGAAGGATGGCAATGTCCAAGCTCTGTGCTTCATTTTTGAGAAAAATCATTTGGTTTACAAGCAAATCTGGTTGTATAATATACTACTGAAAATACAGATCTTCTCAAATTAGGACTTTTCTTTATCTTTTACCTGTTGTTTCTCTGACATAATAGACCTTCACAGAAACCCCAGGTAGTTCAAGTCCTGCTCAAATGACCAGGATATATTTTTCATAATACAGTCAGTGAGATATAGAGTAACAACAGTGCCAAAAATCTGCTGCCTTAGGGTACTCCAGGGCTGCAGACTAAGCCTAAGTTGAGCAGATTTTGTACTTGATCATTCATACAGTATCTTTTTTAGGAGCAGCTTCTTCTCCCTTTCTGAGCTATCTGGACATATGCTTGGCAATCTTTAACTACCGAAACTCCTCTTCCCAAAAATCGAGATTTTAGAGCTTCCTTTTAAGAGAGAATGTCAGGCAGAATAATGGCCAGGTAAAAAGCAAGATGGAAAATCAATACCAAAACCTTTCTGTGCTTTCTGGAAGCAAGGATGGAGGGGAGAATGCAATGATTTCTGGCACTGCAACTCAATGAAACACGAGTCTACTGAAAATTGATAAATAAAGACTAGAGGTGGGGGGTTCCATGCAGGGTACAGAAGACAGTGAGAAGGGACCAGGAGCTCTCACAGTAGCTGCTCTGAGTGGGCTAAGGAACAGATTTCATTATTGTGTTTCAATCCTTTTTGCATTACAAAAGGTACAGGAAAAGAAACTGCAGAGTGTTTTCAATGTCTGTACAAACGATGCAGCTGAAAAGCTGATAGCTCTCTTTCAGAGCAAGTGGTGACATATTATCTGCTGCTCTATTTTAAAGGAAGCCAGAAATTTAAGGTGTTGGATAAGGAGATACCTAAGCTCTCTGTATTTGTCCTTAAAAGTCCAAATACAATTGTTTTACACTTGAGCTCACAGCCTGCATGCCTAACAACCTGACATTTCATTTGCTCTTGCAACAGCTTTGCCTTGACCAGGAACACTGATAGCAATCCAGTAAGTTACGTGCTTCGTTCTTACAACTTCACTGAATGAGGAACATCAACATCCACCACCTCAAATTCAGAGGATAGGCCATGCCATGTGTAATGATGGTGCTTTCCAAGGCTACAACGGGTCTGCCCTCCACCAGAGCTTCCTGCACAGAGGGATGAATCCTGACATAACCACCTGGGGATAAACACAGAAGAGTGAGTTATTTGTGTGGGTATTAGCAGTAACTATTGAGCTGTTTTATAAAAAGCAAACTGTCGTCATCACAACAAATTTATCCCCCTCCTCAGCTGTTCTTTGGGGTGAATTTACAAATAACTTCAAGAAGACTAGAACTGTGTTTTATGTAAGTGAAATGTGTGCAAAACATCTCTACTGTTAATATGAATGATAATCCTCATCACCATCACTGAAGGATCCTCTGCCACCATTTTGCAGTTGTATGGTTACTGTTATTCCACTTGAACATTATTGTGAACAAACTGAGCCCTGCAACCATGCCTAAAGATGGAAATATGTTTTATAAGAGTGGAAGCACCAAGGATACCACAGGAACTCAGTGCACTACTCACCATGCAGAAGTCTTCTCACCTGGGTGGCCCCACGTGCCACGGAGGACACCTGTCTTCCCAGACTGAGGGTTATCTTCCCAATCATCTTGTGCATATGGATGCTCCTGAGATAACAGAGGTCAGGTGAAAAGGAAACATGGAATTTAGCAATGATGTGACCCTAAGAAGCTAAACATATTAGTTCTTGCCTTGACCCTGGAAGGTAGACGGCCCTTTGCCTAAGAGATGGCCTGGAATCTCCTGGTGTTTCGAGCATGAGCCAGAGTGGCAAAACAAAATGTTAAGCTGCAGAAATGGAGTTGGAAGGGGTCACTTGACCCATTAATGCTGGGCTGAAATCGTGGTGGAGCAGAGGAAAGGATGAGGAGTAACAAACTAGGGAGAATTCTGAAGCAGAAAACCTTTTAAATTCCAAAGTGACCAGCTGATGATAGATGTCAGGCCCAGCCACTGCTGCCTCCAACGCGAAAGGTCACAAGGAGGAATCTACAAGGCAGAATAGTGCTATAGGGATAGGAACCTGTTTTTTGCCAGTGTCTAGGAGAAAATAAGGAGCTCAAAAAGGAGCTGAGAACTGACAAACCAGACTGGAACTGCGAGGAGGAGAGAGCAGCTTTCCCCAGAGCTGGGAGTGCTTTATGCAGGCTCATGTTACATCATCCCTTTTAGCACAGTGCCTTGGAAGCAGAGAGGCAATTCAGCCCCAGCAACAAACTCCAGAACTCCTCTGGTCTCTTAGCAACTCCTTTTCACTCTAATTAAATTCATTCCCAAACAGAGAAAGAGGGGGAGAGAGCTGTAAATGTTAAGAGAGTGGTCTGGTCTGGGCCTCAGGGCAGTTTTACTCAATGCCTGCCTGCTTCACATGCTTTCCCTGGGCTTTTGGCCATATCCCTCCAGTCTCCCTGTTCCTCACCCCTTCACTAGGAGGAAAGGATTCCCTTCTTCAGTCCTTTGTACCTATTGTTAATTCAGATGGCAAATTAATTAACAACAGTACTGTGTTCATGTTACAGTTAGCAGAACATGGCTCTGGTCCCAGTACAGTGTGTGGCACTTCAGCTATACAGAAAATTCTTGTAGCCAGGGAGAGTATATTTGCCCAAATCTAAAGACTTCAACTACACAGGACAGCTTGGGCTGTGCTATTTAAGAAATGTGGGACTGGATCAACTAGACACGATACACACCTGACTGGAACACTAAGATTTTCCACTTTCCAAATCCTTTTTGTGCTAAGCTCAGCAGCTTGAGCTGTTCATGGGTTCGTGCAAATGTTCTGGTATGGCTGTGTGTGTGTCTACACACCCCTTGCTCTCTGGGGCAAAGTCAGCTTCAGAATAAATTCATTAAGCCAACAGAGCTATGCCAGGGATCGACTGAGCTGCTCGAGTTGTGCTCTGAATTTTAACAACTTCCCAAACTCAGAAGCACAACACCAAGGAGTGCCCAAGCTGTACTGCCAGTGGATAAAAACCAGCTGGTCACCACCTGAAACCCAACAGGGCTGAGCTGATATTCACGGGAAGCTCAGCCAACATCCAGCCTGAAACGCCTCAAAGATTTTGGAAGCTTGGCAAGTTTTGCTGCAAGACCCAACTTTGCACAATCCTTGTGCACGTTTCAGGCAGCTGGAGCAGGGACCTGCTCTCCTCCCGCCTCCCCTGTGACCCACGCTGTCTCTGAGCTCATGGAGCAATGGCCTGGTGTCTCTTACCTCTGCTGTCTGTCTGTCTCATGGAGGGAGGCTGGGTGGGCTCTGGAGCGCTGCCTGGGCAGTGCTGGGAGGAGGCGGAGGAGGGGGTGTGCTGGCCAGAACTCCTGGCCAAGGAAATCTATTTATGATTAACCACAGGCACAGCTGAGCTCCACAACTGCTCCCTGCCCAGGGTGCAGGGGGCCGCTTCACGGCAGGGCCAGGAAAGCTTCTGTGATTATTTTTGTTCATGCAGAGCCAGATTTTCCCCTTGCTCTTTAAAAGACTTTTCTCATTTTTTCAGATTCCTTTCCTGTTAGATTTTTTTTAAATTGGTGAATTCCTTGCTCGCTGTAACAATGCCTTTGCAGACTGAGCCCCTTTGTGCTTATTCCTAAAAAGCAGAGGAATCACATTCATGCCTCCCCCACAGCTTTGCCAAATGCAGCTGTTAAAGCTCTTTCTTCCCAGGGTGAGAGCTCTACCCAGCTCTTGGCCTCTCCAGCAAGGAAAGCTGTAGGTCTAAAGACAGCTGTGGCTACATTTTTTACGATGCAGATACCTGGCTACACCCAGAACATGAGTTGAGTTCATAGCACTATCATAGTCTCCTCCTGTAATGACAATCCATTCTAGAAGTTCAAGGGCAGCTTTGAACAAGGACTGTGAAATTAATGTTTGTCCCTTCCTAAAAAAAAAATGATACTTTGATATCTATGCACTGATATTGTACATGTTTCAGTTTTATTTTCTGCATAAAATATCAGAGCTGAGATTCAGACGGCCATGAAGGAACTGATTTACAGGTTAAAAGACAAGACATGATTCTGTGCAGCTTCCATGCACAACATAAAACTAGCTGAAGTAATTACTAATGTATTGCTGAAGTAATCAGGGTCAGGGAACCGATTTTACTGCAATCCATTAATCAGGAAATTGTAAAACATAGGTTGTTAAAGCAGTATTTGCACTTTACACTCATCCATTTCAAAAGAAATTTCTCGCAACTTCTGTTTAACCCAGCAGTAAAAAATTGTGTCTTATTTTCTACATCCTTCCAGTCTCTTCAACTAAACACATCCAAGGAAACTTCAAACAAAGCTTGCTGAGTTACAAAGACAATCTGCCTCTGACTTCTGTTACCCAGTCTGGAGGGAATTTAATTGCAGGAATGATAGATTGCATCCTCAGATACCATAAATGGATGTTGAAGATTTTGTGAACAATATGTTTTTCCTGGGAGGATGGGTAGCCAGATGAATTGGAAAGAAAATGTGTAGGTAAAATAACATTTTTTAAAAATACACACAAATTATAATGACATAATTTTATTTTCCATTAAATCTATTTGGAAAGACTGCAGTATTGTAGGAATCTATCTGGATCATCATGTTTTTGACATACTCTCAGGCAAGATGCCTTAGTAACCAAGCTGGTCACTCAGTTTCCAATTCTCAACATCAGCTCAAGGTGATCTTATGCAGCGGGCACCCAAGTCCAGCCTGTCACATTAGGTAAGTCAGAGGTAAGGATGTTTTGCTTGATTTGTCATTTTTTCCTTAAATCCAGTAGAAAATCAGCCTGTTGGATTTTTAGCTCAGCTTTCCAACATGAACCTGTGAGTATCTGAGACAAAATGGGGCAGGTCAGGCAGGTCTCTGAGGGCACTAGTGCAGTCTTGTGTGTATCCCAGCTCTGGAATTGCTCCCAGCAGGCTTCTGCAGGGTGAGATATGGCTGACAACAGCGATGATGGGGTTTGGAAGCAGCCAGCAGGGGACCGGCAGGAGAGAAAGCCCTGGAGAAGAGCTGGAGACAGGTTTGTGTGGAAGTGTGGGGCAGTGTTTAACTCACTCCCTGCCTGCTGCAGTGTTAGCTGCCTTTCCAGTCCTGTCTGCCTGCCCCTGACCTGGAGCTCACTGCTGCTGCTTCCCCCTCTGGGCCTCAGAAGTAGAAGTTAATATTAAACAGGTTCCTGAGTAAAATGGGAGCGGCTGGGAACAAAGAAACTGCCATGGCAAATTCCTACTGCTCACTGGGAGCTGGGCCCTATGGCCACCCTGGCATTTTTCTTTCTGAGTGGTTCCTAGAGTTTACATCTCCCCTGAAACCTTTCCTCTCTCAGGGGTGTCACTGCTGGAGGCATTAAGGAAATGGGAAACTCCACATTACTTTTGTCACTCTGTCATGTCCACCATGGGACAGTATTTTCCTTTCCCTGTGTACCTGATTTCTGTTTACAGTTGTTAGGCTGGGATTTGCTCACTGGTGTTTCTCTGTTTTTGAAGCTTGTTTCTAGGCTGCCAATATCCAGGAGACCTCCTAGGGACATGCAGAATCATACAGAAGACATTTAACCATTCATTTATTTTACCTTAGTGAGAATTGTGGTGCCTGGAACTGTCTGTCTTGTCAGGGCAACAATCTAACCAATATGAAAGTCTGACAAAGTCACTCTTTAGTGACTTAACCTCTTTAACTGTCTTGACATCCTTCTGCTTTCATGAGCAGATTTTCACAATCATTCTAATGGATCCAAAATAACTTCCCAGATTATCTTAATGGCTTAAAAGTATTTGAAATTTTTTTTCTAATATGAAGTATTTTTTCCTCCAGCTGTTTTTAACAGAATGCAAGACTGAACATACACACCTGGTGCCGTTTTTGAACTTTTATTTCAGTGCTGAACATTGCATGAAAAATGCTCTGTGATGGAATCAGGTGCAGTAAATAAGTTTTTTCTTTTAGATACTAAAAGGTATTCCCAATTCTCATGGGACAGTTTTCCATTGAACATCCAGGCTTTCTTATAACAGGGATTTGTTGAACTGAATTTATGAGCTATTTGGCATTGATCACTGTGCTGATAATATCAGGAGGGAGTCTGCTGCATAGAGAGCCTGGATCAAGGTCTTTATTTGGGTGTTCCTTGTCCTGGATGCAGGTTGGTCTTATACAATCATTCAAAGAAGTTTTAATTCCAAGACTGGTGGAGTTCATAGTTCATTCCAGGAAGTAGCCTTTTTTTTGTACTTTATGCATACCCGTACCTTGTTTTGAAGCTCGTTAAAATTGATATGTATATTTCACCTCCTTTTAATTCAGAGCTCTGTTCACCCAGGTCTGGATTTTGCATATTCCAGAAAATGCCAGCAAGCATTCCCACTGCCTCATTCCTTAGGTAGTTCAAGGGCACTGAAGTCATTGTTTCAAGGAAACCTGAGGACAGATGTACCTCTTCTCTCCTGTGCCCTTCCTAAAGTCCAGCATCTTAGGGGCCTGTCCTAGTGCCTATGTTTAGAGCATAGGCTTCATTTCAGTATTTTCTGGAGTGACTGATGGCCTGGATATGTTTGATTTATTAATATATTTTCAAGGAGAGAGGCAAAATATCAGTAACACTGCAGTGACAGGGTTCTCCCTTCACCTTGTCCCTGCACCCCAGCTTGTCACTATCTTTTGGGAATGTGTTTAGTACTTGGCTTAAGGTTCTTGGCAGTAGGAAGCCAAGGGCACCATGTGGCTCAGGCAAACAGCAGTTTCACAACCAGGATTTATTACAGAACCACAGAATAGGTCGGGTTGGTGGGACCATCCTCCGGCCCAAGCTCCCTGCTCAAGCAGGGCCGTCCTAGGGCACACAGCATTGCGTCCAGAGGGTTCTGGAATGTCTGCACTGAGGGACATACTACAGCACAAGGACGCGATGTTTCTTACCCCATTAGCGCAGCACCGGCTGGCTCACTGCCAACTTTTGGGCTGGGCCTTTGCGGCGCCACTGTCCCGTTCTGCTCCCGCCCCCCGCCGGCGCCACGTCGCCGTTCCGTGTCGTTCCCTCCTGGAAAAGGCCCTTTCCCGCCGCCGGCCGATCCCGGCGGGGCGAGCCGGGCCCCACGCCTGGGTGCGGGGCTGCGCCGGGCGCGCTCCCGGCGGCGCCACGGGGGGCGCGCTCGGGCCGCGCGCTCCCTGCGGCCGCGCTCGGCGGCACCGGCGCGGCCCCGCCCCCGGCGCGTTCGCGCGCGCCCGTCCCGCTCGGCCAACGGGAGCCGCCGCTCGGCCGGGGGCGGAGCCGCGGCCGCGCCCCGCCCCGCGCAGCCGGAAGGATCCGCTCCCGGAAGTTCCGGCGCTGCCGCCGCTTTGCGGGATAAACAGTAATGGCGGAGGCGGTGGCGGCGCTGGAGACAACGGCGGGCGCGGCGGCCGCGGCCCTGGGGTCACCCGCGGCGGCCGCGGGAGCGGCGGCCGTCGCCTTCGACTTCGCGGCCGTGCCGCCGCCATCCGCGGGGCCTGGGGGAGGCGGTTGGACCAAGCAGGTCACCTGCAGGTACGCGCCGTCCGCAGCGGGTGGGGAGGGGGAGGGAAGCGGGCGGGCGCGGCCGCCCTTCCTCGTCCTTCTTTTCCTTTCCCTTCTCTTCTCCCCCGCAGTGCCCCCCCCCCCCGGGACCTTCTCCTTCACCGCCGCCGCCCCCCGCCCCTCCCCCACGGTCACGTACGCGCCGCGCGCGCCCGCCCGTGGCGCGCGCCGGCCCCGCCCCGCGCGCGTCCCCGCGGGTGGCGAACGGCCCCGGCCCCGGGCGGGACCGGCCCCGGGCGGGGCTACCGGCGGAGGTGGCGCGGCCGCGGCGGCGGCAGCCGGGCCCGCCGGTGGGGGCGGTGCGGCCCGCGGCCTTTCTCCAGCCGCGGCCTCATGCGAGGGTGTTCCCTGCGGCCTAGCGCCTGCGGCTGCCGCGCCCGGAGCGTTCCCGCCGCCGCACCGGGAGCCGCGGGCCGCTCGTCATTGTGCGGGAAAGGGCCCGCGGTGCTCGGCGCGAAGGGCGCCGTGCGAAAGGAAGTCCTGCAGGCGCGTTCCGCAAAGCGCGACAAAGCAGGAAACGCGACGTAATTTAAATTGTTGTGCGTTTCAATCGAAATTTAAAATTGGGGATTAACTAGTGATTGATATAGCGAAAGCTAATTATTAAATCGGAGAACAGGAATAGGCCGTGACATGTTGCAGAATGTGCGAAGTGGCCCTGCCTGTGTCACACAGAGGTTCTGTGTGCTGCGTCATTTCCTATCCGTGTTTTCCTTTAAACTATATTTCTGATAAATCTTCTCTCCGGGGTTATGCAAGCCGTACTGCGTGTTTTAAAGCTTGCCAGATGGACTATTTTTAAACCGACAGTGCTGGTCCGTTGGCAGACAGAAGGGAATTTAAAACAGTTTTGTGAACGTAGACATATATTAGTTAATATAAAAGCAAATGATAATCCAGGATGACATCGATGAGCGTCTCCTGATTTTTAATTTTTTTTTAATTTAATGAATTAAATTACATTTAACGTGTTTGTGGACAAATAAATTCTAAGTCACTGGGAAGCAAAAAGGACCGTCCCTTGGTTAGGACAAAAGAGGCTCTAGATATTGATTGAGTTCTTTTGTATCTCTCCTGCTTGCTTTTCCCCCGTTTGTTTCACCGGCAGATTGCAGCGGCAGCATGAGGAGCCGCTGCTGGCCTTTCAGGGAGCTCGCTGGCCGTGCCTGTGTCTGTTCGGCGTGCCCCGCGGTGTTTAAAGCATCCCTGCTCGCTGCTGCTCCCCATCAGTTTTGGCCGATGCCCAGTTATCTGCTTCCCTTCGGGAGGCTCCGTTCAGCTGCGTTCCCGGGGGGTGCTGCGGGCAGAGCGTTTTGTCTGCGAATCCCCGGTTAATGTTTGATGCCGGTGATGGGGAAATGACCGGGAACCGTGCTTAGCTCAGCTTTAAGTGAGACGCAAGGTCAGTGCTCCCTCTATTTGAGTTTGCCTCGTAATTTCTGTAGATCGAAAGGCTCAATTAGGCAAATTGGATTCATGAGACAGCAATGGAATAGGTATAGATGCAGGATCGATTTATTGAAGACAGCTACTGCCATAGTACAGAGGCAGTCAAGTTCGTCAGTTTCCTGCAGTGCTGAGAGTCGAGGGAATATATTTATTTGCAAACACTCAGGCCAAGTGAGAAGCTAAAGCTGCTCTTTTGTAACAGTTAATGTGCTTTAATTTGAGATTAAACAATGGGATCTTGGCCTTGGATCTAATGAACGTCTCCATTCTTTGTTCTCTTTGCCTAATCCTGCTAGTTATCCTATTGCTTGCTTTATTAATTTTTATGGGACCATTCAAGTTGGAGGGAGAATAGCTTTAATCAGGCTTTAAAGTGAAATTAGCCATTTTGACTTGCCCTTCTAGGAACCTGTGATAAAAATTTCAGATATCTATGTTTGGTTTCGATAGGATATATTCAAATTTAGGAAGACATATTTCTTACTATTAAATTTTAGTTTACCTTTATAAATGAACTGGAGGATTTAATAGTGAGATAAAGAAGTTAAATTTCAAAATACAGGTTTTTAGTGTAGGAGGTAGAGCAGTTTCTGTTTGAGTAACACTGCACAATTTTTTTTGTTCACAGGCATTTTTAGTTGAATCATAATAGGGGTGACAGTAAATGCTGCCTGAAAAACTTTTGGGAGACAGTCCCTTCAGTATAAGGAGCTAGCACGTGATGGCTGATGCAGAAATACTGCTGTTTTAGGGAAACTGGAAAGGCTTAAAATTTTACCATAAGTTCTTGCTGTTCCTTTGAATATCTGATATGATAAATAGGTTGGTTAATGAGTTTTAATATACCAGTGTGGTATCCTTGGGATGGATGATTAATATCTCAGAGTAAGAGACACAATGAATAAGAAGAGGAACTTTGGTTTCTCCTACACATACAGTTTTGCTGATGTTACCCTTCTGTTTTTCTTGCAGCTAAAGTTTAAGAAGTCTCAGGGTGAAATATAGGAAATTCTGTTCCCTAAGAGATGATGAAAAAGGTTGTTGTTTTTTTTTTACTTCTGCAGTTTAGCAGTTTTCAAGGCTTGTCTTTTGTAAAAAATTATCATATTTTCATCTGGATTAAATGGCAGGGGAACAAAGCTAATTCAGAACTTGTTTGTTATTATGAATTTTTTCTTATTGATGTGTTTGAAATTAAAAAAAAGGTTGTCCTTACTGAGTTCCTCAGTCCTTCTAGTTCAGATGGCTGCATGGTTCTATTGAGCAGTGCTATAGCCAATCTTTTTTTTCCAAAGGCTTGACACTGTTTGTTCCGAGCTTGTGTTTTCCACATGTCATGCGACATTAAAAGTCATCAAGTTGATGTAAACAAATTGCATTTCACTTGTTTGTTTTAGAACTAAATGCAAATAAAACCCATAGCAACTAAGTGCTGTACTTTGAGAGCTGTCTCTTAGCTGTTCTTCCTGAAAACCTGGGTGAGGTAATTTTTTCTTTTTATGTGAAGAGTGTGCATCAGTAAAGTCAGGCCTCCTCAATTCCGTGCAGCACCAGGGATGAGGTGCAGGGCACAAACCTCCTGACAGCCTGCCTGGATTGCCCTTTCATGGCTGCTCTGGTCTGCGTCCCTGGGAACTTCTGAAGGAGGTTATGGAGAAGGGACAACGAGCTAAATGCTGTGAAGATCACATTCTTTTTTTCCCCCCTTATACTAACTCCAGCAGAATTTCATTGGCAAGTAATGTGGCTGAACAGCCAGGAGCTGGGCTAGAGCAGTGTGCTTAGCCTCTTTCCTGCTGCCTTCTTCCCAGGAATTCTCAGTCTCTGTATGGCACCTGAAGAGGCTAATGGCTGCAGATGGATGTTACCCTGAGCTTCCCCATCTGCCAGTCATGGCAGTGTCTTGGGTTTTGGAGGAAGTTTGCTGTTGGCTGTAACATTCTAATTTAGCTGAACCAGTAGTTTGATAAAACAAATTAGCATTACCTGAAAGCAGAAACCTGAAATAAAGAGCAGAATACATCTGAATAAGGAAACACATTGCAAACTTCCAAAGCTGTAGAAGGAAGAATTTGGAATAGGAATTTGCCTATTGAGAAATAGGAATATTGCCTATTGAGAAATACCCATGAAATTCAGGATATGCTCTTTTGATCAAGACTTTTATAACTAGACATTTGTTGAACCTTTTTCAATGATAAAATGCCACTGCAAGCAGTTATTAATTTTGTCTAGTTGTTCCATGTGTTAGTGTCACTCATGTTTTCTACAATCATGCAGTGAACTGAACTGGGGAAATTATCTGGGCTTGGACCCTGATGAGTTCTCTAGTCTGGCTCCCCAAGCAGCTTAACCAAATTGCACTTGTATATTTGGATTGGAAGGACAGAGGGCACTGCCACCATAAGTGCTTTTTTGGATGACAGCATCACAGAGGCTCAGAGAAAATCCAATTATATGCTTGTCTTGATCTAGTTTTATCTTTTCAGATGAAATTACATGTGTTCTCTGACTACTTGACCAAATGCAAATTTCAGATGTCCTTCTACGTGTCTATGTGTAAGGCAGATAAATATTTCTCAGTTTTAAGGGTGCTTTTTTCCTATAATCAGCATGCAGAGGCTGGTATTACTGTTGAATAGGGTTAAGCTGAATACTCTGTGTAAGTAAAGATGCTCTCCAAAATAAATTTCATTATCTTACCCCAAAAATAATACACTCTGTTTATTTTTTTGGCTTGGCCAAAGTGTTTTAGCCAAACACTGCAATTTGAAGTGTAAAGTGTTACATTCTTTGTGACCTTAAAGTAAGAATCTTACCTCTTGGTGAGGGGGAGGGTTGTGGAAGAAGTTGGGGTGTAATCCTAAGAGAAATACATTTTTTCCCCTCCCACTCCAGCCTTCTTGTTCAAATAATGCTGAGTTTGCTGCATAGGATTGAAGGCCTTTAAGAGTGATGTGTGAATTAGAGCCTGGAGTGTTTCATGTTTATTTTTTGCACTTTATAGCCTACCGTTTCAATATTATAAATTTTGACAACTTTCAGAACTATATAGAATCTGCATTTTCAGAGGATTTTCTGATGTAAATTGGGAAGGAAGGAATGGGATTTGGACCTTCATTTTCCCTATCACGCAGTAGGAGAATCTAATTTTGGGGCTTATTAGAAGTCTTGTTGGCCAAATAGGCTCCTGCCTGAAGTGAGGACATCTGATAGAAACTTTCTGTCAGTCCCTTATTTCAGCTGTAGTGGTGTCCCAACACATGACTGGCTCAAGGAGCAGAGTGGTTGGGCAGTGATGTGATCCAGATTAAAAATAACCATGGGGGCAGCAAAAGGAATGTCAGGTTCCATTGCAGCCATTTCCTGCTCTGTGCCAGCGGTGGCTGTGGCTGCTGCCCCAGCGCTTGGGGGAAGCAATGCTGAGTGGAAATAAGCAAAGGGTGGAGATAACAATACTTGTTAAAGAGCTAACCTTAAGCAATCTGAAGTCTTTTTTTTACCCTTTCAGTGTGACTCCCATTTCTTAAAAGCAATCAAGCCAGAAATTACACTTATATTGTAGTTCCAGGACTTCATAGGTGGTTAGGTTTGTTTTTGGTTTTGTTTGGGGGGCTTTTTTTGTTTGTTTGGGGAAGAGGGGAGGTTAAGTACAGGTGTTTTTTTGGTTAGGTGTCGATTTTTTCCTTTTGACACGGGTCTTTGTAGGTGTGTAATGCTGTTGGGAGGGTGGGTGAGTGACTTTTAGGGGGGTTTGTGTGGTTTTTTGGGGAGATTGCGGGTTGTGTATTTGCAGGGATGGGCCTTGTTCTGTTTTTGCAACACCCTGTTCCTGCTGTTTGTGCCTCCACCTGACCCTGCCGAGCCTCATCTGGGTCTTGTACTGCTTGTTTTTTATGTAGGATCACATTTCTTACCTGGTTAATTTGTCTACAGGGTACAGACGGGATTTGGAGTGTGAATTGCAGCCTGATGGCAAGTGTCATCTTGTGTTCTGTTAAGCTAGTTGAGATTTTTTTTTTATTCTTAGTATGTTGAATACACCACTGATATTGCATATGGAGGCTTATCAGCTCTCTTAACACTCAACTTCAGGTTTTAATTTTTCCCTAAAACCGGATTGCAGATGTAGTTCTACTTATGTCATTTAGTGCATTGTTCACTGGCTTTATCTGACTTCTTAAAAATACAGTAGACTAAATGGCTGTGTAGAAGTGCATGCAGTTCAACATCTTATCACCTTTCCTGGCCAGGAATATCTACTTGAATGTACTGTTCTGTGAAGAGCTGTCCTAATCTTAGTTGTGGCTGCTGAAAGATGATCCCTGTCTCTTGTGCTGGCTGTGAGGCTGCACTCAGCTGCTTGGAGGGCCTGGTTCTGCTGGCTCTGCAAAGTGCTGGAAGTGTGCAATGGGAGGAGGGCAGGACTGCCCCATGCAGCAGCAGTGTGGGCTTAGACAGGTATTAGCTGCTTGTCAGCCTTCCCTCAGGTAGTGTTTTGTATGAGACCTAGATCCTTGCACATTTTCTTGTTTACTAGCTCTTCCTATTTGCAGTGAGTTCAGAGTCTGCAGCTTGTTATCTGGAGGCAGCGTGGCTTCTTTCTAAACTGAAGTGTTGGTAAATGTTTATGGATTCAGTTTTTACACAGAATTTTTTTCATTTTTTTCCTTTTTTCTTTGCTAATACTTTTATGTGGATTGGGAAAGGTGTACTTGAACTTGTCAGTTGTAGTTTTGAACATACTGAATCTGAACAGTTACAGTGCATTGAATTTCTAGAGGCTAGTTCTTCTAGGTTATAATTGAAAAATTCTTGAAAACCACTCTACAGTTCTCTTGAAT
Source organism: Camarhynchus parvulus (assembly GCF_901933205.1). Classification (NCBI taxonomy): domain Eukaryota; kingdom Metazoa; phylum Chordata; class Aves; order Passeriformes; family Thraupidae; genus Camarhynchus; species Camarhynchus parvulus. The sequence goes on from NC_044586.1 coordinate 13,661,234, forward strand.
AACTGAATTGAAGATGCTGAATTAAACTTGTGCTACTTGACATGCTAAAATTGATCAAACTGTCCTCAAAAGCTTTGAAACTGTCCAAGTTTTTCAGACAAACAGCACAATATTGAAGCAGGGTGCTTTGATTTATTTGGCTCCTATCGCAGGAACTAATGTGTGTGTTTTGTCAGATGTAATTATCCATCACAAACATGTTTTTCATTCTTGGAGAGGAAATCACATTTGATTGAATTATTTATGAATCCAGAATAGATTTAAAACCTTGGGTGATTTAGGGTGTGTCTGGATTTGAGTCTTGTATCCATTGTTGGGTTTCAGTGAGGTTTTTGCTTGTGTCAGGACACAGGGGCTACAAGTAAAACTTAGTGCCAATCTACTTGGTCCAAGACTCTTTCCTCTTAGTGTCACAGCCCAGGATAACTTTGCTTTTACAGGTTTGTGGGTTTTCCCCTGGCTTTTGTAAAAGCAGGTCTCTAAATGTGCAGCACAGGTCAGTGGAGTGGCTGAGGCTTCATCTTTCCTCAAATGTTTTTATTTTTATGGTTATACTGGGCAGGGTCCCATGAGTCTTTAGTGCTGTTGTTAATACAGCATACCTTGATTTATAGAATAATAAGATCATCCAAATATTTTTGCAGCTTCAGTGCTTCTCCCTAACTGACCATTATCTTCTCTTACAGATACTTCATGCATGGGGTCTGCAAGGAAGGAGACAACTGCCGCTACTCCCATGACCTCTCCACCAGTCAGTCTGCCATGGTGTGCAGGTATTACCAGCGAGGATGCTGTGCTTATGGAGATCATTGCAGGTAAAGAAATGCCTGGCCATCCTGCAGGAAGCTTTGCACTCTGAATCCCTGAGTAGAGAGCTTAGGGAAAGACAGTAAATCTTAGTTCTTTCCTTTTCCATTGCACCTTCAGATAGTTTTAAAAATAACTTATCACTGGCTCTCTTGTCTTGCTAAATGCTAGTGTTTGCTATGCAAAAAAAATGAGCAAAGGCAAGGTGATAACTGGTTTTCATAAAAGTGATAATTGTCAGCACGGGGAGTTTTCTTATTTTTTATTAATAACATGAGTAGATTAATTGAAATCTGAGATTACATTCAGACTAGCTGAATGGATGAAAATCAGTTACACTATTTAAGTGATCATAAAAGCCTGAACAGGTAAGAATTTATTTTCTTCGTTGTTGTTTCTTGAGGAATTGGTACCCTGAGACAGGAACTACCATTTTAGGAAAGTAATTGGAGTTTGTCATATAAGTTCTAAGATGTTGCCTGTACAAAATAGCCTTATGAAAACATACTATTAATTGATCCATACCCCTGAAATTACAACAGGTACTTTCCTAGTGGAGCAAAGCTTTACAAGGGCTTAGGAATGTTTCATAATTCATTTTATTAAAACTTACCAGAAGTTTTAACATTCTGGCTTATTGCAGCTATAATTAGTGATTAAACATTTGCATCATTATTTTATATGGTAGCTCATAGTTAGCTTTGCTTTCATGTTTCAGAAAGGGTTATTATATGTAAGATAGGTAACAAAGAATGCCTCTCTGTAGTCTCCTATTTGCCAGTGTTGTTTTTTTTGATTGTGTAGATCAGTGGTCTTCCAACTTTGGATCATGCACACCATAAGTTCAATATTTTTGAGCTCCCACCAACATACACATTTATTTATAATTTATATGTGTGTATCTATATCTACTACTATACTGATGTTATGTACATTATAAAACATAACCCAAAACCAGAATTTAGAAAAGGTGTATTAAAGGTGAAATGAAAAATATTTAATAAATATTTTATAAACAGTCCAAAGCAATTCTTACTGTCACTAAAAGCCTGATTAGTAGTAATATTTTTTTTTACTGACAGTAATGTTGATTCAATGGGCTTTTTTATTATTTAAAATCTCAGTGTAGCATTTTGTGATTTGGTTATTTGAAGATCTCATTCAAAGTTCAGTTTATTTCAGTCCTTGGTTTTAATGGCTGTCATAGCTGAAAAAGATCTTTCGCAAAGATATGCAGATCCAAAAGGAAGTGTATTGTTGCCTGCCTGCTCTAATGTGTGATAAATTTAGCTGGTAAGTTTCCACCTTCCCTGATGTCAATCAGCTGTTAGTGCAGATTAACTGGAAGGTGTTGCATTTTTATATTTTTCGCAAATGGGTCCAACATACACTGGAATTCTTAAACATGTTAGAGGAATCACTTTCCAAGTTTTTTTAAGCGTGCAAGATATGAAAGGTTTTTTGTAGTTGACACACTTGGATAGGTTTTGGCAATTAAATCACATAATGATGGAAACTCTTCATTTTCAAAGTGTTGTCTCCATACCACGAATTTCCTTCAAAAAGCAGTTATCTGTTCATAGAATGACTGTCTTGGAGGGGCAGTTTGAATGTGGTTGGGTTTGGTTGGTTTGGGTTTGTTGTTTTGTTTTTTGGGTTTTTTTTAATATCTGCTCAGCAGCATACAGCTGGCACTGACTTGCCATCACAGAAAAGGGCAGCAAATTTGCAGCACTTATCTTTGTGAAATAAACATGCATAACTCATCCGTGACAATTTTTAAGTGCTTTGCCATGAGCTAATCAGCAAACATCTGTGTGCTACAGAAGATTTTCATGGTTGCTCTCCACCTCATAGCTCCAGTGAACATTTGACTATTTAAAGGTCTATATTGATGACATTTTCTAGTGTCACTTGGCTGCTTCTGGATTCGTCTTTGCTACAATATCTTGCCTGTGAATGGTGCAGTGATGGATTTCTGGTGGGGTGCTATCCCTGCAGCCTTACCCTGCAATCTCTTATTGTGGTCAGAGCAGCTGCTGCTTCAGTGGTTTTACATGCACAGTTTTTCCATAAAGCATTGTTTTTATTAAAGTAATTGTATACTATTGAGAAGATATCTCCTCCAGTGAATCTTTTTGTCTTTGTCAAAGAAGTAATTTGTTGATAACGTTTCTCTACTGGTACATCTTTTCTTTGGTGTTTCACAAAAAGAATCTAGCAAGTATTATAAGCTGATGTCGAAAACATCTGTACTTTTCCTTCTGCCGTACAGCAAACTTCACACTCTGCACAATTTATTCTACTGCTTGTTTCTTTGAACTCTAGCAGTGTTTTCTGTGTGTTTCCCCACAGTATTTGATGACAAAGGAATGCATTTTACTTTGTCACCATATTGTTTTCCATGAGTTATTTGAGTAATTTTTGCCACAGCAGGAAGAAAAAGTGGTCCAGTGGCATATGTCTTTCATTGTTATGTAACAAGCCTCAAAAGAGGTGTCTAAACCCTTACTGTGAAGTTCTGCAAAGTACTGGATTGAATAGCATGTGACTTGAAACATCTTGGAAAAAATGTGGAGGTTTGTCTTTATGTTCCAGATGTTCTGATTTCCAATGCCTTGCTAATTGAGATGGCTTCATCCTTTCAGTAGCTAATATCTCAAGGTGCAGCATACACTGAGGGCATGGTTCATCATTAATAATAGTGAATGTAAATCCATATTTCAGATTGCCTTCTTGGTAATCTTGGATCTCTTCTGTGGTTCCCCTCCCCCTGAGTTTAAGAGCTGATTAGGTTGGCATTGGTTTGCTTCCTAGTGTGGCTGATGAGGAGCTGGTAGTAGGAGTAGAGCTGTTAGCTCGGACATTTTCTTGTTGGCTTTTGCTCACGTTATCAGTGCTCTCGTCAGCCCACAGCTGCAGACATCTTTTCAAGCCACTTGTTCACTTTGTCAGGGCTAGTTTAGGTAAAACAAGATCAGATAATCTGTTGATCCATTAAGTGGGCACTAGCAAAGTTCAATATGTCACAATGTGCTGAAAGCGAGCAGACAGGGGGGTGCCGCTGTCAACCCACTGGGTGATGGAACGCTTCCTCCTTCAGAGCACCTCACACATACCACATGTGGGCTCTCTGATGTATGGACTGTGAGAACACTGCCATCAACATGTATCTTAATAGTAATAATAGTAATTTATTGTATTTTTAAGGGGAAGAAAACCACTAAGTTGTAGTATTTTCTTCCTGCACCCCATTGAGTTGCCTTGGGCACCTAGTATGGTGCACACACTTTGGAGGCCACAGATGTAGAGATCTGAAGGCTAGAATTTTAAATTTGTGCTTCGTAGGAGTAGGATTTCCAAGCTGACATTTGGTTAGGAGCACCTCTGTAATATGCAAGAATTGTGACACTTCTTTGTTTTCAGTCTGACACAAGCTAAGTGAATCACGGTCACTTCAAACTTCTGTATGATCTCAAAAAATTCCCTCCTTTGTGCTTCAAATTAGTCAGCAAATATCCAAGACTACAATAGTATATTTGTCATTTATTTCCCCCATGTAGTCTCCTAGTTGCTGGAAGACAGATTTTTGAGGGAAATGTGCCTTCCTGTTTATTGTGGATGGTAGAGTTAAAAGGGTTCTGATTATCATTTTCCACAATAAGCTGAAAGAGGCATTAAGAATAAGTACTCAAATCAGTATAAAATCTGTATGAGGCAAGATGCTGAGGCACAGGAAAAGAATAATTTATGTTGGTGGGGAATCTGAATCTGTGCCAGCTGAGGCCAGGCTGCCCAAGGCATTGTCCAGGTTTGAGTATCTGCAAGCCTGAAGATTGTGCACCCATTCTAGTGTTTAACTAGTCTTAAAGCAATTTTTTTTTCCCTAATATTCATAACTGTAACTTCCCATTTTGGACTGGTGTCTACTGACTGTCATCCTATCACTGCACCTCTTAGAAGACTCTGGCTGATCTTTCCTGTGGCTTCCTGTGAGGTAGTTGGAGACAGCAGTGTCTGTCTTGAGTCTTCTCTTTATAAAGCTGGATAAAGTCATTTTTCTCATTCAGCAATACTACACATGTGTAATGGGTAACTGACCTGTTTGGGACATATTTGAAGATTGTTCTGTGTGTAAGAATTGTGCTCTTTTTTTGTCCAAAATCCGGAGTACCTTGTGTTCTCTTGAACAGTGCTGACAGATTGCACAAGTGAAAGCATTTCTCTATAAAGGGTCATCAGTGACTTTCTCATCCTAGCCATTCCTGGGTCCTCCTTACAACTAGCATGTTCACATCTTCATTAGTTCATTTTCAGTACATGGGGCTGCTGTCTGGAGGTATTTTTTTGTGGAAAGTTGACATGATGTGTTTTAACTTTTTAGATACGAACATACCAAGCCACTAATACAGGAAGAAGTGACTGATGTTAACCCAGAGGCAGAAATCTATCCATCAGTGTCCTCAGAGTTTGCATCGCTCCCTGAAACAGTTGAAGAATTTATTACTGAGATAGAAGATGAAAATACAGATCTGGCAGCTGCAGGAGTAGGGGCTGAAGACTGGGTGAATGCAGTGGAGTTTGTCCCTGGGCAGCCATACTGTGGACGTGGTAAGCTGATCATGCGATAACAGTGAATTTCCGTCATGGTTCAACAGTTTCTGTGTAGTGCATTTATTTTAATGCATTTGAGTACAGCTATTCATATTTATTGATCAGTTCAAGTGAGCTTGGGTTTTCCAACATGAGTAGTCGGACTGACTGTTTCATTCTGAAACCAAGTATATTTCAGGTCAGTCTCTGCATTACTGGCTTTCTCTTGTGTTTCTGAATGACTTGAGAATCTCCTTTGAAGTTTAGTTTGCATATGGGATGGGAGAGGAAATTACTGATGATAAAATTAATATTGCTACTCTGGAAAGATAATCTGCTGCTTTTGTGTTTTGGGTTGGTTGATTTGGTTTGGGGTGGTTTTGCAGTCTTTCAAAGGTTTTTCAGTGGGGATATGGATTCCTGTAAAAGGAGTTGAAGCCTAATGCTTACTTTAGTGAATGCCATGGCCAGAGGCTGAAAATGATTGATTCTAGTTAGTTTTCTGGAAGTCAACTTTCTAATACTGTGACAGCTCACAAAGAGAATGAGACTGAAGAAACTCATCAAACGGGACAACACTATTTGAGGAGCATACATCTCATCTGCTTTTCCTGCCAAGATATAACAGTCTTCAAATTGGAGTGAAAAGTAGGCTGAAGGTGTTCACTTTAACATATTTTTTTAAAGTATTTGTCTCTCTAAGGCATGAGGAGGCTATGAGTACTTACATAAATGTTTGAATTCAGAATGGACATCTTGCATCCAGAAGAATTTGAAGATCTCATAGAGTGCTCAGATTATATTACTTTGTGTCCATGGCACTGCTCAGATGCTCAGATTTGCAAAGAGAATGACTTTCTCAGTGTTACAGGGTGCTGCTTGGAGCCTCCTGCCATCCAGTTTGAGGAGGGTGAACAGGAATGGTCAAGTGACATAAACAGTTTGCTAATGTTGTTGAGAAGTTTGATTATGGAATTGTGGATAGATGTGAACTATGTGAACTTGAGTGTATCCCAAAGGAGTGAAAATTTGACAGCTATCTGTGAATGTGCCACCTTAGTGTTAGTAAAGATAGAGCTTCTGTGCTTGTTGAGACAAAGGATTTTTAAATATATTTTAATCAGAATATAATATTTAGATTGGAAGGACCTCTGGATTTCATCTAGGTTTCCTGCTTAAAGGTTGCCAGGGGCTTTGTTTAGTTGAATCTCTATCCTCAGAGATGTTCAAAGGGCCATAACCTCTGCGTATCCTTTGTGGTGTTTGACTTCTTTCACAAAGAAAGCCCCTTTCCTAGTATGTAATTGGATTTTTCCCTGCCTCAGCTTGCCTTCTGTCTCTTGTCATTTGCACATCTGAGAAGAGTCAGTCTCTTTTCTTGGGAGTCAGCCCCATTAATGACTGGCTGGCCCTCCACTGAAATCAATTCATTGCTGGTTTGAACAGCCAGAGATCTTTTAAATACACACAGTCCTTATAGAAGAGCTGGTGCTTATTCCTGAAGTCTAAGTCACTACACTGCTAACTTAGTATTACTAAAGCAATTTTTTTTCCTAGGGGTTAGGTGTACTTTTCATGCAAACTTGTGCGAGATTAAGTTAAATAACATTCTGTTCTGTGAATCTTGTTGCAAGTCTGTTTTATAGCTTTTGAAACTTGATGTAAACATACTCATCTGTTTCTGTTCTGAACAGTGCTACATGATGCTAATTCCCACAGTGACTTTAAAAAAACTTCACTCTTCTGAAGCAGCTGTCTTTATTAAGCTACAGAAATAAAAATGTGTGCAGTGTGTTCTGTAGTGTATGCCTTAAAGCAGATTATTCTTGTCAAATTGCTGGAGAAATGTACAGTTACTTGGAAAGTTCAAAATGAAATCTATTTCTCAAGGTTCCCTAGAAGCCTGTGTGTTTCAAATTTCTCTAAAAATGATAAAGATTCAAGGCTGGCTGTTTAACCATGCATAGCTGGGACTATAATGCTCACCTTTTACCATGATTCTCTAATTCAGGGCTAAACCTGGTATCTTGAAGATGAGTTCAGGACCTAGCATAGAAAATAGTGATGATTTTTCAGGTATTCACTTGTTAGTTGTACAGATGTGCCGCATTTCCATACTTGTTCTGCAGTAATTGAGGAAGAGTAGGAGGGCAGAAATACAAGAAACAATGAATTGGGTGTCTGTTTCCTGTTACTGAAAGATTAATGTGTTTAATGCTACAAAGTGTGTCCTTAGTGCAAGCAGGTGGTGTGTGGATCAAAGTAAACAAACCTGTTTTTCCACTAGTATGAATTTAACCCTGTTGACTGGGAAATGGGCAATGAGAAGGTGGGGATTGAGTCCACCTACTGGTGAGCAGAGATTTGGAAACAGCAAACAATCACAGAGAACAAATACTACTCTGAGGGATGTTGAATTTGTAACTGCTGAGGTAGTGAAGTCTTTTGAATTTTTCTAATTGTGGTTTCAAAGAGGAAGTAAAACTGAAGCTGCTACAGTGCAGAACATACAGAAAATATACATGCTCTTCCCGCCTCACAGTAAAGAATTTCTTCTTAGTATCTAATCTAAACCCACCCTTTTTCAGGTTGAATTTTCATTTGAAACCATTACCCCTTGTCTTATTACTACATGCCTTTGTAAAAAGTCCCTCTCCATCTTTCTTGTAGGCCCCCTTCAGGTCCTGGAAGGCTGCAGTAAGGTCACCCCGGAGCCTTCTCTTCTCCAGGCCGAGCAACCCCAACTCTCTGAGCCTTTCCTCATAGGGGAGGTGTTCCATCCCTCTAACCATCTTCATGGCCCTCAACTAGGTAAAAAAATCTGTGACAACATTAACTTGAGCGAACACTGGCAAATGCAACAGTTGAGGGACTAAAAACTGAATGGTAGTTGTGATTTTTGTTATTTCTTATGGAAGTGGAAACAATGGATTTCAAATGGGAGGGCAAGTGGGATTTCGATTAGTACGTACATATTTTCATGTTCTGCTGAGCTACTCAGGAGAAAATGTAGAGCCTAGTACATGGTTTCTTGTCACTTTTCTTAGTGCTAGTTCACTAAAACTCATGGGGAAGAAGAGCTAATGAACATAACTTTGTTTGGGAATCTTGGACTGAAAATGAACGGGTTGCCAGGTGACTTGTTACTCAGTTACTCACTTGCTTTGAAAAGTATGTTTCTAACAAACAGACTTCTCCAGGATCACTGAGTGACCACTACTGTCTGAGATGGTTCAAGAAGGAGACTTGATCTTGAGAGCTAATATTTTTCTACACTAATCTTCGATACTTGCTTATTCCTCAAAACTTAAGTTGCAGGGGACATGCATTTTCTTTTTCCTAAAACTAACAGACTGATACATGCCTGTTGTTATGTCTTTGCTCCATGGGGATGAAAACTGTGCAAGTGTGCAGCCTCTGATTAATTTTGGGGAGTCTCTCCTTCACTTTAACTGATCCAAGTATGCCTTTGGTAGTTTTTGCTTGCTTCTCCAAATCTAGTGCTTGAACTAGTTTCTAAAATTTACACTTTCTTATAGCCTAGATGACTCTTGTAACAGCTTCTGGTTATGTAAATGAACTCCAGCTGCTGTTCTTCCTGGTGTTTACTCTGAATATAGTAATGCTTTATGTTTATTACACCTTCAGTTTCTCACTGACTGCTTTTGTCTTCTAATTCAGTCATCATCCTACTTATGTAACAATTTCAGAAGGCTGACTTGTGGTGAGGCAGGCAAGCATGTGTTTGAGGCACAGGGAGGAGTGTTCAGCAGTAGCTGTCTAAAGGGGGAAGAGAAAAGATACAGATTTCAGGTCAGTTTAAGGTTAGGTGAGGGAATTTACTTAGGATTTTGCAAAACTGATAGCCAGCTTAGAATGCAGTGATAATAACCTGAATTTCAGTTTCATGTGTCTGGCTAATTGACCAGATATCTGTTTAGGACAGTTTTTTTGGCAAATATGTAGAATGGAGTTAGTTTGAGAGATGTGGACACCACTTTTCTAGCAATCTTAGAGATGCACGGGAGTCCAGAAATGAAAGTTTGTTCAGGCTAAAGAGCAGTGTGCTAATTAGCCTGCACATAAGGAATTGCTGATGTGCTATTGCCATACTAGCATTTTGTTATGCTGGATACACACCTTTATTTCAGCTGTGTGATTTCTGGGAAAAAAACAGTGAACTTTAGCTGATGTGAAAATTTTAAATAAAGTGGAATTGATTCTAAAAGTAGTGAGAGATTTGTAGCCTTATTTAATGGTTGCTGAACCAGCGTCTGTATTAAGCTCCTGATGACTAGTGCAATTTTTCTAGGTGGACTTAGCCTGTAAATGGATCTTCCCTGACCACTGAAACTTTGATAGCTTTAATCTTGTCTGGGTTGAAGGATGAAAAACTTGGTCTTGAAATTAATTGAGTGGGGAAAATAATTTAGTTCAGATTGAGGTGTGTGAAGTTGGACTGAAATGAACCTAGGTTGTTTCTATTACTCTATTTGGGTAACCCTGAGTGTTCTTACTCCCGGTGCTCAAAGTCTGAATGTGCTGCTTACTGCTCTTAATTCTGTTCCCAGCTGCTCCTTTCTGTGCTGAAGCACCCTTGCAGGAAATGGTGATTGAAGAAGAATACGAGAAGCAGCAGGCAGATGTGGAGATGAAGAAGGAGCTGTGTCCCTACGCTGCATTAGGAGAATGTCGTTATGGAGAAAACTGCGTGTACATCCATGGGGACGTGTGTGATATGTGTGGCCTGCAGGTCTTGCATCCTATTGATGCTGCACAGAGATCTCAGCACATAAAGGTAAGCAGACAACTGTCTGCTGTTTAACAGCTGTAAGTTATTGCTTCCTAGCTTCCCTCAATCACTTGTTGCTAATTCCCTTTTATTTGAAGGTGTGTGCAGGTCAGGCAGTGAATGAAATTCCGGTTGTAAACTAGACTGTTTCCTGCTAGGGCCATACTCAAAAGCAGCTGGATTTCCTTATCTGTGTTGGGAGAGCAGTCTGCTTAAAGATACTGGAGCTTTGTTCTTTGCCTAGTCAAAGTGGATGGTCTTTTAGACTGCCTTGTCACATTTAAAAGCAGTGTCTGAAGGAAGGAATTTGAACTCTGAATTGATTGTTCCCCAGTACTTGAACAAACTTTTTTTGAGGATGAAGATTTTTTTCAGCTTAATCACACTTCATGCATTATGCAAAACAGCAAACTGAGTTTAAAAACATCCTTAGACCTCACCAGATGAGCAGTCATCTCTGTAGTTGTTTTCTTTGTGTCTCCTTTTCAGTCTTGCATTGAAGCTCACGAGAAGGACATGGAGCTTTCCTTTGCCGTCCAGCGCAGTAAAGACATGGTGTGCGGGATCTGCATGGAAGTGGTGTATGAGAAAGCCAATCCTAGCGAGCGCCGCTTTGGGATCCTCTCCAACTGCAGCCACACCTACTGTCTCAAGTGCATCCGCAAGTGGAGGAGTGCTAAACAGTTTGAGAGCAAGATTATAAAGTGAGGCACTTTCTCATTTTGATTGTGCTTTGTTACTGTGGAAGAGCTTAGTAGCTTGTGACAACTTGCAGCAGACTTCCAGATGCAGACTGCACAGAGGCTGCATTCAATGCATACTAACTTTTAGTTTAGGAGTGAAATAATTGTTAGGGATAATATTTACACTCTGATTTGGTTAATACCGGGTTAAGTTGGCAAAACTCAGTGGTAGTAAATAACTGTTTTTTATTTAGTAGCATGTTGTCCAGTGGTTACTGTTCATGTCTTGGACACCCAGGCAGGAATCTGGAAGCAGATTAACCAGTTCAGAATGTATGCTGCTTAATTCATTACTGCCTTAGAACATTATTCAGTTTGCAAAACATTTCTCCATTTAAGGCTGTTTTAGAAAATACAAAGTTCCAATCAAATAAATACAGGAAAAATACCAAAATAAATTTATTTAATTCTAAAGAAAAAGGAGTCTGTGTGAAGTGTTTTTTCAAGCTTTTCTGAGACAAGCTGACCAGCTGCCATTGCCATTGAGTTCTTGAAGAGAATTTAGGTTGTCTTCACTTATAAGAGTCTAGATTGAAAAGATTTAACAGCAAGTATATGAGTACAGTACCCCTTTAAAGATGGATATATGCCATGGCTTGTTATATAGGAGAGAGAGCGCCCTGCAATGTGGAATTTTGCAGCACAGTCTGTTCATTTCCCAGGTCCTGCCCAGAATGCCGGATCACGTCTAACTTTGTCATTCCAAGTGAGTACTGGGTGGAGGAGAAGGAAGAGAAGCAGAAACTCATTCAGAAATACAAGGAGGCAATGAGGTATGAGCAATGCAGCCTTTTATCAAATTGAGACTGCAGAGATAAAGGCACACGTGGAGAAGAAGGGTGTTAATGTAAAGCCCCTTTTCACACCTCCTTTCCACCACCACGTGTGAAGCATGTCTCTGCCTATCTGCTCACAGATGCATGCACACAGTCCCAAAGCTATTCCCATGTTCTTTCACTTCAGGCTTCCCCTTCTCTACACAAAACACTGTAGTGTAGCTGTAAGGCAGTCCAAGCTTGTGCACTGCACACCATTGGTGTCCCTCTGCATGCATCAGTCCACACAGAGTGTAATGAATCATTTCTGCATGTAGGTCTTTCACTCACAAAATGTTCTGCTCCTGGTACCTGAGATCCTTGTGGACTGCAGGTAGATGCAGTTCTGAAGTCTGATTGGGGTGTGCTGTCAGTAAGGGTTGGATATTTTCCTTTCCAGCAACAAGCCATGCAGGTATTTTGATGAAGGCCGTGGGAGCTGTCCATTTGGAGGGAACTGTTTCTACAAGCATGAATATCCTGATGGCCGCCAAGAGGAGCCACAAAGACCCAAAGTAGGAACCTCAAGTAGATACCGGGTTAGTGCTGATGATTAATTGTCCTTTCAACAGAGAGCACAGGAGGGGTATGCATTATGTCTTCTGCCTTGAGAAGAGGATAGGGAAATACTGACTTTTCTTTTTTCCACTTCTGATAGACCTCTGTAATGGTGAATTTGAAGGAAGCGGTGCTCTAAAGTTTGTGAATGCTGGAGGCCAAGATGGAAAGACTAAATTTAAAAAACTTTCTTACAACATACTGAAGTAAAAATGTTGGGTAGCAGTAATAGGGGTGTGTGTAAGGGTTAATTCTGCTGGAGGTCAGTATCTCCCTTAAAGAGAAATGTGATTGTCATGTCACAAAGTACCCCAGGGGCATGCCAGCCTCTGGAAAGGCTCCTGCTTTGTACCACTGGCTCACCTGGGAAATCCTTGTGTTCCATTTGCAGGCGCAGCGGAGGAATCGGTTCTGGGAGTTCATCGAGGAGCGAGAGAACGGTGACCCCTTTGAAACCGACGAGGATGAGGTGGTGACCTTTGAGCTCGGTGAGATGTTGCTGATGCTGTTGGCAGCCGGAGGGGATGATGAACTAACGGATTCCGAGGATGAGTGGGACTTATTTCATGATGAGCTGGAAGATTATTATGATTTGGATCTATAGCACCTGTCAGTGGAGTGTGGACTGTTGTCTTGGCTTCAGGCAGTAGCTATTACCTGTGGTGTTGTGGCAGTGCCTGTGTTTCTCCTAGGCAGGCCGATCAATTCCAGGTGCTGTTGTAATAACTTTTACCCAGGGTCTGTCTCTTCCCTTCCCCTCCTTTCCCACCCCAGGAGTGTTGTTTTTCCTCTGTTTCAACAAATAACAATAAATAAATCTTTAAAATGTTAGTTTTTGTAAAAATGAATTTAACTGTCAAACAGTTAGCTTAGGTTTGTTGCTTCATCTGTGTACCCAACAGAGTTCACCCAGTTCCAGGGTTAAAGTGTTTACAGGACTTCCACACTCATTTTGAAGAGCCCAGATACAAAAATGAGCAGTGGCCATGCAGTGGGGATGTTAATTGGCTGATGGCCTTTATTCTGTCTTTGTACCAATATTTCTGATTTCAGGCCAGATACAAATATTCTTTCTGGAATCAGCTTCGTTCCAGCCCCCTCATGTACACGTCTTCATTTGTGACTTTTGGTCTCTGTTTACTTGCACATTACTATTACTACTGTGTAACCAGAACCAGGTGTGAACGTTCTGGATTTTTACTGTGTTTAGCATGAAAGGAAGATGTCTTTGTGAAAGGAGAACTCTCTATGTGTATATACAGATAAATGTAGAGTTGGACCTCAAGGATGGGGAGACTCTGTGTAAGTTAAAAATAACAAAACCATCTTTCACCCCCTCTTGGTGCATGAAGTCTTGCCTCCAATTGGACATGAAACTGGTCTAGAGGTCTTAGCCCAGACTGGGAAACGATCCTGATTATCGCTTAACCTGATAGATGGCACTCCCTAATACACCAGCTCTCTTTCATGTGTATGATTAGGGTTGTCCAGGAGCAGAAATCCGGTTAGCCAAGGTGGGGTCAGAGGAACACCAGAGAGGACCCTTTAGCTTTATCGCTCTGTAAGTTTTAGAACTTCATGTAAACACTTAAGCCGTGAGCTTTGCTAGAAACTCGCTGTGCCTCCCAGCTGCTTTGGGGTACTTGTGCCTCTCTGCAGCTGAGTTGGGCAGGTTGCCTGGTAAAGCTGTTCAGTTTATGTGAGTTACTGCTTACAAAGGCAGTCGTGCAGTTTCTGGCTGTAATTTGCATTGAGAAATTACTTTGCCACCAAAGCCCCAGCACAGGAATTTTAACCTTGCATTACATTATTGCTGTTTTTTATTGACTTGTGGATGCCCCGTGATCTGTTCTCCTGCTGCTCTTGTCCCCTAGACTGCCTCTCCTTTCACTTTTAAATGGAATGAGAAATTGTTCTGAGGTCTATAACGTATTGTTTTGCAGCTGCCTTTTGTAAGAAGCACTTTTCCCAAATAAAAAAAGTAAAAAAAAATTAAATAAGAAGTCAGTCTGTTCTTTTAAGTCCGAAGGTTCTGGTTTTTGACTTGATCGTTTTTGTGTGTGTTTCTGTAAATACAAAGGCATTTATGTCACGTATTCTTAACTCCTGCAGAACTGTGTGCAGAATTCCAGCATTGTTAGAGCCTTTCCAGCAAAGAGCCTATAATGCAAGAGACACATTCCAAACGGACAACTGAGGCAGCTGATGTATTGAAGGAATATCTGGGGTCATTAGTAAGAACTGACACGTCTTGCTTTCTCAGAAGTCAGTCCTCCACTGTTGTGTTAATTTTATTTGCACTGGACAAAGCCAGCTGCAGGACATACTCTTATCCACAGTTTCCTATCGTAATGGCGCTGCTGCAGGCCACTTCCTGAGGCTCCACATGCTTGTGTTCAGATAGAAACATTTTTCTGCAGAAATAGACAAAGTTGGAAGTAAACTGCTAGAAGCATATTAAGATGCTGGGGATGTGATTTTAAAAAAGTATAAGTGAACAGAGTAAAGCCATTTTTTGTTTGTTCAGTTTGTTTTGCTTTTTTTTTCCCAAGGGCCAAGTAGCAGAGGGAGGAAGGGAATGTAATTTGAGCAAATGACACTTTAAACTGATAAAAGGGAGAAAACAGAAAAAAGTTAAAGTCTCCCTGCCCTACATAGTGAACATAAGTTGTTATATCCTATTGGAATGCTTCATTCAAATGTGAGTTTGTAAAAAAGCTGTTTTCTGATAAGGTGGAAAAAGGCAATGAACTTAGCAGCCAGAGCACAGGTGTGAGCTTGCTTTCATAAGGGGTCAGGAGTGGTGTGCTTTACCTCCCTGCCTGGGTGTACCTGTGGCACAGTGGTGGCTGCTGGTGTTTCTAAAGCTTCCTCCTGTACAACTTACAGAGGAGGCTGAGAATACCCAGATGAGTGAGTGATGTGCTTTGGTGGAGGCTGGTGGGTGGAGCTGCACAGCACTGATGTGTTCACAGGCAGCATGACAAATAGCTCCTCTTGCTTTGAACTGTGCTGTGGTTCCTGTTGTGCAGGTTCAGGAACTGCCTGTGTTTGTCCCCAAGCCAGAGCTGCTGGGTGCCGCTTCCCGACTGAACCAGAGCCTTGTGTCTGAGCTGGCTGGAGCACTGTGATTTCCACCCCCACCAGCCCCAGGCTGGGACAGCTGAAAATAGAAGGGTCTCTGAAATAAATATGTTAGTAGGCTGCTATGTTCTTCCTCTGTGAGAACAGGAATAAATTCAGTAGAATGAAGCTTACAGTGTAAGAAGATGGAGGGTGACAGCTCTGGCTGTGCTACATTCTCTTCAAAGAAATACTTAAGGTTCAGCAACTGAAAAGGCCAATGAGAGTAGCATCAAGGTGGAAACAGTATAAAGTCTCCATAAACTTCCACCAGCAGAATCTTAATTTCAAATCAAAAATCTTTTGATGGATGCTGTCACTTAAGATGCTTTGACTTCACTCCCTAGGCCAGAATACATACATTTCGTTTGATACAGACCTTTGCCTCTTGTGGAAAGTGCAAAGTCAGTGTGCTACCTGTTCTCCCTGCTCTGAACGTGATCATTCAAGGTAAGAGCACTTGTTACAACTCTGGCTGGTTTAGTTCAAATGGTGGTAGCACAGCTGGCTTTTGTAGCCCAAGGTGGATTGTAATCTTTGAGGAAATACCTGGTTCATTTAATGAAATACAAAGTAACTTCCCTACTACTGCAGGTACAGAGGAGATCTGTATTTGGAGGGTACCTTGAGCTATGGGGTGTCTCATGTTTGGAAAAAAACTTGCGTAGATGAAATTATTCATGCTGCAGCAATTTAAAATGAGGGAATTTACATGTAATTCTTTAGGACTGAGATACAATACAGGACTGTGCTGCAGGGATCAAGTAACTACAAAGTCAGTTTAATTGCTAGCATTAGAAAGGCATTAAACTGTAGTTGTGGTGAGCCTCACTTCAGGTTAGCAAAACTAGACTTAGGAGTGAAAACTGTAAGCAGTGATGTTCATGGACACAGCAGTAGCAAGGAAATGCAGGACTGTAAATATGCTGAACTCCAGTTATGCATGGGTATGCTGCATTTGTTACTCACTGTCAAGCCAGTCAGGCCCTGCTTGACAACAGCTTGATGTGAATGCATCCGCAGAAGCTGTGCAGGCAGCTGTGTGAAGGTTGATTTATAACAGCAGCATTAGAAAGAGTGCTTTTAAAGATTTTTTCAAAGCCCTGCCCATCTGAAAATGAATTCCTATTTCAAGGTAAAGTACTCTTAGTACAAAGGGGCTCTTGGCCTGTGATATCTCAAAAGAGTGTGATATCCCAGCACTGCCTGTTGGTGTAGTTCTAGTTCTTAAAACAGTTGCTTAAGAGTGGTGCTTGAAAATTATTTCAGGAGCCAGTTTGCTGAGCAATGACTGTTTGGGCCCCTCACACACACCTGCAGGCAGCTGTGGGTTCTGGGAGCTGAGAGCCAGGAAAATGCCTGTTGGGGAAGGAGCACCTGTATCAGCACTGCCGTTGGAGCACTCACCTGGCTGGGGGGAGCTTCACTTCCAGTTCCTTGTCCAAAATCACAGGCATGCATCTTCTTCCTGAAAGAAGGCTCCAGGATAGAGTGCTCCACTCTGTTCAGCCTCTGAAAATTGTCTCCCTTCCAACTATACTTAAACATTAACTGGAACGATTAGATAAGAGCCTCAGCTTTTGTAACTGAGAGCCTGTCTCCTGCATATAAAGCAAAGCTGGACCACATAGGCAGTGCTGTGTGCCTTCCACATCACTGGGCTGCTGGGTTGTGTTGGCTTTTAACTGGTCAGCTTCTGGGAGGTGTCAGTTTGGTACATTTTAAAATATTTCTAATTATTTTATTACCCTATTCCACCAAGAGGTAATGCTTCTCATTTGGCCTGGCTGTGACACCAGTGCAAGTAATGTGCACAGCAAAGATTCAAATGCTTTTTCCCAGTAGATAAGAACTTAACAAATGAGCTCATCTTCAAGCTGAATGTGCAGCTCTTGAAACTGAAACCTGTGGGGCAGTAGTAGTTTTTAAAATAGCTTTGTAAACAACCTTATAACCCTTTGTACAAATGCATTAATGATGCTGTCAAGATGCACTTGGAATTTGCATATGATGCTGGGGAACAAACCATTAACAGAAGGCTCCATAGGAGTTAGTGCTACTTTGCCTTGTCATAGCTGGGTGTTTCCATCTGCTCTCTGATGGGGGAAGGCAGAACCACAGAGATTATGCTGAGCTTGTATGTTGATCTAGTGGTTCTCACAGTCTAGAATAATGGGGATTTTTTTAAATTTTAAGGGGATTTTTTTAAAGTTCATAGCTTCCTGTATTACCTCGCAAATAACAGCATTACCAATGTACTCCAAAGAACCTTGTTAGCAAGTGCTGCTCTTCACTCACAGGACAGCTGGAAAAGCAGCTCTGTGGAAACCACTCAGTGTAGCTGCCCAAAGGCCTTGTGGAAAACGCCAAACAGAACCAACCAAAAGAGGTCACGCTCCTGGTTTAGCTGCACAATGGGTAGATGTCTAAGACTAAGTTTCTTGGAGGAGTAGGAAGCCTGTTAGACCTGTTAAAGGAAAGGGAACAGTCACAAGCCTGTTCTCCCTGATCCTGTATTGCACAGCTTTCTGCCAAGAAGGTCTTGCTTTGCCAGTAGCTCCACGTGTGTGGGAAGAGAACAGCAAGAGCCCTGAAACCCGGCAGTGCTGGGCACTCAGGATCACAACAGCCTCCACAGTAGTGGCTAATTAAGATGGTAAACCCAATGAACCATGCAAAGTTAACACTCTGCTAGTACCATCCTTCCTCTAATTCCTGACCAGTGAAAGATTGTAACTGGAGATGAAAGCAATACTTTTTCTATTGCAGTCTTCTGGAAGATACTAAAAAAAAAAAAAAAAAAAAAATTATGGATTACAAACTACTACCAGGAATAGAAATATTAAGCTTACATTTGACTGCTCTTGTAGTGACAAGAGCTGTAGAAACTAGTTTGGAAGCAGGCTCACCACTGTGAAAGGCTATGGTATTTGCTTGAATGTGCAAGGCAAAATGCAACTACCAGGCTAGTAAAAATGAAGAAGGAATAAAGATTTAAAAAGCAAACATGAGAAGGAGGATTCCTGAAGATGAAGCTTTCTCCACAGCAGGCTATAGCAAGAGGGTAGCACAGAAGGTTCCTCCCTGAGCTTACACAGAGCTGAATTAACCTCTGCCCTTGGCATGGAATAGCAAAGAACCAGGCCAGAGGAAGCATTAAGAACATTAGAAATATTTCCAAGACTATTACTTAATTATTCATTCTCCTTTATTTTTTTGTGCTTCTAAGACAAGATTTTCCAGCAATACTTGCTACATGTTTTTCCCTATTTTTCAAGGACTTAGGAAACAGGGGCAGCCATTGGGTAAGTTGGCAACACCCTAGCCTTCCCAAGGCTGCTTTGCATGGAACACAAACTGTGTTTTATCATTACAGAGTTGGAGCTGCAGTTCGTAGCTTAACAGTAACTAAGTGATACACTTTGGTACATGTGGACTGTAGTAAAAAAAAAACTTCCTCTGACATTTCTTTCCTCCTCCTCCTTCCCTGTTTCCATCTACTGGGAAAAAAAAAACTTGCAAGCAACAGGAAAAATAACAACCCCAAAACCTTCACCAAAAAAACCCGAGCCCAAACCCTTCATTCAGTTCAGGTATACAGAAAAGTGAGCCCCAAGTAGCAGACCTTGTGACTGGGAGGAGCAATCCAAAACCTTCCATTGCTACCACCATGTTCAGTCTCCACAGCAGCAGCAGATACACTCACCTAGGGCAGCTCTCTGGTGCACCCCACACCCTTGCCTTACCACTCTAACACAATGTAAATTTTTAACTTTTTGCCTAATTTAAACCATCTCACCCCTCGCTGAGTTTTACAAGAGCTTGCATCCATCCTTCACACTCCCTTGAACATCTACAGGGATACTCTCAAGCTGCCATTGGCCCATTACAAGCTACAGAAGGCTTTTGGTTAAAAGCACATCAAAAGCAAGATGAGGTTAGCAGGGAGGAATGAAAGAAAAAGGTCCTTTCACGGGAAGCTTTGCTGCTCCCAGCAAGTCCATGTAGCAGGATGGAGAACAGTACTGGAAACAATCCTGACTATTACAAAGCAAAGAAAGGCAACTTTTCTCACCCCAGGAAGAAGTGTATCATATTCTGCCTGCTGCACCACCCCTGAGATGTCTCCAGGTTTGTCTGGTGAGGCACTCAAGGCAGATGTGAAATCCTCTACTCTCTCACAAATGTTATTCAGCTCCTTGGCATGGGTGGCTACCTGCCTGACCTCAGGAGAGCTCCTAAATGAAAGTTTAGGCAGGAGTGGGTTAGTGCTGTCCAAGCATGCATCAGACTTTTTACAGCTACTGGCAGAGAGGAAAGTGCTGAAAACCAGCAACACAGCTTAGAAGGGTCAGTGCAGAACTCTGGTGCAAATTTATCTCCTGACACAGCCAGAAAGACATGTAAGGAAATAATTAAAGGCAATAACTTTTATAGTTCTCTTTGGTTAGGGCAAGGCCTGGCAGCTTCCTGAGTGCTCTCATCTCAGAAGTTCACATTGCTATGTTCAAAGCAACCTGTGCTACCAACGACAACAGTGATCTCTGAAAATACTCACAAGCCAAACTGCAAGGTAGAAATATCAAGAGAGATGGCTTGAGGCCACATAAAACACTTTCATCAACTGAACAAAATTGAATCAAACAGCCTCAGAAGTATGGCAGTTTCCAAGTTCTCCCTTAGGCCTCTCTTCAACAGGAGCACTGGGTCTTCTCCACACTTGGACTGGCAATCACTGGCCTGGCGTCCAGACTGAAGCTGTTTGGAGGGTTCTCCCCATGAAGCTGTAAGGTATTTCGGGCTATCAGCTCCTTAGCCATTAATGTGAACACCTCTTCTATGTTTTGAGCTTCTTTTGCTGATGTTTCCAGCACAGCTAAGAGCCCGTGCTTCTCTGCCAGGGTGCAGGCATCTTCAAAGAGCACTTGGCGCTTGTCCAGCGAATCCGATTTGTTCCCTTAAAAGAAGGCAAAGAGATACTTCAACCACTTAGGCTTTCAAAAATTTATTTTTAAATGGATGTTTTTAAATGGATGCAGGAATTCAGTTTTGTTAAACAATAGATTTATGTTAGCAGTAAGAGTTACTGGATACAACAAGATCCAGAGAACATCAGAGCCACAAATATAGACTGTGGTTTAAAACTGCAGCAAATAATATGATAGCAAAAGAGATGAAATCCAAGAAAAAGCTAAAAACCTGTGTTCATCTGATTACTTAGTGTAGGTAAAGTGGAAGCAACTGTTGGTGCTGTTCCCTAGCGGTTTTAAATGTTAAGTAGCCTTTAAGTTGAATATTAAAAAAAAAATCCTTTAGGGTGATGTAAAAAGAAAGACAAGAATTCAGATCAGCTACCTTTATGCCTAAAATATATAGTTGTTTCTATATTTGTTTCTGCATGTATAGATTACACTTTTACTTGCAGCACTTTAGTCAAAATCTGTCATGAAACACCTCAGATAAAATACCTTTGTATAGTTAGGCAGTTGCAGCACATGTGGAGTAATCAGTTATAGTAGCTGGCTGAAGTCTACATTTGTACTTTCAAGACAACCCTTCATGAAATTAATATCTTGAATATATATCAAGTAACTACCCTCCCATAAAGTCCCTTTAAGTATTTCTAAAAGGAAAAAACCCAAAACCAACCTACCCCACAAAAGAAAAAAACAAACCACAAAAAAACCCAAAAACAAAACAAAACCAAACAAACAAAAAAACAGCTTGAGGGTTATTTGCCTTCTTAAGAGGAACCCACCCACCTTTTCCTCCTTCAGTTCCAGATAGGAAAGTTAGGTTTTCTAACCTCAACTTCCTGCTAGAAAGGTGTATAACATGACTAAGTGTAATTAAATGTACAATGATCTCTGCCAATGTAAGTAAAGCAAACAGCACCAGCTTTGGAAGAAAGCACCAAGCTGGATTCTTAACAAATCTTAACAAAAGCTTCACTTTTTACTAATTTAAGAACTTCTCTCCCTAAAAAAACCCCAACAACCACCACCATCCCCCACCACACACAGATAAGTCTCTTTCTTTAGATTCATGACAGAAGTTAGGAAAAACCAGCCAAAGTGCAGTGATTTACACCTCCCCTGCTCCCAGTTCCAAGCGCTGCATTAGAAGCAGGTCAGAATTTATCGCTGGCTCCTTCCAGAGGAAGGACAGGAGCAATCTCCGCAGCACAAGCACGGAGGGTGCTGGGAGCAGAGGCAGCAACTCAGGGGCCCTGCCTGGGGCTCAGCGCTGCCCCAGCGCCGGCTGCTGAGCTGCTCCCAGCTCACTGCAACAGGCTCAGCCACGCCAATGGAAATAAGGGCAAGAAAGGCTCTGGCGTTCCACCACACACCAGTGTTCTCGTTTGCAGCTTCTTCCCTGGGGGAAGGAAGAGCAATAATAACCGCGAAACCCAAGGGAAAGGAACCGCGGCTTCCTACCAGCTGCATTCCCGGCAATTCCCAGCCACTGCCTTCCTCCAAGAGGCAGTTTCCTGAGCGCCAGTGGAATGCGAGCAGGCTACTCCAGCTCTGCAAAAGCCATCTCCCCCATCTATTGTCTTACCTGCTCAGAATCCCATTACAGGGCAATGCGCATGCATATCAAGAGAGCAGAGAGGAAAGATGAGAACCAGGAGTCTGTGCATCCCCCTTCACCTTGAATTATTGAGCTGCTACATTCCCGTGCAGCAGGAGTACAGGGTCAGGCTTGCTGCAGTTCTAACCTCAACAAGGTGGTCCCTGCCTCCAGCCTGGCAGCAAAGCTTGTTGTGCTATTCCAGCAGGAAAGGAACAACTGAAAAAGGGTTTTGCTGTCTGCAATGGGTTCGGTCCTGTCAGGACCAGGCTATGACTTTCCTCATTTTTTTAAGCTTAGGTTGAATTGAGACACTTGGTGATCTATTTTAATTAGAACTGAATTCTTCCTTAATGCACAGTATAGATGCTTCAAGTAGTGGTAGGAAACGAGGGAGATTTTATATCCATATTAAAAATCTACATAACACAATATTTAAAACTAAAATCCTACCAATTAACATCATGACCAAGTTTGCAGCACCATACTTTTCAATTTCATGAATCCAGTGAGGAATGGATTCAAATGTGGACCTCCTAGTAAGGTCATAGGCAAGGATGGCCCCATGGGCACTCCTGTAATAAGACTGGGTTATTGTCCGGAAGCGCTCTTGACCGGCTGTGTCCCACACTTGGATCTGTAAGAGAAAGGACAGAAGTTGTAAAGACCCCTGAACACCACTTTCCTAGGTGCCAGCCCTCAGCATTTGAAGCCCCTTGTCCAGAAGGCAGCCAGACCTGTCCCAGCTCACTCTACTACACCAGTGTGGCTGTGCCTTCCCTAGATCCAAAAAGCCATTTACAGGCCCGTAGAGTCAATCTACACAGACCAAAGAGAAAGCTCCAAGGGTAAACCCAGCTTTGCAAAGAGGCCAAGAAACCCATTTTCAACAACTGTAGTAAAAGACATAGAACATTACAGCCTTTTAAGAAGAAGAGCAAAGAACCCTAATAAAGGGCTGGGCAGTGCAAATCTATATATAAAAGCCGGGCATTTCATCTGCAAGTTATTTCATCTGCACACAGAGGGAAGTTCTAGCTGACAGTTTCTTCTGGTGTTTTTCTTGGAAGTCTTCTTCCCTCAAATTAAGCACACATCAAAGTGGAGTCTTTGCAAACTTTGGGGAGTTTCCCTCCTTGGTGTCCCAGCTCAAACCCCCACATCTCTGGAGGGAAGAGACATCTCCAAACTATAGCCTTCTTCCAAAGAACTCCCTGCAGGCAAAGCACAAGCCCTCTCTTCAAGTAGATGCCGAGAAGTCACGAGAACAACTATGTACCCAAATTAGGGTGACTGCTTCCCCCAGGACATCTTCATGAGAGAAGAAACTGGGAAACAGCCCTGGTTAGAAAGGCAGGCAGCTTTTGCCGGCTGCCCTCGGCAGGGCCGAGCAGCAGGTGCCATGCGTCCCGCGGCTCCCTGGCACCGGCACGGAAGGACGGCTCGGCCAAGGCGCTGCTCGCCAGGAGCCTCGGGCTCGCTCCCGCCACCGACCTTTACTTTCTTGCCGTCGATGTCCATGGAGCGCACGGTGAAGTCGACGCCGATGGTGTTCTGCTGCTTCTCGTTGAACTGCCCCGTCTTGAAGCGGTGCACCACGCACGTCTTCCCCACGTTGGAGTCGCCGATCAGGATGATCTTGAAGAGGTAGTCGAAGGCATCGTCCGCGCCGGAGCTGGGGAACGGCATCGCGGCTGCCGGGCGGGCCTGCGGCCAGGCGGGGGAGGAGGAGGAGCCGCAGGCCCGAGGAAGGAGCCCGGTGCCAGGCGCTCACCTGCCGGCGCTGCCCTGCCGGGACAGGTAGCGCCGCCCTGAGCCGCCCTGCCGCGGGGCCGGCGGGAGCTGTAGTCCGCCCCCTTCCCTCCCTTCTCTTCTCTTCCCTTCCCTGCCCCGCCGCCCCACCCCGAGCTCGGCCGGGCCGCGCAGGGCCGGGCCGCTCGCTCCCGCCCCGCGCAGGGGCCGGGCAGGGCCCGGCGGCGGCCGCGGCCGGACTACAGCTCCCGCCGCTCCGCGGGACCGCCCGGAAGGGCCGCCTCCTCCCGCCGGCTTCCTCCGGCCGCGCTGGGCGCCGCGCACGGAACGCGGGGCCGGGCACGGAACGCGAGGCCGGGCGGCTCCCCGGGCGTGAGGCGGCGGTGGCGGAGCCGGGCCCTGCCCTGCGCTGCCCGCTCGGCTCCGCTCCCCGCCCCGCCGAGGACGTGGCCGCAGCGCCCGGAGGGAGCCGCGTCCTGCTCCTCGCCCCCTCCTCGGGCTGGGCTGGGCTGGGATGCGCTGCGGTGCCGGGCGGGAGCGCGGCCCGGGCCTCCCCGGCAGCTCGGAGCGCTCTCGGAGCATTCGGGTGCTCGGGGCGGCCCCTTGTCCTCCCTCCCGGAGAGCACCCGGCCGGGCATCCGCGGTGACACACGGTCTGCTTGTGCCGGCTGCCGAGGGCACTCGGTGGGTTTGCGGCTGTGCCGCTGTTCTTCTGTCTTTTTGGAAAAATGGCATAGGAGTGTGGGAGGCTGTTGGTTTGGGTTTTGATGGGGTTTTATTTGGTTTTTTTAAATTTTTATTATTTTGAAGAAAAAATTCTTTCGTTTGTTCTGCGCTTTGGAATGTTAAGGCTGCGCTTTCCTGCCGGCTTTGGAGGGCAGTAGGGTAGCATTAAGGGTGTTTATTTTGAACTTAAGGTGTCTTATTTTGCCTTTAAGTGAAAGGATAAGGCAGAACACCGAGGAGAGCTTAACAAATAAGGGTGGAAGCCTATCAAAAGCTTACTCAGAATACCGGCTGGCTGTGGGTAAATAGTGCTGAATAGTTTTATGAGGCAGTCTAACACTCTAAAAGCACTCCTCTTCCTTTCTTAAAGGCACGCGCTTCACTGCCTTGAGTTCTGTGGGTCATCCTGCTGCTGAGTTTTTGCTCTTCCTCCGCCACAAAGTTACTGTGATGTTATCACATTAATTAGAAGATTAACTTTAAAGAAAAAAACTGGTTGCAGACTTTTCTAGCCTAAGAAGAATGCCGGTTTTGAATATAGAAAGGGCAGGATGAGATAGAGGGAAAACAAAATCTTTCGTGGTTATCTCTACGCTGTGAAAGTGTCCTGTGCCAGAAAGCCTAGAAAGAAGACCTGAGATTGGGGAGCTCCGAGGAACAGATTGTTTCGATAGCAAATGCTGTTTAAAAAAAATCAGGTGACTTTAAGGTCAAACCAGGTCTTAGCTTTAAAAGGACTCAGTATCTTGGACAAATAAGATCTACGTTTGCGTGTGTTGACATGAAGCAAGTAGTAAATCTTGTGCTTTGGGCTGCAAACTGATTACCCAAGGAAGGAACTTTTCCCCACAGCGTTGCACAACTGGCAGTGTTTTGCTTTCCTGGGGACAGCTCTGTTATCTGCCTGGTGGGAGGGGAGGGAGAGCCAAGGAACCTTTTGTGATTGACCAGCAGACCGTGTGGCTCACAGCCTGTAAGGACCAGGGAGCTGGGAAACTGGAGTGCCTTGGCTTCCCTTCTCAGCGCAGCTTGTGTGGGGACAGCCCGGGGCTGTAGGGTTACTGCTGCACTGTGGTGCTGGCGTGGGTGCTGAGTCTTCATTCACTGGTGCTGGGACCTCAAGTCAAGGTAGCATCAAGACTGCAAAGTTGCCTCTTCAGGGCTAGTCTGGCCTTCCCACAGCTCCAGCTGTAGGCACTTTTCTTTCCTCTGTGTGAACCCAAGCAGTCTAGACACGTGTCCCTACAAGGAGGTGCTGTGTGCCAGCTGGAGCAGTGGCAGTGTGGCCCAAGAGCTCCTGGGCTGTGTGGAAGCAGATGGTGCCAGGTCTTGTACAGACTCACTGCATTTGCCCTGGATGAGAATGGAGGTGTTGAGGCGTGGTGTAGGATAAATATGACTCTGGTGTCTCAAAGCTGTCATAGCTGGGTCCCTGTTACTCAGAGGATCTCCGTGCCATGCTCTGTTTTGGAGGTCAGATGTGATGTCAATTTTCACAGTGGTTCACATATCCAGCAGTAGCTGGACATTGCTGTTGGTCAGGCATGTGTCACCACTGAGAGAACAGGGAAGGGAGACTGCCTGCAGTGAAAGGTGTCTTGATGAAAGCTTTCAAAGGAGGAATGGAAAGTCTGTGTGAAATAAAGAGTTTTCAGCAGCAGAAATTTGGATGAGAGATTGTCTGGGCGATGACTTCTACTTTCTCCAGGTGAAGTTATAAAGCTGAACATGGAAAGAGTTCTGTCAGATGTGCAAATAATTACAAACAGCACCTGTGGATACAAAACGACTCAAAGGCATTATATTCTGTCTTATTTTTGTGCTGATCCTCTGGGGGAACAGGGGTGGTGCTTTAGTTTACCTCTCCTCAGCATTCAGAGTGTTTGTGGTGTTGGCATGTCTTCTGAAATGTGTGGAGAGAGATTCATCCTCTCACTGCCCAGTGGGGCTGTTTCCCAAAACCTGTTAGCAAGCATCATCCCTTGGCCATACCAGCACAGCTGGGGCATTGGAGTGGTGTGACATGGAGCAGCAGGAGGAAACTGTGTGTCTGTGATGGCCTTCCCTCAGTACTGATAGTTCCTGCTTGTCTTGAGGTTGAGGCAGGTGTCACCCATGCCCTACACCCATGTCCTGTAGGGACAGGAAGGTGTGGCTTGTTGTGTGCTGTACTAATGAGTTAGGGACTGCTGGAGCTGTAATGTCAGGCTTGAGAATAAACAGGAAAGGATTCCAGCTGTTGGATTTCAGCACTGTCCTCACAGCTACTTCCTTTCTTCCATCTATGCAAGTCCACTCTTGGGCATATTCCTTCAACAACATCGTGATGAGGCAGTCAGATCCCTTCAAAACCCTTCTCCAGCCATAGCCAAATGCTGCTCTTGTGGCTTCATCACCTGTCTGTGTCCAGCCAGGTAGCAGCAGAAAGCTCTAATTTATGGTCCCTCTGTAGTGCACCATGTGTGTAAATGGTGCACAATGGTCTGTAATGGGGGAATGCTGGAAATTGGTAGATCAGGGGGTGTTCCTTTGATCCTGGGCACTGAAGAGGCATCTGCTAGGAGAGAACCAAAAAAGAAGTGCCATGAGGGTACTGGGAGAATGGGAATAACAAGAACCTGAGTAATGTACAAGGGATGAATGCGTAGTGGTGTGAAACAAGTTGGAAAGGCGTGGCATGGAGTTGTTCCATCTGGATTCGAGCTGTTTGGGGAGCAGAGCTGTACTTCATACGCATGTTTTAATTCAAATTGGTTTTCTCTTCTCCTCCCTTCCCATCTTTTTCTGTTTAAGGGAGAAGAAGAATGACTTAATCACCATCCAGCCCTTGAGGCCAAGGCAGGAGCAGGGCTAGGGCTGCCAGGAACAGAACATGGCTGTGCCTGGAGGCTTACGGAGGCAGCCTGCCAACAGAGGCCTCGTGTCCCACTGCACCCACCATCACGTTGTTGTGTTCCTGCTGACCTTCTTCAGGTAGGCTGAGTGCTCAGAGATTTGTATTTCCACTCTTTCTCCAGAGGAGATTGGGCCAACCTGTGTCTGTCTGTGTGTTTCCTGGCAGTTATTCCCTGCTCCATGCCTCCAGAAAAACATTCAGTAATGTCAAAGTCAGCATTTCCAGCCAGTGGACTCCCTTCCCCCAAAACAGCACGGCCCCCGAGCTTCAGCCATATGAGGTAAGGACACCAGGGAGAAGGGAGTGCTAGGAAGGGTGGGCAGCTGCCAGTGGGCTGAGCCTGTGGGGCTGAAGAAACCCCTTTAGGTGTTCCTCACTTCTCAGAATGGGAGTGGAAGCTTCAGGTGTTGGCATTGTAGCTTTATGGATCACCAGGCGATGCTGAAAGCTTCCCTGGTGGTGCCCAGAGAGAAACTTCTCAAGAAGCTGCAGTGTTCCAGTGGAAAAGGGGCCCCAGAAGAGTCTGCAGTGGAGGGAGGAGGGGGAAGGGGAACTTCCTCTGAAGGGTTGGAGGCAATAAACCAAAGCAGTTAATGGGCTTACAGAGAGTCCTGTGAAATCCTGGCTGTGCTTTCTCTGGGGCAGTGGTGCTGCTGCCACCCAGGAGAGAAGAGAGCTGTCTGACAGTGCTAGCTGTTTATCCTAAATTGATGGTGAAGAATGACATTTTATCTTGCATCTGAAAGGCCTGGTTTCCATGCTGAACATCCAGTACCCCTTGTCTGTGAAATCCTGGTTTCAGTTAAAGCAGTGGGAGTTTTGGCAGTGCTTGCTTGCAGGAAAGGAAGTTTTAAGCTGCTTGGTTCTCATAAATGGGAAGGCAAGAACTACCTCCTGGTTCCTACCATGGGGTTTTTAGGGCTTTTTTTTTTGTAGTGCTTTGTCCTGATGCTTTTGAGAAGTAGAAGAAATCTCACATCAAAAGCTTGGTCACAGGCCATGAGATCTATTAGGGCTGGGAGTTCCAAGTCATCTGCTGGAGCATTGCCTACCTTAGAAATCATTGGTTATTTGAATGTTTGACAGAAGGAATAGAAGGATGACACTTCTTGTGATAAGTGAAAACAGTACATTTGGCTTGTAATGTGTTCAGGATTTTATAGTATGGCCAAAAGGAATGAGCATCTCAGGAATGATAAAATGAAATGTAAGGTGTTTGCATTTAGTTCTTTACTAACATTCAAACAACCACTATGTTTTGGAAGCTGTTTTGATTTTTTTTTTTAATATATAGATGGTTTGGTGTTTGCTGGATTTTGAGATGCATGTGTCTGATCAAGAAAAATGGTCAAACTGATCCTTTAGTTATCAATTTATGTTACATCTGTTAAACTAAGTGGATGTGTGATTGGCATTTCTGTACAGAATGTTCTCCTGGAGAGGTAGAATCAAGCTGAAACTGATAATATTTGAGTTAGGCACGTCTCCGGGTTGGGCTTGGGTTGGGTTTGTTTGTTTTCTAATGGAGGCATGGTAGGAAGGGAAGAAAACTTTGTTCTGGTTCACTTCATTAATTCTTCAAATTATCATCAAAGCGTGCTATTTTTTTTTTTATCTGATGTCATTAATCTTTCTTTGGGGACAAGTGAGACTTTTTCCCTTTTTTTGATCATATTGAAACTAAAGTGAAACTCAGGGTAAGCACAAAACCCAACAACATTAGTGATGACTGGAGTTTGTTGTAAATAGTTTCCAACCAGTATATTTCTTCCCCTTGTTGCTTTTGTGTTCTTTCTTTTCTGTTTGTTTTCTGTCATTTCTTATTTTGGCTGCTGCCACAAATACTTTAAGGGAATTATTCATTTAGTGAAGACAGCAAGAGAAGTACAGAAGAGATGATGTACATAAACCAGAATATGCCTTTATTGTATTATTCATTAAAATGCTCATCAGTGTTTCAGAGTAAGAAGCTGTCTAACAGTTGCATGCTTGTTAGAAGTAGGGCTTGTTTTGCCACTCATTTGTCTTGATCCAGGTGAAAGAGCATTTCTCAGTTCTGGTTTACTAACTTGGATTTTAGAAGTGAAGCAAAGTGTCAGTGGATATTTTCTGCCAGAAGATAATGCCAGAATTGTTCCTGATTTGATAACTAAAGTGTTGGAGAAATGGGAGCTTGCTTTGGCCAGATGCTGTTCTGCTTTGGAGCTGGGGTTTCCATTGAAAAAGAGTAGAATGAGCTATGCCTCTCCTCGTTTACCTGTCCTAATTTTCCCTCTGTAGCTCTGGAACAGCAGCCATTTATTTCAAAATGCAGAAGAAGCAACTCTATTCCTGGGAACATTGGACACCATCTTTTTGTTTTCCTATGCTGTGGTGAGTAAAACCGACCCCAAGCTGCTCAGCTTTGCTTGACTCTTGTTGGGAAGTTCACACCCACAATAAAAAGCTTAGTTCAGAGGCAAACCTCTTTCAGTTTGCTAGTTCTGCCCATGCCTGTCAGCCATGTGAAGATGCTTGTTAGCAAACACAAGGGAAATACTATCACTTCAGAATTTCTTACACCCTGTCACTGGGGAGGACTAGTTCTGTCTCTCCAAGAGTTCCCAGCTGAATTCTTTTAAACAAGAAGTGTAATGAGCAGCTACAAGCAGGGTTTCTTTGGTGGCAGGAGAAGTGGTTAGAATCAAACTGTATGTTGATGTAGCAGCAGTGTTTGGATTAGTATGGCCTTTCTACGTGCTTTTAATTCTTACAGCTGTAAGGTGCAGATCCTCTGGCTTTATTTAATGCTGTGGTTTGTTCTCAGGGTCTCTTTGTCAGTGGCATAGTTGGGGACCGCCTGAATTTACGCTGGGTTTTGTCTTTTGGCATGTGCTCCTCTGCTCTGGTGGTAAGTTGGAACATAGTAGTGGGATTTAAAAATCTGCCTTAGGGTTTCTGGGTAGGGTTTTGCTGCAGAGGAGAAGAGGCTGTGTTTCTGTGTGAATCTGCTCGTGAGCTGTAGCTGTACCTCAGTGGTCTCAAAGCCTGCAGCTCTGACTTGGTGTGGGATGCATGAACTGCACTGCCTAAAGCATGAGGCATAGATGACTCTCCCCTTCCTGAAATGTCAAGCTCTGGACACTCTGTCAGAAGGAAATTCGTGAGTTTGAGACACTGTCTAGAGACTTGATGAACAGCTTTTGTTCAAGATTAGTGTACTTGGGCTTTTGGGGACTGTTTTGTGGTATAACTAAATCTCTTAGACCGTGTATGTTATTGAGGCTTTTGTTTCCAAACACAATCTTTGCTCTGTTCTTTAAAGGACATCCTAACAATACCAGGCACTCATTTACTTTTTTTTATATAATTGCCAGGAGGGTATGTGTCAAAAAAAATGTCTGCTTAAAACAAAAGGTGCTTTGTGTTCAAGTTCAAGCCACTTCAGATAAGTGTAAATCAGTTTTATCTCGTGGTTTTCTGGTTATTAAAGTAGTGGAAAAATGTGTGGAGTGTTTGTTTTACCAGTGGCTACAAACTCCACTGTGGCCTGTTGGGCTCTGCAGACACATGACTGAAGTGTGCATCACGCACCCTGTGCCACAATGTGTGTTTATTTTGGGTTAGAGAACTTGGTCATTTGAGAGCTGGCTGTAGTATTTGTGTTAAATTTGGTGAAGATACGTGACCCGTGAGGGCTCTGTGTTTGCAGAGAGCCTCAGGGATTAGCATGTCAGTACAACAGCAGATCAAGAGGCTACTGTATTTTTAGTGTTGGCATTGAAACTATTTGTGTCTTCCTTCTCTTCTTCTGTTATAAGTGTGCAAAAGTCTTTTGGAGAGGAAGTGCCATGACAGCTCGTTTGTCTGGAGTCAGAGCTGTGCTGGCTCAGCAGAGGGTGCTGTGAGCCCTGTGCTGTGTCTCAAACAACGCCAGCCTGGCCTCTGCCCTGGCCCCTGCACAGCTCCCTGAAAGCTTGTTCCGTTTTTTTAGGGCCCCACTCCTGCTTGTCTTTCAGCAGTAGCCTCAGGGTGTCTTCTCTGTTTTCCCCCTGCTCTCCTCTAGGTGTTCTCCTTTGGCACACTCACAGAATGGTTGCATTTCTACAACAAGTGGTTCTACTGCTGTCTCTGGGTTGTGAATGGTTTGCTGCAGTCCACTGGCTGGCCCTGTGTGGTTGCTGTCATGGGAAATTGGTTTGGAAAAGCTGGGTAAGTTGAGTTTTCTTCAGTGACTCACTTATCTGACATGCTGAGTAACAGATTGAGCTGAAATTCTCAAACCAGAAAGGCCAACTGTTGGATCATAATTAAAATTAGGTAGGATGAAATATGCCTTACTTGTTACATTCTCTCTTTCACTTTTTTGTGGAGCCACAGAACAGCCTGGTGTGAGCACAACTGTGTGTGTTAAAAGCATAGGTTGAAACTTCAAAAATCCCATAGTGTAGAGTGACTGAATTTTAATTTTCTTACCACTGAAAAACCTGCTTCTATCTACTTAAAGGGGCTAATGATAACTGAGTTATCCCAGGCTCTACTCTCACTTTGGGATATTGCAGATGAGCTCTAGTCATTGAAACCTTGTTTCCAGCTCACTCTCCTTTAGCACAGATGTTTCAGGCTTCCTGGCTTATCTATTTGGCACCTCCAAGTTGTTATGTGTTTTGTTTTAAATGAACTTTGAGCTCCTTTGAAGTGAAAAGAAAATGGTGTAACTTTATTCATAAGTTAAAGTTCACTTGAATGTTTTGTTTTTGTCTTGTTCTTAATGTCATCTGTCCTTGCATTGTCTGTTTCAAATCTTCTTTCCCTTCTGCAGGAGAGGTTTTGTCTTTGGACTCTGGAGTGCCTGTGCATCTGTGGGAAATATCCTTGGAGCATTCCTTGCTTCCTGTGTTCTCAAGTATGGCTATGAGGTAGGTATTGCTGCCTGGCTTCTAGCTACACCTGCATGAATGGGACACTGCTTTTTTATCCTGTCTTTGAGAGATAACAGCCTCATGTATCCAATTTCATCTTCCTGAATTCTGTGGGGGCAGAACAGAAAGGCTCCTCCTTTCCTGACCCTTCCAAGCTGGGAGAAATGAGCCCAAGACTCCTATGTAAAAGGGACTGATGATATTAAGGTATAAGTGTCACATTATACCTTCTTCTGATTTTGGGTGGCTTCAAGTGCTCTTCAGAGTCACCCATCACAGGTTCTGAGCTGACTGGAGTCCCTGGAGCAGGAAGGGCATGGAGGCATAGCTGCTGTGACTGGGAAGAGGCCAGGCTGTTGTGTAACAGTGGACAACTGAGCATTGGGAATGGGAGTGACCCAGCACATCTCATAGCATGGGGCCTCTGAGGACAGCCTGGCAGAGCTGAGCTGGTCACTCTGGATGAGAAGGCTTAGAGCACCAAGAGCAGCCTTCCAAAGCCTGGGAGAAAATTGCTGAGAAGTCAGAGCCAGACTCTTTCCAGGACTATGCTTTGAGAGGGCAAAAAAGCAGTGGGTGTAAAGTGAAGCAGAAATGGTTCCATTTGGATGTTTGGAAAACCATTTTCCTGTGATGTATCTTAAGCATTGGAACAAGAGGACAGAACCTGGAGGATCTGTCTTTGGAGGATTTCAAGAATCTGATCAAGACTCCGAGCAACCTTGTCTGAATTTGGTGCTTGACTCTTTGAGCAGTCCCTTCCAATAGAGCTGGATCTCTGGTTGTGTTGGCTCAGCTCCTTCCTCACTGCTGTCACCTCAGTACAGATAAGCCTAGGTAGGACCCAGTCTGTTCAGGAGATGCAGAGGTCACTTGTTTCCAGGTGTCATGGATGCAGTCTGGCTTGTTGCAGCTGTGTTTGCTCTCTCATGAGGTTGGAGTGTAAAGAAACCCTCATTAGAGAGGGAGGTGCGTGTGGCTGAAAGTGCTTTAAAAAAGAATGTTTTATTTATTTCTGCTCAGTATGCTTTCCTGGTGACGGCCTCCGTGCAGTTTGCTGGAGGAGTCATTGTGTTCTTCGGGCTCCTGACGTCGCCGAAGGAAGTGGGTGAGTGGAAGAGCTGTGCTATTTCAGTACCTTCAGGAGAGCAGATCTGCAGCTTCCCATGGAGTGCTGCTCATTCTGACAGCATTTATCCTCAAGGCTCTTGGCAAATGGTGCTGCACCTTAGTGCATTTAATGGAGCAAATGCTTTACTTGCCAAGATCACACTAAATGCTACCATGTGTCACGTGAATAGGGTCTGGATGTTTTTTAAAGCGAAATAAAACAGCCTGGCTCTAACATCTCTACTAAATATGCCTAATTCTCCTACTTATCAGTTTTTCTTCGCATGAAACATCAGTATTTGTTAACGAAACAGCAGGCAAACTGATAACTGGCTATTGTAGGACAAAACTATGGCAAGCCTTAAGTGTGCAATAGGAAGGGAAAGTAACTTTGGTCTGCAGGTCTCCCACAGCCAGATAAATAACTTTTGGGTTGGATATGTTTCTTCTCTGAGAAGGTGGTAGGCAAGTCAGAGTGCAACAGGGAAACAAAAGAACTTTGAGGCTTTGACAGGGCTGTGGAGGAGGTTTCCCAGGTGCCTGCAAAGGCTGTAAAGTTGGGAGCTCTAAAGCTGCCATAAAGTGTGCTCGTAAGAAGGGCAAGGAAGCACAATGCAGTTCCCAGGCCTTCCATTCCAGCAGAGGCATTAACAGCAGCAGGTGTCTGAGGCCCTGCTGCTGCTCTCAGCCTCCACGCTCAAGGGAGGTGGCACCCAGGGCCAGGCTGAGGATCCCAAGCCCTCAATAAGGGGGGAAGTGCACTAATTTGTTGTGTCTTCCAACTAATGGCCAGACACTCAGAGCAGACAAAGCGACGCCAGGATCACACAGTACTTTCAAGAGCCCTAGAAGACAAAGGGTAGAAACTGGCGGCACTGCAGAACACCATCTAGAAGAGTTACTAAGCCAAAGGAGGATGGAGGTATGGGAGAGCAAGGGAACTGCTGGAAGGTAGAATTGCTTAAAAGAAGTGAGCATAGCTTTAGAGTGGGGAGAGGGTAAACAGACTGTGGTCCGTTTTTCCTGTTGCTTATTCCTTGTAAAACTTAGGCCTCCCTGAGCTTGGAGCAGAGGAAGATGAAGCCAGTGTGGAAGAAGATGCCAACAGACCCCTAATGGGCAGTGATGATGTAGATGATGATGACCAGAATTACTCCATTCAAGCAACTGACAATGACAACCAGCCCAAGGCCATTGGCTTTTTCCAGGCTTGTTGCCTTCCTGGTGTAGTACTGGTGAGGACACAGATTGTTAAGTAAGAGCTGACTTAACTGTTGAACATAAAGCTGTCTTTTTGTGTTGTCAGGATTTGTACACATCATTGTTAATATGCTGACCATATGTTGTAGTGGTTGGCATCTGATGTCTCATGCTGTTAAAATGTTGGGGTTGGGCCTGCTATCCTTGTGTACATGGATGATGCCGTCTGGATGTGTGGTGTGTGTTGCTCTTCCCATCCTGCTTCATTGAGTACCTGTAATGAGCCAGTGAAGTGCAGCAGAGATCCTGCCCTTCCTGCTGTGAATTTGCAAGGGAGGCCATGGCCAAAGGTGGCTATAGGATGCTTCCTTGGTAAGGTAGATGCCTGCTCTGAGGAGTGGGGTTCTCATTCCTAACTGAGCATCACACAGAGCTCTGTGGCACTGATTCTGAGATTTGGAGTTTTTTAGTTATCTTAAAGCAGAAAGCTGGCCTGAAAAGCCTGAATCAGCATGATGTAACATCTGGCAAAGTGTGCAGGGTTTTTTATGAGCAACAGGAAACAAGGTCTGGTGATGCAGTTTCCACATATCCTTGTCCTGTCCCTTGAAAACTTGTGCTTGTGTATCAACAGTATTGCCCAATTCATGTTCAGCTGAAAAGTTAACCTGTCATTAAAAAACAGTGTTACACTTCTGCAGCAGGACACACATTCTGTGTGCCCCCTGAATACTAGAACCAGTATGAGAAGGGGGCAGAGTGGCTGCTCAGCAGAGCAGTGGGAACTGCCTGGATTTGCCATGGAGCAGAACTACTGAATGGGCTGAAGTGTTGTCAGGTACCCTTGATGAGCAAGGCAGTTGGCTGTTGTGATTAATGCAACAGAAAATCTGGAAGGGATGGGTGCATTGTCAGTGTGCTGAGTGCAGGACAGCCACAGTCCTGTTGGTAAAGCTGCAGTTGAGGAATGGCAAAAGAAAGCAAACCCATTGTGAGTTCTTTCCTACTCTGGATAAATGCCTCACACAAAATGTTAGTCTTGGTGTCTGCCTCAGTTGATGTGTGACTTTTTTCACTGGCCTGAGCTGAAGGAGATGGCAGCACCTGAGGCTGCTTGCTGTGAACTTTGGGTTTTGGGGACACGTTCCATGCCCTAATCCAGCAACCTGAGCACGTCTGAGTCACGAGTTTTATCTGATGTCAGCTTAGTGCCCAGCCAAACAGGGGTACTATGTCAGACTGGGGAGAGACCAAATACTGAGAGAATCTCTAAAGCCTTGTCAAGATTCTACAAAGAAATTATTTGACAT
This sequence comes from Camarhynchus parvulus, assembly GCF_901933205.1. Classification (NCBI taxonomy): domain Eukaryota; kingdom Metazoa; phylum Chordata; class Aves; order Passeriformes; family Thraupidae; genus Camarhynchus; species Camarhynchus parvulus. The sequence goes on from NC_044586.1 coordinate 13,697,133, forward strand.
GTTTTTTCTGTAGCTCCTCTCATCTCCTGCTGAGTGATGCAGTGGAAGAGTTTTAGTACAGACAGCTTTCCCCTGAGCCTCTAGGAATTCAATGTTTAATCACTCAGACAATCTGGTAGACAGTTTCTTAGTGTGTTGTAATAAATATCATTTTGCACAGTGCACTTTTCACACCCAGAGGCAGGAATACCCTACCAAACATACCCATGTCTTCCATGTATAGTGGAAATTAGTTTGTGCCTTGTGAGAGTGAAAAAGCCTTAATAATACAGCTAAGAAGTCTGTATCTATTAAAATAATATAAATTCAGTAGAGATGATTTTGTGGAATTTAATATATTAAAAAATCTACTTTTTGAAATTCAAAGTCAAGTGTCCATATGCACAGAGCCTCAAAGGCTGTGCTTTAACATCTTCATCCTTGTTTGCCTTTTCCAATGGGTTCCTTGAACTACTGTCTTTACTGAGGTAGGGTGACCTGTCCCTCTGCATGCTGGGCCAGCAGCCCCTGAGAACTAATCTCTGCCACATACATGAAGGCTCTGTAGGAAGAGGTCTGCTAGCTAAGGACAAATTGAGCCCAGCAACCAAAAGAAAGTTGTCTCAGCTGTTGGGTTTGGAAGCCTGTGCTCAGCTTTGGCCAAACCTTTCATCCCCTGTCCTGGAATACCTGCCTGGGGATTATGAGTGAAGCTTTCTCTTCTGGTGCTGTAAGCAGATGAGCCTTCTGAGCAGCACAGGATAGAGGAACCACTTCACATAACTTTTCTCAGCATGATGCACAGATGACTAAATCTCAAGCTTGTTTTGTGTCATGTGGCTGGCTCCCTTCTCTTCAGAAGGTGAATTAAATTTTCTTCGTTTTTTGAAGCCTAGTGTCATTTCCTCTCAAGATTGCACTGAAAGTGCATTAACCCATTGCATTCAATGATAAAAAAATAACCTTCTTGACAATGATTTTTGTATTCCTGGGTTCCCTTTGATGTTCAGCATTAAACTTTCATGATGCTGCCTTCTTACATGAAATTCAGAAGTGCTTTTCCCTGAAAGCTTTAGCTGGATCCAGAGCTTTATGGAAATAAGCAGAAATGCTGTTTGCATTTCTCAAGTGCTAACTGCTCTCTGGCCCTCTCTTTGTTCCAGTACTCCTTGGCCTATGCCTGCTTGAAGCTGGTGAATTACTCATTCTTCTTCTGGCTGCCCTTCTACCTCAGCAGCAACTTTGGATGGAAAGAAGCAGAAGCTGACCAACTCTCAATCTGGTATGATGTGGGAGGAATCATAGGTGAGTGAGCAGAGGAGTGACACCTTCTTGCAGCTGCCTCCCCAGTGTTTGAGAATGAGAGACAGTGAATGCAGCCAGAGCAGTTCTGTTCAGTGGGACCTAGCTGGTCACTTAATGTGGGAAAAGTGTAGGTTTGTATGTGGCTGCTTGGCTTATCTTTTTTTCCTTAAACACAAAGTATAAGACCCCCTAAAGAGTTAACATATAACTGAAGGGCACTGTCGTACCCTTGAAAATTACCCCCAGCTGGCATTTTTCTTCACTGACTAGGACTTGTTGAAAAGTTCTTAGTACAAAATGGGGCCCCTACTTGCTACTTCCTTTCTGACAGGTACCCTTGGGGAAGATTTAGATCTGGACTTGGTGGGTTCTCTACTGTCCTGTCTGTCCTGTGTTTCTAAGGACAGACTCATTGCAGATCTCAGGAGAGCAGGCACCAACTGTGTTCAGAAATTAAACCTAATTGCTTTTATTTCTGCTGGATGCAAAACCTGACCTGGTTCTTCCAGAATCAAGAGTATATTCTGTATATGTGTTTGGACTTCCACTCTCCTGTGCTCAAGTTCTAGCTTTATTCCTTTGTCCAGTTAGCTTTAATAGACATCCTTGTTTGGGTCCATTCAGGGTCTGGTTTTGCCTCTGTGGCATTTTCTGCACTAGGCTTTCTCAGCATTCTGGCTTTTACCAGCAGAGCAGTTCCTGCAGAGGTACCAATGGTGCATAAAATGATTTTTATTGGCATTTGTTGCATTCAGTTGCACCTGCCCATGGTAGGTGAGACAGCAGAGAATGTGAGGCCCCTGTGTGATAATGTTTTCCCTGTGAGAAAGAGCTGCCTTTTCTTGCACTTTCAGTTAAAGGAGCCAGCCATAGCATTCAGCTTGCTTAATCCAGGGTTGTGGTGGTCCTAGAGCTGTGGTGGTCCTGTAGGGGAAGAGAAAGGAAAGTAGGAGCATTGGCTAGTGGCATGCCAGAAAATAAAAGAAGCAATAAACTCCCAGTAAAGCAGTATGAGTAGTTTTCTCTACTTTATCTGAGACTTAAATTTACAGTTGTCTCTGTGTCCAGGGCAGTAAGGGCAGGAGGCTTGGCTCAGGATTTTAGAGGGAATGTGTATTGATGAGGAGGCCACTGCACTCAGCGAAACAAGCTTTGTTCAAGGTGTCAGCATCCTGAGCCTGACAGTGAAACTTCTTTTTTACCAGGTGGGACTATCCAGGGCTTGATTTCGGACGTGCTGCAGAAGAGAGCCCCCGTGCTGGCCGTGAGCCTGCTCTTTGCTGTGGGCTCTCTCTTTGGATACAGCCGTGAGTACTCGTGTGCTGCACAGGGATGAGAGGCTCATTCAGTACCTCCTGGAGAGAACCAGAGCACAGCCTGTTCTCATTATGTTTTCTGGTCTTCAAACTGCTTCTGGATCAGAATGGGGCCTTTTGGTCTATTTTGCTAAAGTGTGGCACTGCACAGAAAGAAATCTGTCCTCTGGTTAATTGGGTGGAAATGAATTCTCTGAGTGGCTGGATTTCCCTGTAGTGGTGAGTTATGGTACTGATCCTTCTGGTACTGATCCTTCTCCAGTGTTAGTGAGATTTTTGTCATTGTCATTGTGTCAACACCATAATTGGCAGAGCAAGAAGTCTCAGGTGCATCCCTATACTATGAGGAAAGAGAATCTGTGGACAGATGTGTGCTGCAGTATGTATTCACTGCTCAGAGGCTGGAGAAGCTCTTATACATCACTACTCACACTTCTGAAAATGGTGAAATTGGAGAGTTTCTGCCTCTTTTGTGATAGATATATTTCTTGGTGTCCAGTTTTTGAAAGGAATCTTGGGAAAACAGAGTGTAAGGAGATGGGAAGATGTAATTTCTGTGAAACATCTCTGACACACTTCTAGGGGTGACAGGTTTGTGCTTTCAGACAATGTCCTGTGGTACAGAGTGATTTAACTCACTGGATTCGATTTCACTTCTCTGTGTGTTCCTCCAAAATGGGATGGTGGTCCAGACAGACTTTTATAGAGCACTTTGAGATCTGTGGGCAGAAATTTCTGCCAGATCTGGAAATGAACAGTGGCTTTTGGAAGCATGCAGGCTTACTCAGATGGTCTTGAAGTAAGGTCACTAAGTTATTATCATTGAATAGCAAGGATTGGGGTTGGTAGAGTTTTTGTAGGCTCTTGTGTTAACTCACTGATTTAAAAAGTGAATTGGAAGTAAACATGAAATTACTGCTGATGAAGTTTGTGACTAGGTAGCAGAGCAGCCAGAGCCCCAGGTGCCTTGTACTTAGCTCAAAGTGTGCTGCTGTCCAGGCAGATACAGAAGCCTCAGGTGATCCAAAGTTCCTGCAGTGTGGTAATTCAGCTTCCATCAGCCAAACTGGGAAACCTTATTGTGCCCATAGCATGTTGCACATAAGAGTGATAATGGCCTGAGAATATGTGAAGAGGGTGCACCTTGCCTTGTGCAGTAACTCACCATGTGTGGGCCCTGACGGGAAGGGAGTGAGGAATTCAGGTGTTGCCTGGAACTGAGATACCAGGGAAAACTGTCTGAAAGGCACGGAGGGGCTGTAGTGGAAAACTAGCAACATGTACACATGCTGCTGGAGAGGCAAGGGGAGCCTGTAGGTGTTCAGGCATGGCTTTGTAAGGGGGAATTTGTGTTTTAGAAAATGTAGGAAGAGTGAAAGGGCTGATTCAAGCGCTGAATACTTTGTGATGAGAGAGTTTGAGCTGAGTCTGACTTCTCCAGAGAGATAAATGAAGGATTCTCTTACTATTCAAGTTTTATTTACACTCACCTGGTCTTTCTCCTGCAGGTTCCCCAAACAGCAAACCTATCAATGCTGTGATCATGGCAATTACAGGTAACTTCTCAAAATCCACTGTTATGCTGGTAGAAGCGTAAATTCATTGCAGACCAATCAGTAACACCAGCCAGGTGGTGGTAAGGTGTTTGTGTGTGCTGCCATCTCTGCTGGTTTTGCAGAAAGAGTGAAAACTGGGCCCCAGTTTCTGTCACCTTTGGAAAAGAGCTGTAGGAAAACTGCCTTACAGAGGGAGGTATAGAATATAGACTGTATAGAATCATGGCCTGGAGCTGAGGGGATCTGTCTTGGCTCAGTATGATGGAGGTGGATTTATGCCAAAATACCTAGCAGTGATCTGGTATCTGAGGAAGTGGGGATATGGCAGAGTCATGAGCTGCAGCTCAAACTTGAGGGTGTTTGTCAGAATCCAAAATACCCTGTGTGCTGGGAGAGGTCACAAGCTCTTTGTGCTACCACACATACTGTGCTGTGTTATGGAATTAGGCCTGCATGAATAGAGCCTTTCTTTCCAAACACCCTTATTTCAGAACTCTCTGTCCTGTTGTTGTGGGTATTGTTTTTTGCCTTCCATCTCTTCCATAAACCCCTGGAGACTGAGGGTGTCCATGCTAATTAAAATGTTCTTGTTAGCTATTTCTGTGTGACTCCTCCAGATATTCAGGATTCCATGACTGTGTGTTTCAGGTACCCCTCTACCTGCAGTTTGTCTCTGAGCACTGTCCCTAGACTTAATTCTTGTCCTGAGCTTTCATGGTAGAAAATCTGTGTTTTGAAGATGTTTTGTTGAGAATCTATGTGAGTATTTGTTTTGCACCAAGGCTGTTTTCTTGTCACTTCCAGGATTTTTCATCGGAGGCCCTTCTAACATGATCAGTTCTGCAATTTCTGCTGACCTGGGGCGTCAGGATCTGGTGAAAGGCAGCAGCGAGGCTCTGGCGACAGTCACAGGAATTGTGGATGGAACAGGCAGTATTGGTGCTGCCGTGGGCCAGGTGAGGCTGCCAAGGAAAAGAGAGGTCTGGGGAAGGAGGAAAAGTGTCTGTTGTGGTTACAGATGTTGGTGCACTCCTCAATCTGAATTGTGTTGGTGGAGAAAGAGAGGGTTGGGATTTTTTAAAAAAGAATTACTTGAAAATGGACCAAGGGAACCTGTCTGTTTTAACAAAGTTTCCAGTGGAAACAGTGTAATGAAGAACTAAACTAAGTATTCACAGTGCTAATGTTAAGGCACTTTGGTAATTGAAGTGAATTTTACAGACTTTCAAAGTGTGAAAAAAAGTATTTTGAAGTTCAAGATTTTTTTTGTTTTGAGGTGATAGGCAAACCTTCTCTTACAGAAAAGTGTATCTCTATAACTGAGTAAAACTGGAATACCTATTCTTAATATTACAGTGTTTATGAAGAGATTTAAAATTTGCTCTTATTTGTGCTTTCTCTTTTTATCTGTGGATGTCTTTTACACCTTGTAAACCCAGCCCCACTTGCTCCAGTAGTCCTTACAGTCTGAGAAGTGGAGTGTTGCAGAGGAGGAAGCTGACAGTGTGCCCACTGGGGATGTTTTCTTCTCAAATACAAGTGTTAGCTACGTGAAAGAACGCAGTGATGCTTTGGGGAGGATTCAGTAGAGACATTGGAGCCAGTGTTTTTCCAGGCATCCTCCAGTGGTGGTAAAATACCAAGGATGCAGGCGAGGCTTGCGAGTTTCTTTTCTAGAAAGAGCTTTGGGTTTGTGCTTGCCATTGATTGCCTGATAAATACAATCATTCAGTCACTGTTTGGTAGGATAGATGCTGCTTATCTCCTCTGAACATGGAAAATTACAAGTGCTTTGAGGACGAATATCAGTGCACTGTTACACTCAGTGTTCTTCTGGTATCATCTCAGTGTTTTTGTCTTCCCACACACATACCATCCAAACTCACATCATCATAAAAAGTGGGTCTTTGCTTCTGAGAGATTCCACCTGCCTCCCCTTCCAACACTGCATTTATTCCAGCAGAGACAAGCACGACGTCATTCCGGGGGTGTGTGAGTGACAGCAAATGCACAATGAGCATGTTAGAAATTCACATCCTGTTATGATATACCCAGTGGTGAAGAAGGGAGGCCCTTGTGCAGCATCTGAGTATAAATCTGCTAATAAGAGATATGTTTTCTTGTGTGGCCCAGGCTGCCCATTTGAGCCAGGGTGCAGCTCAGAACAGAGTGTAGTCTCAAGTGTCTTGCCTAGATGAAAGGTTAAGCAATTACTGGTTGCACAGCTCTTGGAAATGTGTCCTGTGTAATTTATAACCCATTCTAGAGCTTTTAGTTCTTCTGAGAGTACTTACATCCACTTATGTCCCAGTGTTCCGTGCAAAAACCTCATATTCAGCAGAGTCAATTTGTCACCCTTTGAAACTGTAGTTCAGTTCTGTCTTTGTGCTGTTCTGAGTTACTGTAAAGCTTCAGGATGGTGTCTCTGCTTTGCTGAAACTGTGGGTTTTGTACAGAAAAAGACTGCTGTCCTGAGTCATCCCTTCTGACAGGAAAAGATCAGTTGGAAGATTTTGTGATCAGCTCTGTGTGGAGTGCCAACAGCCCACAAAGTCTAGAAAATGAAAGTGTCATGCCTGAAAGTCATGTTTATCTTCCCAGTTTGAATAATATTTTTTTTCCTTTTTGTTTAGTATCTAGTGTCTTTGATCCAGGAGAACCTGGGATGGATGTGGGTTTTCTATTTCTTCATTCTAATGGTAAGAAATCACCTTTTTAAAAAATTCTTTTTTTCAAAGCTCAATTTGCCATAGGATGTTTTTGTGGAAACATGAGAACTGTGACTTCTGATACCATTCTCAAAGTGGCCAGTGGTGTGGCTTTGCCTCAGGTTGTCTAAGTCAAATGAGTTCATTTTGCATCCTTTAAAGTCATGTTACCCAACAGGAACTGAGATTGTAGCAGAGACACAAAAGTACTTGCCCAAAAATACCTGTATGCATTTCCTAAATCAAATACTACCTGATTTCCAAGGTGGGGCTTCTCCCTCCTGCATCTCCATGGTACATAGTTCCTAATATTTTCAGAGAGCTGAAGTTAAGCTGCTTGTTTGTTAGGTTTTGAAGATTAGTGGAAAGAGTGGTGAGGGTATTGAAACTAAACTGAAAATGCCTTGGCCCTGTTTTGCTGCTGGGACAGAGAGCTGTTGAGGTCCTGATGGCCTCAGCATCACCACAGTGGTGAACACTGCACAATTTACTTGGTGTTCTCTGCTGGAAGTGCCAGGAGATGTCTTTGCCTCTGTGCTGACAAGGGAGAAGGCCACTTTGGTAACCAGCAGAGGTGGTGAGGAGCAAGGTCCCTGAGGAGCTGCAGAGCTCATCTTTATGAAAAAAGTGATCCTGCCAGCTGAAATTGTATGAGCTCTCCTGCAAGCTCAGCCCTTCCTCTGCTGTGCCACTCTGTCGCTGCTTCTCTAAGCCTGTGTGTTCCTTGGATGCACATTGGAGCAGGGGGACTGCAGCTCTGGTTGCTCTGTGCTCATTGTCCTGGATTTGCTTCTTTCCACAGACGAGTTCCACAATCCTGTTCATTTCACCCTTGATAGTGAGGGAGATCAGGCTGCTGCTGCACGAGCAGCGCCTGCGAATGCTGGCAGAGTGACTTCTGCTCCCTCTGCCTGGACTGCTGTGTGCAACTGACAGCTGGGACACTCATCAAAACTCTGGGAGACTTGTTTGTTACATCCTCCAGGTTTGGACTGGTTCAAAAGGACTCCACAAGACTTGATTGACTTGCCTGTGGTGAGCTCAGTAGTGAAGCACCAAGTACCTGTCCTGAGACCACCTGTGTCACGGAGCTGCTGACCTAAGCCAGACAATCCAAGGGACTGATGGATTGTCCCAGCCTCCCAGACCCTTCCAGCAGTCACACCAGGGTCTTCTGTTGGGTGTCTCATTCCTATACCTTTTCTTATTTATTTCTGGATTGCTGACCAAAGTCAGCTCTTCGAAACTGACGGTTTTTGGGAGGCTGTCTTGCAATGAATCTTGATGCTCTTTTGTGCTGGTGAAATCATACAGTGCAGTTCATGGATAGTCCTAAATTTCAGATCACCTTAGCTTTTAGAAAGGGCAAAAATAATTATTTGGGATTTATGCTGTCCAGTTGTTTAAAAACTGCTGTTGCTAAATCTCTACACAGATGGACCTCTGCTATCTCCCTTCTATTAACTGTTACATATTCCAGTACAGTCACATGAAGAAGTTACCTCTGCATTTGTTTTTAACATTTTAATAACGTTACTAATCTCTGAGAAATGAGATTTCATTTTTTTAAACTGTTGAAGCAGACAAATAGTGTGCAATACTTTATGTAATCTCTGAAATAAGCCTTAATAGGTCCTTTGTGTCTAAAGGATCCTTGAATGGCTTCAGGGATCAGTAATGGGACACAAACACTTTCACTACTTTGTTTATTGAACCTGACCAATACTGACTAAAATGGGTGTGAGGTGACCTTCTGAAGGAAACTGGTGTCACTGACTTCATACTCCTTGGGCAATTGCTCATCTCTAGCAAAGCAGGATCAGAATGGAATTAAAGGAATTTAAGGGACCCGGCTGCTCTCGGAGAGGGGCTGAAGTGTACTTGTGGAGTAGCATTAATGAGCAACTGCTGCTGTTTCCCCTCATGCTCCTGTGGCTATGGCTGCATAGGGGACCTCAAGCTCCAGGGTTTGGAAGCTTGAGTTATACCTTGAAGGGAAAGGTAGATGCAAGTCCGCCTGCAAGCGCTAAAAACAAGTGGCTGTGCTTGCTGTGGTGGTGTTTGAGTGCTTTCCAGTACTCTGGTAAGTGGGGTGACCAACTGACAGCTCTAACATTTATTGGTGATCTTAATGGGATCACTGAGTAACTTCTCAAAAAAATGCTTTCTGTTTATGCCTGGAAATGTTTCATTGTAATTGGTCTGTGTTAACCTGCAGAACATGTGAGCAAACACTCTGTCTAACTAGCTAGTGCCTGGATGGAGGTAGGGAGCAGCAAACGTTGGAGCTGAGATTTGAAACTTTTTAAATGGGAACAGTTGCCTTTTCAAAATGTGCATTGATTTTATTTTTTATTTTTTAATTGATGAATGTCAATTTTTAGTCATGTGTTGATTGTAATGAGTGGAACATCATTAGTGCCTTACGGTTTTACAGTTTTGAATGGTTACTTGGTGGTTGCTGCTTCTGTAGTTATGTCCATGCACAGCTTTGCTTAATGTGGAACTCAGTTGCCCCATTTTATATTTTTTTGAGTCTTTTTCTCTGGGTGGAGGTGATTGTTGCATCTTTTTGTTGACCCTCAAAGTATCTCAGTGCTTGGGAAAATGATGCCATTAAGCTGATATGGGGCCTGAGTCCTGTTCTTGACTCTTCTCATTCCCATTCCAATTTTTGCCTGTATAATTAGAGCAGGAGTCTGAGAATCTATCATCCTGTTCTCAGAATTATGCCCTGGGGTTAGTGTTCACATCCCAAGCTACTCATTAGCCCCTGTACAAATAGAATGAAAACTTCCTGAAACTTAGTTCTAAAATAGATCGTGGCACCGTTTGCCTGAGCCACAGCGTCTGAGAATCTCTGGTTTCAAATTCCAACCTGGATGAACTTTTTGGCTGCCTCTCTGGGCAGCAGATAAACTTCTGATGAAAGGTGGGGTGGGAAAGGGATGTGGCTGGGGTCGAGGGGGAGGAGAAGGCCGGCTCCTGTAACAAATGGTTTCCTGTAAACAGCTCTGTCCCCTCTTGAGAAGTGTCAGCAGTGATGGAGCGCCAAGCCCGGGCTGCCCAGCCGCTGCATCCGAGCGCGTGGTGCTTTGGGACCACCCGCAATTAGTGAGGTGTGCCCAGGGCCTGGGGATTGCTGCTGTGCTTGTCCTGGGTTTGCAGTTCTCTGTATTTCTCCAGGGTGCTCTGAAGGAGAAATGTTTTCAATCTGGTCGTGTCTGAACTGACCTCACATGAATAAACATTCTTTGACTTGATCTGGGCTTGTCCTTCGTGTGCTTTATTCCACTCTCTCTGGTGTGGTTCTGCTGAGCATCCTCCTCTTCCTCCCTTCCTCCTCCTCGCAGGTTTGGCTCTAGCAGCTGCTTTTCACTCAGCTGCTGTGAAGACCTGAGCCCTGACTAATGCTGAAACTAAACCCTCATCCCAGCCTAAAAGAGGACCATGTTCCAGGGCTGCAGTTTGGCACTCTTCCTGTTCAGGCTCACAGGAAGTTTTGTGAGAGTTTCCTAACAGAGATGGTGTAACTAATGGTCCTAAAGGAGCCAGACCATATACTTGGTTTTATTAATTTATTTCTTTGTTGATCTGCATGTAGAAGTCAGGTGTTCTTCCCTTGGAATTAAATGTGCCATGTGGCTGCGGGCCCTGCTGTGCCTTCTCTCCTGTGGCTCATTCCGTTAAACATGAATCCACGTCTTTGCTTAGCTGTGTTTAAATGGACACAGTGCAGAACTTGGTAATTGTGTTTGTGTTTTATAGTTTATAATAAATTCTGAATCGAGCACAATACCAGACCACTGGAGAAACTCCTGCCTCCATGTTCTGGTCTCTCAACCCCAAGTAGTTTGGTGGTGCTATCATGCTATTCCTCAAGGAAACTAACAGTTCATGTTTTTATCCCTTTTCTGTCACTTTTTTTCCCCACCTACTTATCAGGAACTTCCCAGCCTACTCTGGAAGTACTCTGAAGAAGGAGTAGAGCTTTTCTTGAGCATCTGAAAATGCCTACAGTAGCAAACCCCATCACCACCACTGTGACTGTGATCTCCAGAGTGTAATGTGTGGGCATGCTGAAGAGTAGGAATTGCTTAACTTCACAAGTGCAAAGGAAATGCATAAGGAACTGATCTCTGTTTCAGACTGAATGCCAGCTATGGTATGTTAGACTGACCAACTGATACTGAAAGAAAAGGTGTGCTTCAGCCCCATGACACTTGTCTGTGTCAAGGAAGGGCCTTGCATTAGATGCCCTAGAAGCAATGCTGCTGTGTCCTGGCTTGCTTGGAAGTCTGGAACCCAAAAGGTTTGAATGCCGAGTAGGTACCACTGTGCTCTCCAAAGCAGGGAGAATGAACTTCTCCTCTAAGTGCTGGGCAGCCTTACAGGGCATGTGAGCTGCTTGTCCCCACCAAACCCAGGAGAGCAGCTTTCCCTTCTGCAGAAGAGTGAGAGGAGCAGCAGCATGCTTTAGGGGTTGTTTTCTCTCAGAGATGGAAGGAGAAAGTATTTTGAGATAGTCCCACCGACCTCTCCAGTACAAGCAACGGCTGCTCAGGGATGGCTTGGACACACTGCTCTTTGGTTACTCTCCTGTCATTTAACCCTCTATCCAGCTGTGGCCAAACTGCTCTGCCAAACCTGTTTGAAATTTCTCCCCCCTTCTTCTTTTCTAGGTTCTTTTCTAACTGGAATTGCCTACAGGGATGTTTTGGGTTCTGTATTGCAGAAGTTTTCTAAGGCACAGCATGCCCACCTTCCTGCTTTGTCAAGCCTTATCTAATCCTTTTAGTAAACAGCCTCCCACTTGCAGGAGCCTGTAAATACAAGCTCTGAGGATGCTGTGTGAGGCTGGACTGGGGCTCCCTGTGCCATGTACACGCCCATTAAAGCATCCCCCATCCCTGGAAGTTCTTAAGGCCAGCTTGGATGGGCTCTGAGCAACCCGGTCTTGTGGATAGTGTCCCTGCTTGCAGAAGGGAGGGTTGGAGCTAGATGAGCACTAAAGTCCTTTCTAAACCATTCTGTGATGCTATTGAAGTCTCTCTAAATGAGAGTTGCTTAGAAGAGTATTTAGTACAAAGATGAATTTAGGCAATTACTGGGAACATTTCTTTTGGTTCCCCTGCACTGGTGATGTATTTCTGTACATTTGGATCCAGGAGGTTCTCTTGGAATGTCTCCTTTGACCAGGGCTGTGACAGCATGCAGGTGCAATAGGCAAGCTGGAATCTACTCCTGGAGCAGAGGGCAAGCTCTTTTACTCTCTTGTAAAGTTTAACAGTGCTGCCCGAAGAAGAAAGACTGCTGCTGAGAATAGAGAATTCCAGGTAAGCTATTTGGGGACAATCTGTTTTGTTTGGGAATACATTTTGAAGTGGCTGATGGCAGTTGGAGGACTTCTAGGTGAGTTGGTGAAGCCTGTGTAGTTTTTGTCTTCTTCCTCTGTTGTGAAGCAAAGGAAATCCATACAACACCACATCTTGTCCTTGAGGGCCACAGAAGTAGCAACAGAAGTCAGAGTGTACCAGTGGAATGACACTGCTAAGGAGGAGATTACTTACATGTGCTAATTAAATCTTCTTTCTTTATAATGCAGCTAGCAGAGTATTGGGGATTTAGGATGGGTTGATTTCTCTGGGCACTTGGATTCCAACACTAGCTCAGGGAACTCCCGCACCAGGACACCTATGTCCTCACTCTTTTCCCTGTTTCTTAGCTGGGATCCGTTTCTAGAAACTCAGTCATCTGCTCTGGGGTGCATGGCAGAGAAAAGGATGTTGGGCTGACAAAAGCTGGTGCTTGCCTGCAGCAAGTGCCAAAGATGACAAAGCAATTGGGTTTCAGCCCACTGCACTATCCAGCCAGCAGGATGGGAGTGTTTGAGAGGCAGCAGTTTCATTGGGACTGGCTCAACTATCCATTTACCTCTTCTTCAGCCTCCTTGCCTCTCTGCTGTAACTCCTGCGTCCTTCTGGGAACAGTAAAATTTCAGTTCTTCCAGTCAGTAGCAGGTTCATCCCAGGACTGATGATCAAGTCATGGCAACAAGAAGGGCAGATGGCAACAAGCAGCCGTGCTTGTTCCTGTTGAGTGCAAAGGAGCTGCTCCATGGGGATGGGCACAACGGTGGGAGCCCTGCCTGTGAGAGCAGTCCTGTGGCAGCATCAAGGACTTGGGAACCAGCCCACGCCCAGAACGTCTGAGCACTGCCTGTGCAGGGCTGGGACAGCCTCTGCTGCAGAGAGCTTTGTCTCTGTATCTCTTGAGCTCCCAGACCCATTTTAGAGCATTGTTTTGGTCCTGTGTGCTCAGGTGGCACCAGGGCTGGTTTTCCTAAAGGAAGGAGAAAGGGGAACATGGGGCCATGGCTCCAGCAAGCTGGGTGCCAGCCTGGTTGTGAAGGAATCTGTCCTTTGCTCCCAGATGGTAAAATCCCAACTGCCTTATGCACCTGGTTCCACACTATGTCACTTGCTTTGGTTGTTGTTTTGCTCTCAGTTGAATGAGGATCTCTGCCTGTCTTCTCCAACTTTACTGAGCACAATTTTCTCAACTGCCTTCACTTCTTATGCAGAAAGGGAGCAGGGAGTTGTTTTGGAGGGTTTATCATAAGTTTGTGGAGTCTTTTCTTTGCTCTTCTCTTCCTGATTCCACTGTCCCGCTTCAGTTTACCTGTTTGACCTCAGATGTACAGGGCCATTTTCTTTGTCCCCAGCCTTTTCTTTGCTCCAGCCTTTGTGTAGCTTGTCTGCAGGACCAGAGAAGGAGACAGCATTTTCTGTGCTAACAAAGTGAGCATTGTTGTAATGCTGTTGCAGAGTGGGTGGATGTGATTGCCGACAGATGTCCTTCTGCTGGGGTGTGGATTAAGGCTCAAGGTGACTTTGTTCCTTCATAAATTCACTGACTTTCCCTAGGGAACTGAAGGGGCAGGACTGGGAGAGAAGAACTATGATAAATGAAAGTGTGGGAAGGAAATGCACTTACATAGGCCACGCTGCTCAAGAACAAATGTGTGCTCTGTGAGGAGCTCTTGCCATTGCCTAAGATACCACTCAGTGGGTTAAAAAACCCAGGAGGATGTTTAGCTGAGAAGTTGAGCAGGCTCCCAGCAGGCTGCTCTCCCAGTGTAATTGCCTGGGTAAGTGGATTAGCGAGCAGCAGTGAGGCTTGCTGGAGGTTAGGCAGGCTCTGAGGGAGCCAGCAGAGCCCTGTCCCTCACAAGAAGACACAAGATGCAGGAAGCAGCGTTGCTCCCTTCCAGTCAGAGCTGTTTGATGCTGAAAGCTGTGGCTGATGGTTGGTTGTCATTGCGGGGGCTCGCTGGGAAGGGTCCCATGGAAACAGTTCCTTTCAGAGCTATCACTTGTCCTTATCTGCTGCGAGGTGGGTATAGTGACAGCAAATCACATCTTGGGACACTTCTCTGCCTTTGTTGCCATGGGAATCAGTGTCTTCCGCAGCTTTGTCTTCTGTGAAAAACGAGGAGTATTGTTACCTCTGCTGGCTTGCCCACTGAAATGTGCTGAGGGTGAGAGGGGGGGTTGCGGTCAGCCACAGAGCACCAGGAGGAAACCCCAGGGCTGGGGACAGGCTGCGAGGTCACTTTGTTTAAACTCTCACCAGCCGTGCAGTGCCTCCCTCTGTGCTGGCTGCTGCTGTGGGCGGTGATGCAGAGCACACAGCGAGGCACTCCGGCCCAGGTGGCCCTGCTCCACCAGCCCTGGGTGTCAGATGCTATCAGACCTTGCCAGACTAACAGGGTTGGGACCTGCCCTTGCATCTGCTCCATGGTTAGGTAGAAGAATCTGGGTCATGTCTGACATGCCAAAACATGATATCGGTTCAAAACTCTGGCATGGCCCAGAGGTTCAAACATGGGGACTCAGGTGGGGCCACCTGCCTTAGGGGGAGTTGTAGGGTATGGACAGAGGTGTACCAGATTTGTAGGAAAGCTGCTGTGTTTTGTTTCCCTTCCTGGGTGACTGAGTAGCCCCAGCAGGGACATGGGAGCCAGGCAGCTGGTGCTTCTTTCACAACGAGGAGGTGAAGGCACTGCAGAGCCACTGAGGGGACCCAAGGATTTGCCACAAAGCAGGGCTCCTAACCTAAGATCTGCATCTCTCCTGTGCTTCAGTTCATGATCAAGCCCTTTTGAGTGTGGTAGGGAACTCCCTGTGTTTGTACCATACATCTCATCCCTTCCTCCTAGCCCACGCTTGTGTCATTTCTTTAGAATTGCAACTGATCTCTATTTTAGTTACACTTCTAGTGTGGATTGCAGTACTCATTCAAAAGGTGTCTATCTGCCCAAAACTCCTACGTAGTGCAGTGGTGGTGTTAGTTCCCCAGTACTGAGGAACTGAGTCAGAGGAAGGCTGAATGACACATCTGAGGTTACCCAAAGGGGCTGGGCCCTGCTGGGAACTACATCTGGAAGTTCCTCCCACCGTGGCCAGAGCCCTCACCCTCTTCTTATGTGGCACTGGCTGTGGGGCATCGCCCTGCTCTGCCCCTAGCCTTTCATCTCAGCCTGGGCCCTTGGACTCTGAAACGGGCCATAAATACAATCAGCCCCTTTCAAAGGGGAGGGAGTGATTTATCTCAAGCTCTAAACTTTTGGCAGTGGAATTAAAAGTAGGATTTGAACTAGTCTGTGCAAAAAACCCCACAATCAAAATCTGGTGCTTTTGCTTGGACTTTGATGTTTGTGCTGCTTCGTGCTATGCAAAGATACTTTTTAATGTTCAGTCGTTCAAACTAGAAGTGGTTAAATGTAGAAATATAGATCAGAGCTGTGAAAGTACTAGAGCAGCAGGAAAATACCATAGAGTTTAACCTGGGATGGAAAGGAAACTTACACTTTTCTCCAAAGTGTGTGCAAGTGCTACATTTTTAAATATATATATAAAAAATGCCTGTGTAATAAACTGGCTTAAGGGAGTAGTTAAGAAATGCAGGAAGTTTCACTTTCTAGTCTAAGATATTTGTGTTTCTGTATTTATTCTTTTGCATATGTATGAGTATATACACATGTATAAATACATGAAATGCTCACACTGTTGTAGCTCAGTTTTTCTATATTTTTCTCTCTTCATATGGTGTTATTCTCTGAGGATATTCATCCTCAGAGATGAACAGCTTATTCTCTGAGGATATTCATCCCAAAATTCACTTTAACAGAAATGGGCTTCACTTACAACTTGGAGCTGGTTTTGTTGCTTTTGACCTCTGCTTGTGAAAGTGCTTTCTTGAAAGTAGCCAAGAATATAGAAATAAAATGACAGGGTAAAAACAAAGAATAATAGAGGGTGGGCAACCACTGAGTCACCATGAAATACTGCCAATGGAGCTTGCTGAGCTCCAGCTCGGCTTGGTCTGGCTACCTATGTCTCATTGCTGAGTTCTTCAAAATGTGTCACTACAGACAGCTGATGCAGCCAGCTAACCACAGGGAAATGGTAGAGCTTCAAAGCCCTGGGAATAATAAAAGTCATGTCTGCCACTGTCTGCTTACTCACCCTTGAAACGAGCTGGTATGAAAGCAGCAGAGAGCAGTTTAGGCTCACAAACAGAACGACTCGTAGGCTGTGATGTGTTAGAAATTAGTCATGTTTCAGTCTGTGCTTCTGATTTTGCTCAGCAGTTGTCTGCAGTGCCTTGGTCTCTGCCTGCTGTCCTGGACATTGGGCAAGACAGGAGAGGTAGGGAGTGATGGGGACAAAAGGAGGCCTCTGGAGAGGAAAACTGAGCCCTCTGCTCTGCCCCACCACTGGTGGGGAGTGCCCAGACCAGCGCTGGCAAACAGCCCTCCATGCCAGCACAGCTGTGCCATTGTCTCTGGTCAGGGATTTGCACAGCAAGGGGTAAGAATTCCTGGTGCTGCCAGCAGACAGCAATGATGGAGGTTGGGAAGTGCCTGGATGTGGTGTTTGAAGGCACAAGGGGATGCTTTATTGGTGTGGGGCTTCCTGTTCAGCGCCTTCCCCAGTGTGGACACCTCCACAAGGTCTTTTACCTTTGCCAGAAAAAAGGAAGGGAAGGTTGCTCCATTGTTCTCAGGTTTCAAACCAGCTTTCCCTCCCTGAAACTGTGGGGCCAGTGGGGGGCTGCTTTGGTGGTGTTGTTCTTTCATGAGTCTGAAGTGGGTTAGCTGGGCTTTCAAACACCTTCCTGCAGCCTTTCCCTATTGTACAGCCGTTTACTTCTGCTGGCAGGCAGTAAACCAGCAGTTAAACACAAATCCCTTTCCAGAGGGCTCGGGAGCCCCCTGTCCCCCTCCCCACTGCCTGGGGCTCAGCCCTGCTGTGCTGCTTTTGGAGACAGGCCTACAGAGGTGCATCCACCACCCTCAGGGCTTGCTGGCTGTGGTGCCCAGAGCCCTGTTTACCCCAGAGCACTGCAAACAGTAAGGGACAAAGCCAGCCTCTTTCCTCCCCTTGTTCCATCCCAGGAGCACATAAAGGCTGCTGGCATTTCCACTTGCTGCCCACATGAGTGGAGACCCCATGTGGACCCATCACATATGGGATACCAGCACTGAGGAGAAGTGCACTGAGAAACAGATGAGAGAAATGAACCCAGGGTGGCAGCTCATTGTCCTCAGCCTGAAAAATGCGGTGTCCAGTGCTCAGGGAGAGAACAACAATGTTGTGGTACTGCTGGTGCCACATGGAGAATGTAAAGGGCCTGAGCAGTGGGTGGTCTGATTTGAGGGATGTGCAGTGCTGTATTTTCCCATGCACTATGAGTGTCCTGGGTTGTAAAGCCAGCTGAGACAGCTGGGTGCTGCTGGAGCCCAGCTCCTATCTAATGCTTTTCCCTTCTGCCCAGTACCAGGTGGCAGGGGACACAACCTGTGGTATGTGGTGGCACAGCAGCAGAGGGCATGCCCACCCACCTGGCGTGCTCCCCTGGCACATCCACGAACAGGCATGGTGCTGCACAATCCCACCTGCAGCTCACAGCTGTCATGGCAAGCAAACCTGGGTTCCAATAAGAGCTGACAAACCTGGACAGAAGGGCAGTGTCAGTGCAGAGGCTGTGTTTAACCTGTAAGAGGCCACCTCACAGGTGAGGGCAGGTCCCCAAAGGGATCCCCACCTGGGGGGGACCCGCTGCTGCTGGCACAGCCCAGAGCCCCGTGTTGGGTTGGGAGTGCTTTAATGTTTAGCAGGCACGGGTGCACCTGTGCAGAACAGGCGGTGCAGCAGGAGGCTGCTGGCAGTGAAAAGAGAAGGGGGTTTTACAGCCCATGCTGCAGGTGCTCTCTGAGATGTTAATGTCACATCATCTTGCTTCTACTTTTCAAAAACCTAAAGCCCAACTCGAGTGAAAAAATCTTCCAGTGGAGCTAACGAGAGTCGCACATGTCAGTTCTTTCTGGCAGCCGGGAATTAATACAGAATATTTTATCCTTTAAAATGCTGGGCAAACATTAACTAACCCCCTCAACACCCCCTGGGATAGGTAAATATTACTCTCTCCCAGGTGCAGAAACTAAAGAGGAAAAGTTATGCGATTTGCTTAAAGCCACAGAGAGAATCAGGCGGGGGTAGAGGTGGGGGGAGGTTTTAATAGCTTGTGCCTGTGCTTGGGCTCATTACAGGTGCTACCTCTCAGACAGTGTTCTTGTGTAAGCCCAGCTGTAGTGGGGGGAAATATGCTGGTGTCCCCCTTAGCGCCACAAGAAGCGAACCAGCTGATGCATGAGCATCCAGGGGCTGTGGGGAGCATGGACAAAAGGAGGGGCTTTTGGGGACAGGGATTTCAGGGAGCACATGGCTCTGCAAAAGCCCTCCCACTGTGAAGTCTGGTAAGTTTCGGCCCACCAGCTTCAAGGCAGGACTTGAAACTTGTTTCTTCCAGGCTGAGTTTGCCATGGACGGGGAGTGCCCCTCAAGGGCTTAGTCCCAAGCCGCCTGTCTTTAAAGCGGGTGATAAATGTTGTCTGTAGAGCTGCCTTGTTATCTTTGGCATTTACATCCCAGATACGGCGGCTGGCGGGACAGCCCCGAGTTTGCAGAGCTGGAGGGAAAGCTGAGCGCTCATCCCGAGGAGGGGGCTGAGCCTTCCCCCAGTGCCTGCTGCTGCCCTCGGGTCAGGGCGAGGGTGTCTGTGGGGCAGCGGTGCCTGGTGCTCCACAGAACCACCGGGCACATCCCTCCTTTTCTTCATGGCTGGGATTTTAAATAGCCTTGTAGTGAGGGGCTTCTCTCCTTGTGCTTAACTGCACCACACCAACTTCTCCCTACTCAAATTCCCAGAGTGGGTTGGCTGATCTCCTCCTTCCTTGTTTTCTCATCTCTGACCTGGCCAGGGCTTTAGTTTACAGGTGACAGACAAAATTCAATGGAAATGTTGGTGTGCCAAGCCGCTCTCGCCTGCAAAGGCAAAGGTCACTTCTGTGCCTCCAAATAGTGCTGGGGGTTACCAGGTGTTTGTTTGCCCAGCAGACTGCAACCATGGCCACTTCAGGGCAGTCACCAGCCATGGGAAAGCCCTTGTTTGTTATCCCTGATCCTGCTTCACATGCAGTCTGAGGTAAGGCCATGTAGTTGGGGGTCTGTGTCTGTGTGATGGGTTGCCAGAGAAGGCTCCTGTCTCTGCTGCCTTGTGCCTGGGCTCTTTTAATTAGAGACACATGGTTCATTATTTAAAATATTCTTTGCTGGTTGTTTGTTAGGATCTTGTATCTGAGAGTGCTGCAGCTTGTGAGCCTTAAATTAAGCTGTAGGAAGGACACTGAGCACCTGGGGAAGGGGCTGCTGCAGAACTGGAGCCTATTGTTCTCTCCTTGAATTGTGGGGAAGCTCTTTCCCCACGCTGGCTCTTTTACTTGGGAGCCAACTAATACACACGGCAGTTTGTTTCTCTCTCCATCTGTTCCAACTTCAGTTTATTCACGGCTCTGTAGGTATTGTACACTCAGCTGCTTTTTTTTTTTTTGGATGGGAGAGCCACCCCTTTTCATGGTTCACTTACTCATTTTGTAGGTCTCTGGCTTCCTTGTCAAGATTTCTCTTTTGTTGTATTAATTGGTCATAAATCTATAGTCAGGTGCTGCGTGCGTGCTTCCCGTGTGCACCTTAACCATCTGCCAGGTTTCATCTCCATGGCACCCAGGCCAAATTCCAGCTCTGGTAATGACAACCTGCCTCCCTGCATTTTTCCTGTGCTTTTAATTGGCTTTAGTTCACTTCTTTTTTTGGTTTTTTTCCCCCCTGTCCTAATGTGCCCCTCCTCTCCATGGCAAGGGGAGGTGACCTGGGGTGGTGAGGGGCTCCAGGCTGCCAGCACCCACCTGGAACCAAGGTGTCCAGCACCATGGAGGAGCAGCCATGACACAACATGATGACTGGAGAGTGAAATGGAGAAAACATTGCACTGGAAACAAGATGCACATTTTCAGCACTGAAAGCAGTTGCGTGACTTTCAGAGGCACACAGTGAATTTTACATTTCCCCAAAGTTCTTTCAGTGAGAGAATAGGCAGCTTTCTGAAACTGGTGCTGTTTCTTCCTCCCAGCCTTCTGTCCAAACAGATCAGCTGTAGTCACTGTGGGAGGGCAGAACAACAACTGATAATGTTTACCCTGATCTTAGCACTCCTAGATTCTGATACTTTCAGGATAAAAGCTGATGCATCTGAGTGATCCCAGAATGTCCTGAAGCTCCAGGAGTCTGGCTGGTGCTGTCGCCTGGCTTATCTGGCACTTTAATAGCACAGCAGTTAGCTTTACAGCCGGGTTTTGGGAAGACCAGACTGGTGTCTGAGTTTGGAAATTGCTCTGTGCAGCAACGTGGTTTTCTGGGAGAGAGCAGGTTCTTGCTATTCCTTTTGCCCCCTTTTTAAAAAATACTCAAGTCTCATCATTATTGAAAAGATACACTAATGCTCAAAACTTGCTTAAACTCCTTATTCACTTTGTCTATTTCTTCCTGGAAGCTTTCTCTCTTCTCTGCTAATGCTGTTACTCCCAGTGGCAGCCCCAGCCATGGGGGTGAGCCACTGGCAGGACCCTGACTCGCCTGTGCTCTCCACCTGGGAGTTCTATCTGTCCCAGCCTGGCTCCAGTTGTCACACTGAGTGCTGTATGGGCAGCTGTGGGCACCCAGACAGTGGGATGGACGGACGGACAGACAGATGGATGGATGCACAGCCCAGAGCTGCCAGCACTCATTGAGAGGGTGGCTCCCTGCTGAGGATGGTAGAAATACCTGCCTCTTATCCAGCTTTTTATAGCAGGTAAAATCTTACTGGTCAAGGGCACAACAGTGGTAGAGACTGGATTGCAGGCAGGGCAATGAAGAGCACCATTTTTTGCTTCAGTAGGCAAAACATCTATGGGACTTCAAATTCCTGGTGAAGATTCCTACTGCATTGGAAATACCCAAGGAAGGATTGGCACTTTGGGAGTGTTCAAGGGAGTATTGCCACATGAAGTAATGTCACCTTCTGGTCTTACATGAGCCAGTGGAAGGGCTTTCCTTGCAGAAGTCATCTTGCCTGCCACAGACCTTCACGTGAAAGAGCATTAAGCTGCCTGTGTTCCCTTCCTCTTAGTATCACAGAATTGTTTGGGTTGGAAAAGACCTTTAAGATCATCAAGTGCAACCATAAACCTAGCACTGCCAAGAGGATAAAGCACCTGTACCAAAGTCTGCCCTAGCAAAGCAGCATTGAGCACAGAGGAAGAAAGATCAGTTCTTATCAATGAGCAAAGCAGTACAGCTAGCAATAAACCCAGGCTCACTGAACAGCCCTGCAAACCCAAGTCCAACAAAGTCCTTGCAATATTATATATTATTTGTCTTGTGAGGTCTTTGTGAAGATGATGGCCTGCTCAGCAGTGTTAGGCATGCACGTTGTGCATGCAGGAAAGTGTCAGTCCTGAAGTAGAATCCAAGTCACTGGGGCAGGAGAAAGAAGGGCTGTGGGAATGTGTGTCATTTCCCTGAGAGGGCACAGGCTGACTATAGTACAGATTTTAATAGTATTTGGAAGCACAGAGATGTGGGGAGAAGGATTCCCTGAATGCTGCTTGCAGGAATGCTTCATAGCATGACTTTTGGTGCATCTCTGATTGAATAAATGTCTTTATTTGGTCTTTTACTTGTGAGACCTGGGACTTCAGCACCAACTTCCCAACTCTGGAAACCTCCAATGGACTTTTAACCATGGCAGCATCCTTAATTTGCTACAAGGTAAGGCTTCTAGATCAGCAATACACTGGGTCAGATTTGATTGTTTCAGAAGTGTGGGTTGGTGTACCAGTGTAATGGTCAGCACTGTGCTTGTGTGTGTCCTGACACCCTTGTGAATCCTAGTGGATCTATCACTGCTCCTGTGAGCGAGAGAACTGGGGTTTCAATTTTTGCAAGGAGGTGGTGTGGCATAGAAGAAGTGAGGATTTTAAACTCTGTGTCAGAGAAGAAGGAGCTGGCATGGTTGTGAGCATTGCCTCAGGTGGGCAGCACCCTGCCTTCCCCATGGGGATGCTTACAGCAGGGTGCAGAGGTCCCCCCCAGTTAACAGCTCTGTCAGTGCTCCCTTCTCCTGCCTTTTTCCCTGTTCCCACAGATCAGATCAGCCCTCTGTGCCAAAGCCTGTCATCTGATTTATGGGAGCCATAAACTGCAGAGCAGAAAGAAATAAAAATACTAAACACTTAGTTTTTTAAAAGGCCAACAGCACATTGAAGTCTTGGTGATAATTTGCTCATAAAGAAATATTATGCTTCAGATCATAATCCCAGGCTGCACATGGAGGCTGAGGTCTGGCCTGAGTCTCTCACACTTAGGCTGTAAAAGGAAGGCAATGGGATGAAAAAAACCACATAACATGTGGGGATTAGGCTCTGCTGTCTTGCTGTCCATCACCTCCAGTGCCTGGGAGGTCTTGTGGAGAAGAGAAAAAAATCTGTCCTGTGTTGGAAGGACAGTGGGCTCATGGACAGATGAGAGGCAAGAAGGGAGGGGAGAATAATAATCCATGAGCAGCAGTCCAACAGCTGAGATTTGCAGGCTGTGTGCAAGTGCCCAAGTGGTGAGTTGAGGGCTGTTCCCCTTGGGCTGAGTAAGGGGCTCATCTGCATTATCTGTAGTATTGTCAGCATGGCCGGCCAAATGCTTGTTGGTGCTGCTTGGGCAGCAGTTGCCTTTAATAACTGTTGTTGAACACTGATTTTTGGTCAATGCAGATGGGTGTCTTGGTTTCCAGAGGTGAAAACCAGCCCTCTGTCAGTAAGAGGAGAGAAGCAGTAGGTATGTGAGCAGGTGAGACCTTCACTCCTTCACTGGTGTCAGTGTTTGACTGCTAGAGAGGTCTCCCAGCTGCCCCAGGCAGGGCCTGTTCTGGGTGGATAAAATTCCTTTCTGGTTTGGCTTCCTGCTACAAACACTGTCTGTGTCTGTTTACCTACTGGGCTTGCACTGGGGACAGGCACCTGGTGGTTAAAAGCAATGCATGTCTTCAAAGGAGATCACGGAGTGCACGGCCATTCCAGTGCAGACATATTTTCTCCTATCTGATCTTCTCCACCTTACCCTGTGAAAACCACCTATTAGTACACTGCTGCCTCAAAAGAATCTTGCTATGATGCTGGTAGGGTTGCAGGAGGGCAGGGAGGTTGTCAACTGTGGTTTTTATTTTTCTTTTTTTCCTTCTGTCCTTTCCTTATGTTCTGCTGGCAGGAGGGCTGCTGGCAGCACTGTCTTCTGACCTGGACAACACAGAGCTTAGTAGCCTTTCTCAACTCTTCTTCCTACAAGAAACTCTCTTTTGAAAGGAAACCATTCTTCCTGAGATACACATCCTAAAATTGCTGGTATAGGGCCACTCATAAAGATATGGGAAGTGGGAGGAAATAGTAACTTATGGGATTTTCCTTTGGGGTTTTGGTTTTTTGTTTTTTTTTTCTCTAATAATAAAAAATGAACATATATTCTAGGAGTTCTATGAACTCTTTTCTGGAATTCATGACATTCATGAAGCATGCTATTCCAGCTTTGTTCCAGATGCAGCCCTAGCAGTGCTGAATTATGCCCTCCCCAAGGCCTGCTGGCCACGCTGTTCCTGACACTGCCTGCTGGGCAGTTTGGGTTTGCAGTGAGAGCACACTGCTAACTCACACACTGCTTGGCAAGCCTGTGACTCCCAGCTCCTTTGTCACTGGGCAGTTACTTGGCCAGTCTGCTGCCAGCCCATGTGGATGCCTGTTGTTACTCCTGCCCAGGGCAGAGCTTTGCACTCCTGTTCCTGTGCATCATGTGGCTGCTGTTGACCCAAAAGCTGAATTTCTCAGGGTTGTTTTGCATCCTCAGTTTGCTGAGAGTATTGATCATTCTCCCAGGCTACATTTAAAAGGTTTTTATAACTCCTTGAGAACTACTGAGTTCAGCCTTGCTGCATCTCAAAGACTTGCTGGCGGTCTCAGCAGACACATGTTAATGGTAACCAAAGGGGCAGGGTACTGCTTTTCAACAAGTACTTTCTTAATTAAAATAAGAAGGCTTTAACAAAAACAGATCCAAAGCATAAGTAGCCTGGTTGAAAAGGGAATCTGAAGTATTTAACTTCCCCCCACAAAGATGCCGCTCAGGCAGTTCTGGGGTGGTCCTAGGCTAAGCAATGCCTGTGCTCCAGTGGCAGGAGCTCCTGCGCTCCTCGTGCAAGCAGGAGGGTTTCAAACACTCTTCATCAAGGACATGAGTCCTGTTTAACTCTGCCTGGGGAAAAAAAGAGTCACTTTTACCTTGTAACTTAATCCAGTCAAGAGCGTTTCTACCTCTGCAGCCCTTTGCAGTATTGAGTACTGTCAGAGAAAACTTCTCCAGGAGAGAGGGCTCACAAGCCATTTCTCCTCTAGTTAGAATAGACAGTTTATTTTCTTGGGGAAATCAAAACTTTCAAAACTTCTGGCTGCCCCCATCCTTTCCCTAGTGTTTCCTGAAATGTTTAACAGCATCCTCTTTGCCTGTTTCCCAGAGACTGAGTTCCTCTTTGTGGTCAAGGTTCCTCTTCTCTCCTCCTTAGTCACTGAGAAACAAGGACCTTGTTAATACATTTTTGCAGGGGAAACAGATGATCCTGATGGCCAAAATAGACCATTTCTTCTGGTAAGTGGCTGCAGAAGGGGAAATTTGTTCCTTTCTCCAGTTGTATTTGCTGCTGCAAACATGAGGGAGAAGGGATGATTTCTCCCACCAGACAAAAAGTCCATTTGTAAGTGTGGGGAGTGTTTAGTGATGCCTTGTAACAGCACACAGAAAGGAATCACCTCTGAACTTCCTTCCCACCAGACCCTGCCTTTGATTAGAGATGACAGGTGATGGGTCTGTGCAGGTTTGGCACTAGGCACTGGTAGCCTGCAAACAGAAATGAACATCTCACTTCTAACAGGGCTGAAATAGTGGCCCTTTATGGGTCACAGCAAGCAGTAGCAGAGTGCTCTCAACTGATGCCAGAAGTGGTTGATAAATCACTGATTGCTCCGACAAAATGCTTAAAAATTAAGAATGCTTCCAGGAACTTTACTTGGGTGTTTTTAATTCTGACCTTCACAGGGCGCAGATATTTACAAAGAATAATCCAATTATACTGCTCATAATAAAGTATGGACATAAACCCTGTTTAAACAACAGAACTATATGCTCTCTGGACATCTGCAGGTTTGGATGAGCAAGAAAGCACACCTGTGCATCATCCTGCAATTCTGTGCAGCCTTGTCTGTTGACAACCAGGCCCCTTGCTGTTACCCACATTGGTTTGGGCAGTAGCTGCACAGCAAATGGAACCTGTTTGGCTCTCTTACTTGTGAGCCTGCAGGGAAGCCGAGGGTAGTAGGGGATCTTTGGTTGCTCTGCTGGTGGAGAGGGAGCTGTAATTGCTGTGTAAACTCTTCCTGCTGGGTAACTTGATCACTGCAACAGGCATACGCCAGGGTAAGTAGTGGTGATCCCAGGCCAGGCAGGATCCAAAGCATGCCACCTGCTCAGAAACTCTTGATTTGATTTTGTTTTTGGTGCCATCCTGCCCAGTGACACCCTTGAAAGACTGCACTCAGCTCCACCTATCAGTGTTTCTCTCCCAGGTTTGATCAGCAGTGAGCTCTCACCTTCCTTTCCTTTGTGTCCTCCTTCCAGGTCCTCTGTGTGTACCCTCACTGCATCCAGCGGGGTGACCATGCTCCACATCTGCCAGGGTCACTTTTCCCTCCAAAGGAAAGGCCTCTCAGGAGCAGCAGACAGAAAACCAGCCCTGGAACTCTGCACTTTTTGGGAGGTGAGCTGCTGTGTGGGCTTAATGGCCTGACAAGAGGCTGGTTGTGGGAACCACAGCAGTCCCCCTGCACACAACTCCCAGTGCTGAGGGATACAGCCCCGTTGCTCTCATGGGACTCTGTGCTGCCACACTGACTCCACTACCCATCTCTCCTTGTCCACTTGATTAATTTTTCAAGTGACATCGTGTATTGAACACTTTAAGTTGGAGCACTGGAGGTGTAATTAGATTAAAGTACAATTCCAGCTGCAGGGGACAGAGACACTTAAAACATGCAGTGTAATCTGCCTTCTCGACAGAGAATTTCCTCCTAAACCTGGGGACCCTTTTGGGCATCACTTCGGTGCAAAACTGCTTTGTCACAAGAGGAGGAAGGAGAGGGGTGCAGTAGTTGAGCAGAACTAGCTCCTCAGGCACGAGGTGGTGAAGGAAGCCTGTCTCATGACCCCAGGTGGTGTGCAGTGGCTGTCTCTGAGCAGATGGGCAGTGGATGCTTTCTCTGCATGTCTCTTTTATTCCTAGGAAACCTGCACAATATGCTTTTCAAGTCTGCTGTTCCAGAAGAGCAACTGAACACGTGCTGAACTTTGATCCTGTGAGTGCTGGTGTTAATAAGTTACAAACTGACCTGAATGCTCTGCAGGAGCCAAAGGTAGCCTGGGGGAAGTTCTCTGCTTTTCAGTAAGAGGCACCTTGTTACACCTCATCCCAATCCCATCAGCTTCATTAACTCAGGCAGCCCCTCCAAGCTTGGATTTCACAATGGCTCTTATATTAGCTCAGCTCTGGGCTGATGCAGCAGCCAGTTCTCCAGCTGCTGAAGTGCCACTCTGTAGCTTGGTGTTGGACTGGGGGAAGAGAGCTGCTGTGTCCCTTTTTGCCTGGGGAAACAGGGAGGAGTCATGGAGAGAGGCCAGGAGCTCTGCCACCAACCTGCTGCCCAGCAGGTCTTTCCCCTTTCTTTCCCAGGTATTTCCCCTTTCCCTGACTTTTTGAAGATGAAGGCCTTTTGCTTCTATCTGGCTTTTTGCTTTATCTGCTCTCAGAGTCTTCTCTTATTTGGTGGCTTTAGGAGCAACTGTCTTGCTTCTGCAACTCAGATATTGCTGAGAATCTCTTGTCCATCAAGGCCAGTATGATTCTTGCTTATAAAGCACAAATATACTTTACAAGATCTGCTGAGGCTTCACTGTGAAGCAAGAAGTGATGCTGTTTAGATTCAAGGTTTCTACCTTTATTTTGAAATAAGAATTTAGAGTTTTCTTTAGGAAAAATGTATTCCTGAACAAAGCTTGTCTGGATGCCTCCCTCTTGGTGGCCATAGAAGTTTTTCTCAAGAATTTATTTATAATTTATTTAAAATATACCAAATATAATGAAAAAATAGGAAGAGAAACTGCACTTTGGGTAGAGCCTTCCTCTTCAATGGCACTCCTTAGAATCAGAAAATATCAGAAACTGCTTCCCCAGAGTAAAACTGAGAAATGGGCTTTTTAGTTGCATGTTGCCTCCTCACCATCCCTGCACTTGTACACTGGACCATAGTTGTTCCTGAGCAAATGTCTTGGCTCTGTACAGCACCCTGTTAGTCTTGGCCAAACTCTCTGCCACAACAGTGGAGCAGGAGTGTGCTGAGACTCCTTTGTGGTCCTAGGTGCTGTCCCTCAGGTTTGGACCTTTCCTCTCTTTCTTTGCCTTTGCTCCATTTGCCATATTGTTCGAATGACACCCAGATCATTGCAGGTATTTCTGTGCGTGGCTAAGATCGGTTGTGTGAGCAGTGCCAGTGGAGAGGAGTGAGACAGCTGAGGGTAGCCAGGGCAGGGACTGCACAAGCCAGAGTGCTGAGCCCAGGTGAGCCAGACCTCTTTGGGGCTCTCTTGCTGGAGCTGATCCACGTGCTACAGCTGCTGTGGGACCAGGAGCGCTTTGTCCTTTGGGCAGTGTCATGGGCACCGCGGGGACACCCTGCTCTCTGCGCTGGAGAGCATCCCTGGCTTTCCCCTTCTCTCTGTCCTGGCCATTCCAACGCCAGTGTGCAGTGGGAGGAGAGTTAGCAGTGTGCTGCAGCTGGGGACTGACCCCTCGGGAGCGCTTGGCAATTACAGCTCTGCCCTGAGACAAGGCAATCTGGATCCTGCCACCAGCCCTCCAGGACCTGGGGGGTTGCCACGCTGCAGCCACAGACGTAGCTCACACAGGGGGTGCCCCAGCTACTGCTTGACAAAGCAGTGGAGGCTTGGCAGAGGTGTCTGTGCTGCTCCTAATGCCGGGAGGGACACAGGTGGCATGATGGGTGGTCTGTGCTCCCAGATCTGCTCCCTCACTGCCCCCTCTAGCCAGCGGCACCAGCCCTTGATCAGTGATGGGGGGTTAGGGCAGCCCTCCCCGTCACTTCTGCAGGACCCGGTGACCATTCCCACCTCCCAAAGGCATCACCGGGTCATTCTCTGGAGGGAGAACAAGGTGATCAATAAGGGGCCACCGAGTGCCCTGTGTGCGTGGAGAAACACCCGTGCCCCGTCCGTCTGTCTGTCTGCCCTGCTCCCTACCCGCCCTGTGTGGCAGGAGCAGCGTGGGCCCGTGTGCCCAGCGCGGGCCCGTGTGCCAGCCGGGCACGCACGGCAGGGCCAGGCCAGGGAGCTTTCCACATCCGAGGGCTCCCTCCAACAAAGCCGTGTCTGTCCTGCTCCCACTATTCCTGCCTGTGCGGTTGGGGACCGGGGGGCCGGAGGAGCACAAAGGAGCCCAGACAATAGGGCGAGCGGGAGCGCTCCTCACACCCATGGCGGCAGGCGAGCGGGCTTTGTGTGCAGCCGCGGCCTCCCTCGGCGGCGGGGGCAGGCGCTGCCGGCCGCCCCGCGCCGCTCCTTTGTTCGCTCGCTGCCTGCCAGGGGTGAGACAGGCAGGTGAGCGCCGCGCCGCGCAGGGGGCTGGCGGCGTGCGGCGGCGGCCGCATATTAATGGATTTCTGCAGCCTGTCGCTGGATGCTCGCCTTGATTCATGAGGCTCCTCCGTCGGATGCGGCCGGCAGGGAGAGCGAGCAGGGAGACAGCTATTGTCTGCCAGGCCCGCGGCCCTGCCGTGCCGCTCCGGCGCCTGCCACAGCCCCAAAAGCGCTTCGCACCTTCGCCCCGCCGTCCTTCCCGCCCGCCGTGTCCGTCTGTCCAGGCCGGGGAGCGGTGGGACTGTCTGGTACCCCAGGTGTGTCCCTGCTGAGCTGGGGAGAAGGCAGGTGGGCAGCAGGCAGCTCCCCAAACACCTCCGAGTGCAAGGTGGGGTGTCCAGGCAGGGCTGCGTCCAAGGAGGGCTTGTGCAACTAAAACCACTTCCACCCAGTGCCCTAGTGACACCAGGAAAATGCCTTTTTTTTTTTTTTTTTTTTTTTGGCTGCTGTAGATGTCACATTACATTTCATGACTGGCTATAATTTTCAAACAAAGCAAATAGGCAGCTGGTGGACAGGTATTAAGCAGGCAGCAGTCAGCCTGTCTTGAAAAGGCTGATTCAGGTACAGCATTTGATAACGCTCATGCGGGAAGGGCGTGGATGATAATCCCAGAGAAGAAAACAAAACTGGACAGAGTGCACTCCATCATGCTGACAAAGAACTGGATTGTACATGCTGGGGTGCAAATAGGATTGTTTGCATATTCAGCTGACTCGCTCTTCTCTTTTCCTCTTCCCTAAGCATAGGTGGTGCCTGACCTCCTTGGGGAGCTGTTTGAGTTGGGGGACAAATGTGTATGGGGGAGGGGGTAAAGGAGCATGTGGAGAAAGAATGAGAGCAGAGAGGATGCTGATTTTAGGGGCTGCAATGGTTAGCTAGTAGGGAAAACGCTGCAGGGACAGGGTTTATCGGACTGAATGTAAGGAAGCTACAGATATGCTTGTCTGACAGGCTTCCTTTTATATCCCTGACATGCAGCTTATCCCACTCTGAACTAGAAATTGGCTCTCCAGAGCAAAATAAAGGCCCAAGGTCTGATTTTTTTTGTCCCCCTTTCTTTCTTTTTCTCAGCTGTCAAGGAATAAAGCTGAACTGAGGGGGAAAGGAGCATTTATTCCCAGCGGATCAAGAGAGAAAGGCTGGAATGAAGGATTTTCTCCAATGATAGCACTCCCTGAGCAGCAAACCCCACCTCTGAGTTTCCAGTAAATCTGTTGGGATTACAAAGCAAACCAATCCAGAAACGTCAAGGCATATTTACTGTCCTATTAACCTGGTGCCCCATTCCCTCTCTGGCACACACACTGGCAGCACACAAAGGTGTGTCCCAGTGCTGTGTGCTGGGGAGGGAGCATGGCTGTGAGCCCAGCTGGGGCAAGGTGACCAAATGGCTCCTGACTTCTGCTTTGCAGCCATCACAGCATGGAAAAGGGGTGCTGGAGGTGAGCCTGTTCTGGGAACAGTGGTGCTTGGGGGCTGTGCCAGTCCTTTGTGCTGTCTGGTCTCAATGAGGCAGAAATTTAATTGTAACAAGGAACTCGCACACACTTATCTGCAGCTGAAGCCAAAGCAGCTTCTGTTTGAGATCACCTAGATTTGACTGCTGTCAAATACTGTTTGCAAGTAAGATGGGTTTCCTGAATGCCATATTTACTTGGTGACACATCTAGAACTTTTGGAAAGAGGTTTTTAAAATAAGCTTGTCTTTAAGGTTTTTGCAGGTGTCTTTTTTACTTTATTTTTCTTCTTTTTTTTTCTTCTTGTAAAGAGAATTGGGCAATCATAGCATTTTGATGAAAGTTGCCTCTTATTCTCTAGCTTCATAGCCCATGGCCATCCTGAAGAATAAAGGAAATGCTGATAAATTTGGTATATTCCCCACCTAATGCTCCTCTATGCTGTCTTCAGAGCATGTCCTGCCCCTAGTTGCTCTGTTAACTTGTCTCTGCTTATAACACTTGGTACATAAAACACAACTGGGCGCTTTTCGCTCTGATTAAAATCATGCTGTGCAATAGGAAATACAAATTAGCTCTGGCCTTTGGGCTCCTGACAAGTTTCCAGCGCGGCTTTCAACACCACAGAGATTGTGTAACTCCATCTGTGCGTGCTCTGTGTGGTGACGTCTCCCCCTCCGTCATGAGCTGGGCTGGCTGCCACTCACCCAGGTTCAGCTGCTAATACTTCAAGCAGCTTTTAGAGCTGAAGGAGGAAGAGATGTTGCCAGCAGCTGGGTGAAATGCAGAAACCAGCTTTTCCTTGCCAGAGGACTCTGTGGGAAGAGTTAAAAGGAGGAGGACTTCCTAGGTAATTCCCCCAGTCTTGATGTTTGTGCAAGAACCTCCCTTTTGAATGAATGACCGTGGAGCTCAGCACAGCAGAGACAATGATTCAGTACAAGGTTAACCTCTGAAGGAAGAGCACAGTAGCCTCTTATTCAAACTGCAGCTTAAGTTTGTGTTGCCATGAAGTGCACGGCACTTTCCTGCTTCCTCCAGGGACTCGAGCCAGGCATGCTGTGTTACATCATTTCAGCGTTGCTCACAGGAGCGCTGAGGCTCCAGCTATCGTGTCACATTTTCAGCAGAAACCTTTTAAGTCTCGGCGACTTCCTGTGAGGATGCTGAAGCAAACAGTGCCCAGACCTGGGAGTGAACAAGCTGCAAATGACATCGTGGGTTTGAAATGCTGCGTGGGCACGGTGTGGGTGAATGTTCCCTGCACTGGGTGTTTTCTAAAGGTCTCTGAAGCATGAGGCATGACTGAATGACTTCTGTTTTCTTTAAATGATGAGTGGGAGAATTTTCAATCGTTGGTCTGCTTTTATTTTTATTAAATGTGTGTGGGCTGACAACATGACTCAGTATTTTCTCTGCCGATGCAAAGATCACACTGCCAATTCTGGGTATATTTCAGACAGTTTCCTACAGAGAACTGGAACAGTTTTTCAGCCCAGAGCTTTGTTTTTCAGCAGCCTTAAGCCTATTGATGTGAAAATAAGTGATTTTAAAAATGAGTGTTTTGCCAAAATGTACATAAATACACTGAAGAAATGACCAAACTTGGGGAAAGTCCCTCTACCCCCATGTTTTCCCAACAGTTTATCTGATTTTTTTCATGGCTATCAATGTCTGATTTTTCTTCCTGATCCTCCCTAGCCTGAGTTGCTGCTGGGCCATCTCTTTGTCTGCTGGATATCATCTCTGGTGTTTATTTGGCCATCCATGTCCTGCTGGGTGACAGCCACCATCCTGTAACTGATGGTTGTGAGTTCTCCCCTCCTGCCAAGAGACAAGTAGGCATATGTGTGGGTACCTGTATGTGGTTCAGCCAGAAGTACCAGAAAACTCCTCTTTCTCCCTTCTGGCAACCTCCCTGCCCTGCTCTCCTACTTTGTCCTCCCTTTATGTCATGTACAGTGCATGGCATGTGCTCTGGGAGATACACAAAGCCAGGCATGGGCTTTGGATGCTTTTATTGTACAACAATCAGTGCCCTCTTCTCCCATATCCTCTTCTCTACTAATGTGCAGTGTGCTGGTGATTATGTCTCTGATAAGAACGGGTTTCTTGCTAAGACCCTCACCTGCAGTCAGCATTCTAGAGCTACCAATAAAGGACTTTGCCCTGCTGGTAGCAGCCCTCAGCCCTGTGGACCTTGCTGAGGGTCTGTGAATGGCTAGAGAATAACACACTAGTGGATGAAGGATGTTGCACAGCAAAGGTTGTCTGTGAAGATGACGTGCCTGTGGATTCATTCTGTAGAGCGTGCAGAGTGAAATGAATTCCGTACACTCTGCTTATTTGATTGTTAATTTCAACCATAGAATTGCCACACTCAGTCCCTATCTATGGCCTAATGTGACCTGTACTTGGCACCATGAACCAAACCCCACTACAATCCCGACTCCATACTGGCCCATACAACAGTGAGCTGTACCTGACCCATTTATTCACAAGCTTGCATTACAGTACTAGGCAACTGTATAATCTTCCTATCATTCTAGTTCCTCAGTCCTCAGATTTACTTCCTATTCCTGGCATTTCCACTACCTGCCACTGTCCAGCCATGGCAATATTTCACCCCAAACTTAAGCCTGAGCAGATCCATCATCCCTACAGATCTCACTGGAAGCCATTTGATGTGATTGACTCAAGTGCCTTTGCAGGCTTATCTCATAATGATAAGAAACAGGTAGCAGGCCTTATAATTTCTGCACAATCCTTACATAATTCAGGAAGAATCCTACACTTAAAGCCCTTTTTACCCTACAGCCTGATTCCTGCCTTAAGGATAAACTATCAGCCAGCATTCCTTGATTCACAAGCAGAAGCATTGTGCCTTACTGAGCACCACACTCAGGCTTGCCCTGAAGAGTGAGCAGAGGTGGTGCTCTTTAGTCCTTAGTGCCCCAAGGACTCACGATGAAGATCCAGTGCTTGTTACTTACTGTCCTGTACTTCTGAGTGCCAGAGCCACTCACCATGCCAGCCCCAGCCCCATACATGACTGTTTCTAGTGTTTTTGCTGGAATCCAGGCACGGAGATGGAGGCAGTCACTGGGACTTGCTTGATGTACAAGCTGTAAGTTGTGTTTTTCAGAGCTTGGGCTTGATGGGGCAGAGCATGTTTTGGTGGATTTTAGGGTGGAAAGATTATGTTTGGGCATGGCTTGAAGAACTAACTGGCTTGCTCAGCTGCTGAGGGGATGGATGGTAGGCTGGGTAAAAGACAGGGCATGGGGCAGTGTGACAGTATCTGTACATCAGTGAGCGAGCAGGCAGTCATGGTCTGCAGCACTGATCACTCTCCTTTCCTAAAACAAGCTTCATTGTTCTCACCTTCTTAATTCTCACTGCCCTTCCACGGGTTCTTCATCACTGTCTGCAGCCTTTTTCCTCCAGCCTTTGGATTTCCAGAGCTACCAGCTGCTCTAGAGCTGGTTGTTCAGCCCTCCCCAGCTCTCTGTCATTGCTGCCTTGCCTGCTTTTGGCAGTCAGAGCTCAGCCAGAGGCCAAGCATATGAACCCTATGCTGCCTACTAAAGGTAGTCTGCACACTGTATTTCACATTGGTGTGTCTTGCTGGTTGGAGACAAGAATGGAGAGTGCTATGGCCTCAGGTGTCTTCAGATATAATTGTGCAGCTGTGAATATTGAGCTTGTTTCTGAAGTTTTTTTTGGGATTGGCCTTTAAACTTGCTTCATTTAATTATTTACATTGAAGGTAGGTATTGCATTTTTTGTTTCTGAACTGTGTTTAGTAAGATTGTCATAGAAAAGCTCTCCAAGTTTCTGGAAAGAATACTTATTAAAAGGGGTTTTGTAATGTTGTGTGGTCCTCAGCTTTCCTGAACTTTTGCTATGTTACATTCAAGTATAGTTGACTGTTTTTGAAAGAAAGCTTGGAAAGAGAAAAGCTGACAGCAGGTCAGACAGAGGGAGGTGGAGCTGGTTTATGCCACTTTTTTTGCAACAGATGAAGTTGGCATTCCCTACCTGATTAAGGTGCAGCAGACTGAATCACTAACACACCTTGTTCTGAAATAAATCATAGTGACAAAATGACATTGCTTGTGGCAGTAGGCAAAGTGCTTATTAAACAGCCAGCATTACTTTGCATGCTTAGGATCACAACTACTCTCTTTCAAAAAACAAACAAACAAACCAAACAAGCAAACTTTTATTTTTTCCCCCATAATCAAGGCCAGTGGAGGGCAGGTCCCCACAGGGTGCTGGGTCCAGCTTGCTTCCTCATTCTTTGCACTCTCACTGATGGGTTGCTTTCTTCTCTGTCAAGTGAAAACTTCCTCACCAGCCCTGAGCCCGGCCAGGTCTCCTCCCCTGCAGTGCAGCCCCAGCCCATCTCTCCCGGGAATACCCACCCCATTCCCACCTGCCTTACCAAGGGGGGGCTCAGCGGGTTTGTCCTTTGCAGACACTTCCCGATACACAACACGTCTGCATTTTTATGGCCAATTTGGATAAAGACATAACTCCAGCTGGTAACTGCAGCTTCCAGATAAGACTGACCCCGTGACAATGTACGAAACACCCAAGTAAGGAGCAAGGAGTTGTCCATTTTCAGGCTCCAGGGGGGCTACATACGCCAACACTTTGTTGCACAAACACAGAGTAACAACTCTAACTGGAACAGTTCTCTTGGTTGTCGTTACCTTATCTGTAATTGATTCTGCAAGAGTTTGCAGGCCCTACCATTAGAAAGCAACTTCCTGCATGTGTCTTTGAATCAGATTAATAAAGGGAAACAATATTTTTAATGACAGAGCCTCTTGTATGTATTATTTCCTGAAACTCTGAAATTGTCATTTGTTGCCTTACTGGTGTTTCTTGCCCCTAATAAATTTTACATCAGCTTTTTAGAAGACTGATGTGTCTACGGCCCCATTTTGTGTGGCTGAAATACCGAGGTGTGTTGGAAAACTAAAGAGTATTGAAACACCCACAAACAACGTCCTGCAGGTCAGAACCTTGTGCACTTTCTAAATAGGTCAGGGTTTTGTTCAAGAATCTGGTATTTCTTGAACATATCCTCTATACTTCCTTTATTTCTCTGTCTCATTCTCCATCCAGTCACAGAGCCTGTGCGCTGGATTTATTTGTTTTACATTTCTTTGCTGTCCATTTTGCTGCCAAATCATCATCTCGTGTTGCTTGTCTTATATAAATGTTAACATTAGTAAGCTTCACAATAACAGCCTGGAAAGGAAACATTTACTTCTGAGCTTCCCTTTGCCAAACAAACCTACAGCGTTTGCTTTTTTGTGGCTACTAGTGGTTAAGGCCATGGGTTGTAAAATTATAATGCTGTAGGCAATGTCTATTACAGTTATGATCACTGTAACATGCACTTGGACATATTTATTGTTTCGCTTTTTAATTGTTTCATTCAGTGTGGAGGACATGGCTCTCCATTCCCTCATACAATATAATCTCCATAGGTCCTTGAGAGGCTGCAGGGAAAGAAAACAACTCTGTTTTTAAATCTACTTTTTTGTTCTCGATGACACATAATGAAAGCATCAGTGTTACTTTTGTGTCCTGAAAGAAAGGGTGACGGCATGGAACGGAACAGCGCATGATGCGCACGTAGGCAGAAAGCTTGACAAGAAATAAACCATTGCCACCCCCGGCTGGGCAGCGTGGAAGCACCGGCTCCTCGGGGGGTGTCCGGCCAGGGGCAGGACCGGGGCAGGATCGCACAGAACAGGGCAGGATAGCACAGAACAGGGCAGGATAGCACAGGACAGGACAGGATAGCACAGGACAGGATAGCACAGGACAGGCCGCCCCGGCCGCCGCCGCCGCTCTCGTTACATAACGGGGGGGACGGGGGCGGCGCGCGCCGCGGCCCGCGCCCGCCTCCTCCCGTGTCCTCGCGGCACCCCCGCCCCGCCCCTCCCCGCGTGACACCAGCGCGTGCCTCCCCGCGGCCCGCCTCCCGGGAGGGGCGGCACGTGCGCGCCCTGCCCCGCCCCGCGCGCTCCACGGGGAAAATCGCCCTTTCCCCTCCCGGCCCGCCCCGCGCACGCTCAGTCCCCTGCCGCTTCGGGCCGTTCGGCGGGGCGCAGGCGCGGCGGGGACGGTCGCCGGGCGGGGCGGCCGGGGCGGTGCTTCCCCCCCCTCCCATCGCCGTCCCCGTCCTCCTCCTCCTCCCGCCTCCACGGGGGGCCGGGTGACGCACGTGCGCGCCCCCCCCCGCGCTGTTGTCCGCTCGCTCCCGTGCCGCCCGCCCCGTGCGCGTGCCAGCCGGCGGCGGGGGCGCGCGCGGCGTGCGGGGCGCACGCGCGCTGTTGTTATTGGCGGCGCCGCCGCCGCCGGCGGAGGGAGCGGGGCGGGGGAACGGGACGGGACGGGGAGGAGCGGAGCGGGGCGGGCGGCTCAGTCAGGGAGTTCTTTAAAGATGGCCGGAGCGACGGCCGCCGCCGCGACCCCCGTGTACTGCGTGTGCCGCGAACCCTACGACGTGAGCCGCTTCATGATCGAGTGCGACATCTGCAAGGACTGGTTCCACGGCAGGTAAGGCGCCGGGAGCCGCGCCGGGGCCGGGCGGCGCGGCGGGGCAGCCGCCGGGCGGCACCGGGCACAGACGGTGGCAGTCGCCTTCCCCCCTCCCGCCGGGGGGGACAATGGCTGCGCGGCGGCAGCACGGGGCGGGCGCTCGCCCGGTCCGGCTCCCCCCCCCGCCGCGGGGACAGTGCCGGCGCCGGCGGCCGTCCCCGGGCACATGGGTCCGCGGCTGTGAGGGGGCGGACGGGCCGGGGGCTGGTTACGAAAGAGCAACAGATGCGGGGCTGGCGGGGCCGGGGCCACCCCGAAGTTGTGCCGACTCCGCAGAGGCGTCGTGTGTCCCCCCGCGCCCCCGGGGGGTCTCTCCCGGGACAGGGCGGTCTCCCGGCGGAGAAGTGCGGACACCGGGGCTGCCCCCGGCCGGGTGCGAGCTCCGGGCTGCCCGTGCGTTTTGTTCGGGGGCGGCGGAGGAGGAGAAAGAGGGTCGCCCCGCGCCTCTCGCCGCTTTGACGTTTCCAGCCCGGTCCCGAGCGGCCGCCGCCGCCGCGCGTGTGTTTTGCGAGCCGAGCGTGTGAATAATAAAAGGCCCGTCGGCAGCCGCTGCGAGCGGGAGGAAGCGGCGGCGGCGGAGGGGATTCACGGGCAGTTAAACAAAGAAGCAAGTTGGGGGCCCGTGGCGGTGGCGGCGGCGGCTCGGCCGGGCCGGGGCTGCGGGGCCGCTCGGTGCCGCCCCCGCCGTGCGGGGAGCGCCGGGGAGCGCGCGGCGCCCGTGATTGACAGCCCGGCGTTTAAATACCCCGAGCGGCAACAACAACAGCGCCGGCCGCCCGCGCCGCGCCCCTGCCGGCCAGGGCCCGCAGCGCCGCCCCCGAGCCTGCCCCCGGGCCCGGCGCTCGCAGCGCCCCAGCGGGGGCCGTGCGCGAGGTCGTAGTTGTTTGGGTTTGTTTCCCCTTCATTTATTTTCCTGTTTCTTCCCCTCAAACGGCAAAAGACAAACGCCGGCCGAAAGTAGGTTGTGTATTTAGGTGTTACTTAACAGTAATTGTTACACACGGGTGTTTTGTTGCCACGTTTTAGGGGGAAAGGAAGGCTCGCAGCGTTTCAGATGTTTACTTGTTTGATTTGTTCTTTGTACATGGGCTTCTCCCGGCTCGAACTGCAGTATAATAGAAAGTGTGAAAAGGGCTTTGTAAACCATAAAAACTGGCAAAGCAGGATTGTTGTACCTTAAAAACAACCTCTCATTAATATTTTTAACTAGACTGCTACTACTCTTGCCAGTACTGTTGTTCAGAGCGAGACACACAGCAGCTCTTCTGGGTTCCAGCAGCTTAATACAAGTTTGTCAGAACTCGATCACTGCCTGCAATGAAGGTGCAGGCATTGCCTGAAGTGTTTGTGTGATTACAGGTTCTTTCTCTTCCAAGTCTTCTTCTGCATTTGTGTAGTTGCTCTTTCAGAATGTCCTGGCAATTGCTCAGGTTCCATGCAGGCTTAACTTAAATGCCAGCCTTGTGCGTCGGTATTGCTGGGGTATGGGTGAACTAAATTTCTGAAGTTGTTATGGGGAGGAAAGCATTGCCTGATCTAAAGGTGGGACAGACCATTTGGTAGCTTTCTTGGATCTTGATGTGCAAAAAGCTCCCCACAGGTTCCTGTGATTGAGCTCTGTCATGTACTGGGTAGAAGAAGCCTGTTAGCGCTGAACTGCCTTGATAGTCTGAAATGTAAGAGTGGAAAATAAGCAAGCAGGCCAGCAAGAGCTGGCAACAGGCATTCTGCTTTGGGATTTAGTCGCATGCTCACCCAGTCTCATGACTAAGGGGCACGTTTTTGGGAGACGCGTTGCCCCCTGCCAGCTGTGGTCTGCTCTGGGAGTGCCTTTCCCCTTGCTTTAAGAGTGTCTGAAGACAGTTACATATCTTGTGAAAGAAAACACACACTCTCAAATCTTGATGGTTTTTGTGAACTTCTTAGTTTCATGTGTTCTTGATTTTATTTCTTTTAATTTTTTTTTCCCCTGGCCTGTGGAATTGGACTGATGTGTGTTCTATCTTAAGAAACATATAAACCCAGGCTGTGGTGTGCTAGCATGATACCTAGTGCATGTTATTTGATTATGGACTCTTTGCTGCCTTCCTATGTATAGTCAAGAGAGTGCCTGAACAGTACAGTGGAGGCTGTACAAAGTCTGTTCTGCCAGATTGTTATTTAGTCCCTTCAAATTATTATGTGATTAATTTTTTCCTGTGTGTTCTTCTTGCACTGTCTGTCTTCACATGATTTGTACTTTGGTTTGCTGTTACCAATATATTAGTGTTACGAAATATGCATTTTATGGCTTTTGGCAAATATTTGTGTTAAAGCAAATGTTTTGTTATGCCTGGCAAGGCTGTGAACCTGCTTTGTGGGTTTCAGTTACTCTCTGAGTGGGCTTAACATCCAGCCACAGTCTGGTGTAATTACCCCTTGTGAACAAAAGAGTGTAACACGGGTGCCTGAGCGCTGTTTGAGGCTTCGTCGCCTTCCTGAATGGCTTGTGAGAGTGCAGAGACTACAGAGCTTTAGATGTGACAAACTGTCAAAGCTCTCAGACGTGCAAATCCATTTATATTTTAGACAATTTTTGTGTTTTCCCCATCATTTTATCTCCTTTAAATGAAAATGTCACATTAAGCTGATTCCCGCTTTGACTTGTCTAGAATACACTCCAGCTAGAATGAAGCGTAAGAAGTCCTTTATGCTGCTCTGTGTGTTCAACTTTTCTTGGATCTGTTCCGTAGCTCTTGAAACCTCTTTAATTTCTTGGTTTCATCTTCAAATGATATGTATCATTCTATGATACTTCTTGTGCTGTCTCTGCCTTCCTTCATTTTTTGATGCTTTCCCTCAGTTATTAGGTTAACAACATGCTGTCATCTTGTTTGTGTTTTTTGCTGTGATATATTCTGTGCCAAAGTTACATATCTTTTTTTAAACTGCTCTTGCAGTCAGCTCTGTTCTTGAAATATATTTGTGAAGTTTGCACAAATCCTGTTGAAATTTTTGTTCTTTTTTCTGTTCATGATACATGTACTCAACTAGATTTATATGCCTTGCATAGATGTGACTTATTCCTGTAGACTAGATCTCAGGTCAGAACAAACTGAAGTTTAAACATATAATTCAGTTTTTGTCTGCACAGTGTAAGGTTGTCTGTGATATTTCAGAAGTAAAGTACTGTAGAATTGGCCTTTTGAGGAGGCTGGCTTTGTAAAGCTGCGCTGGTATTGTACTAGTTGTAAAGGAGTGTGGAGAAGTCAGTCAAGTAAACTGAGAATTAAAAAAGCAGGTGCCCCTATGAAGTCTTGTGTGTTGCACTTTTCTGGGGATGTTTTGTTTCTCAACAAACATAGAGTGAACTTCTAACATGTCTCAATGATGAATAGGTTAAGAAATTATCAAATGTGTATGTCTCAATTACAGATCTCTGCCTTTTGAAATGCCTGCAACCTTTCTAATGTATTTTTACATTACAAAAAGGTGTTTGGTTTTTTTTTTAATTAAACGAAGGAAATGTTTTACTCTTCAAAGTTAGAGCAATGGGGTATAAGAAAGGGAAAGCATAATTTTTTTGTTGTTGTTCAAAATTAGCAGTTTACCTGAAAATTTCATAGTGGTGTCAACTTTGGTGTCTTCCCCTCAAGGAGAAAATTTTTTATGTTTACAGAAATAAATATTTAATTTGAGCAGCTTAGAGGGCAGTCAGGGAAGTACAGCACTAATCTGTATGTAGTGTACGTAAGAACATGCTTCTGTTGCAAAGCAAAGTCGAATTGATTAAATTTATATGGAATTGTTTTTAAATTGATAGCTCCTGCTCTCAGGATTAATTTTGTATTTTGTATAGTCTAGAAAGAATTAACTTTACCCTTTCCTGCAGCAGTTCATTGGTGGTATTTTGCCATTAGGTGTTTGATGTTTTTTACAGCTTTGTCATGATTAGAAAACATTTAACAACATAATTTGAAAAGAAAGGGGATTCGTGTACTGTTTGAAGATTATAATTTAAACTGCAGATGCCTTGAGGCCTTTTTTCCTCACATGGAGGAAAAATTCAGTGCCAAAGTCACATCTGAGCGAAGTTCATATAGAACATCTTCTTTCTGATATCATCTCGGTTTGAACATGCCTTTGTTTGGTCTCTGAAGAAACACAAAACTTCTCATCCACACCTTCATATGATCTCGATGTAAAATCCAGGTTTCCCTCTTACAGCTGTTAGATTCCATGGTACAGGTCTGTCTGAACACACTGATTTGTACTCTGAAGGCAGGCTTTCTCCTTAAGAAAAGAAGGAAACGCATGTGCTATAGTGACTACTTCTCCTGAATTGGTTCTTTGTTTTGGAGCTTTATACATGAGGTTCTGCACGATGGGCTTTGCCAACTCTTTGCTGCTGAAAGAGGCTGTCCTGCTCCTGGCTGTGTGCTGCTATAATTCATCTTTTGCTGGTTCAGTGCTTGCCTGATTGGTAAATCAACTCCGCTCAGAAAACTGACAGAGCCCATTCTCTTGCTGGGTTAGCTTTTTGTTGGGTTACTGAGTTGAG
The DNA here is from genome assembly GCF_901933205.1 of Camarhynchus parvulus. Classification (NCBI taxonomy): domain Eukaryota; kingdom Metazoa; phylum Chordata; class Aves; order Passeriformes; family Thraupidae; genus Camarhynchus; species Camarhynchus parvulus. The sequence continues at coordinate 13,738,862 of NC_044586.1, forward strand.
TGGGCTTGTCAAAGGCTAGGATGAGTCCCAGAGTGTTGTAAAACACTTGAAAGAATGTATTGTTGGAGATGATACTGGTGGGAAAAGACAGAAGAGTTGCTCGTTTTTTTTTTCTTCACTGCCCACTTTGGGATTGATAGCTCACCCAGTTTTGTAGAGCCTTGTTTTTGTGCTTCATTTGTGATTCTGCCTGGGCCCAGTTGCCCATCCAGTGGGGTCCAAGGGTGCAGCTGCAGGAGCACAACCCCAGAACATCATCTGTTTGCAGGGGTAGGTGAAGCTCTGGTGTCTGTTGTGGAGTTGGAGGACAAGACATGGTGATGCTCATGTCAGGGAAGGTTGCAAAGAGGCTGCTTACAAACATTTTCTGGTGCAGACCTTCTCTTTAGAGAAAATTAAGGCCTTGTAGTTAGAAACGTTCAGGGACCTGAACTGAATCAACAAGTCCTTGTCTGGTCAACAGAGCTCTGGTCTGGCACCTGAGAACTTTCAAACGGACTTTCTGGCTCTTGTGATGTATTTAAGCCTTAAATCCTTCATGTGGCAATTTGGTGGATCTTAGGGAAGCGTTTTAGACCTCAAGGGAAAGCTAATGTGTTTAATTTTACTTCTCCTTGGCTTAGCCATGTTTCCTCAGAAGTGAGATGGAAGTCTCAACTTCAGTTCAATGAGCTGCGCTGCCCTCTGCCAAAGAATTAAGTAACTTGAAGTGACTTCAAGCTCCTCTAACAATACAAAAGCTGAAACAGTTTTGGTTAAACTGAAAAGAGGCTTGTTATAATGAGGATGCCAGACAAGGACTTGTGTAACTGGATGTCTGTTTCCAATCCTTTTATATTCTTCATTTGGACAAACCATTTTTTTCCTCTTGGTTCCCATCTGTGAAGTGGGAAGACTTATTAATATATATTAAAGTTAGATGTGTTCTACCATAATAAGCACTGAAGAGTTGCAAGTATTCAAATTGCTTCAATTTTTGAAACTGTGTAATAACATGTAGAACTGTGTGCAAGTTTTTCTCTTTATGATTTTCTTGAAGAACTGGCTTTATTGAAAGTAGGTGTACTTTGGAAGTTAACACTCCTGTCCTTGAGATCTGTAATTTTGTAATTTTTTTCATTTGTTCAGGAATAAAACATAGTAGATGGTTTAGCTTATGCCTTCTGATAAAGTAACTAGGACAAGAAAAAAACATATTGTCCAATAAAGATCTGTAAGAGAACTGAATTGTACACAATTCAGCTTTTTGAATTAGAGTCCAACAAGATTCTAGTGAGTTTCTAAACAGTTATTTAGTGGAAATGGTTCTAATTTATAAAGCACAAATTACTACCTTTTCAGTGTTAGTTAAAAGAGAATCAGATTTAGTTATTTAAACACTACCTCTAATTTTCTGTAATATTATAGTTCACCTATATTTTGGTATAATTGTTTTGTTTTCATCTTGACTGTGCAAATGAAGGCACTGTAGGTGTATGTGTAATTTAACAGTAAATTTTTTATTAGCTAGTTAATTTATGATGATTTTATATTCAGAAATGTTATTTGTTGATGCTCATGGAGCACTTCCGTATCTTCCTTTCCCTTCGTGTTTAGTACATAAATGATTTGAAGAATTCAGATGTTGTCAGAAGACTCAGCTTTGTGACTTCTGTATCTAAGAACTAGAGAGGTGAGAGGAGTCTGGTGGACTGCTGCTTGGTGCACCTAATTTCTGTATATATCTGCTAGGTGCTACAGTGCAGAACATGAAATATATTCTTTTTGTTTTAAACTTATCTTGATCTGATAATGATGTTGATAATGATGTGTTCTCTTAGAGCAGCACATTTGCAGTAACAGGGCTTAAGCCTTACAGTGGAGTGTCACTCTGTTAACTGCCAGTGGGCAAAATCACATTAATTTTGTTTTCATTCTTCATTTGTGGTTTCTAGTTTTTTTTTATTTTTGAGTTTGCACAAATTGAAGATGAACTAATACTCTTCATGTAGCTATTTGTACTTTCCCTACATCACGTGTGAAATACCGTTGTCTCCAAACGGCTCTGAATAATCAGTAAAGATTTCCATACGTGCAATGCACATACTTAAAACCATAAACATGCTCAAATTTTACCTTTGTCTCATTGCTCAAGTATGAAAATTCAATTAACAGCATTGCTATTGCTTTATTATCAACATATGAGAGGTATTTTAGTGAAATGTATAGCTTTTAAAAAGCTAAGTTATTTTTCATTTTGTCAGTCCTTTCTAATGTGTTACAACATTAGCTCATGAATACACAGAACTAACAATCTATGGAGTATGAGTCGTCTTGAGATGTCTGCTGTGTGGTGGTAATATGGATTTATGTGGCTGGTAACCCTCTTCAGGTCAATTCTGCTTTTGAATGGAATTAATATTTAATACTGTTTTCTCCATTACTTCAACATTAACTAAAGTAGACTTCAAAACTGGTGTTTCTTTTTGAAAATACTGAGTTCATTGTTGCTCAGGCAGGCATAAATGCTGGTGTTCGCCACAAAAGCAAGAAAGCTTTTTTTTTAAATCCTCCCACATTATTCTGTTTTAAAAGCCAATTGGAGTAAGTTAGGATTGTTCTAGATTTTTAATATATTGTGGTCTGAAGTCTATTTATTTTCATCTGAAACTGTCAGCTGACATTGTAGCTAGGCTGGGAAATTAATTTCGTAAATTTAATTGTGTTTGTTCCATTTACATGAATACTTTATTCACTTAAAGGCTCTTAAAGCTCTCTTCATGAAAATGAGTGCAAGGAAGGGTAACTCTCTGAGAAATGGAGTCGTTGATATTGAAGATATGTGATTGCTCTGTTCTCTCATTCTTGCCACTTATCAGGCAGTATTTTCTAATGAGAGTGACATTTTTCTTTTGGAATATTGATGTTTGCCAATAAACGAAGTCCAGATGAGATAAATGAAGAGGAGCCAAAGAAATTGCTGTATCTTATTACCCAGCAATACTAGTAAGACCTCTGGTTGTCTTGCTCAACATACAGATTTTTAGTTTTGTTTCAATAACAAGAATATTTGGATCTTTTCACCGAAGGATTACATCATGCTGTTGACTTGCAAAACTTGGTGTTAAGAGCAAGCAGAAGAGGAGAAATGAGGTGTTGCAAGTCAACACAGGGCTTTCAGGGTACTGCTGGGCACATCTCTGAGGTGCAGAGAGCTGTATGGAGCAGTCCAGGAACAGTACCAAAGCAAGGTAGCTGTGCTAACGGGGCACTGTGCTCAGGAAAATGTTAACAGTCTGCCCCCTCAGCGTAGTGTTATCCCTTATTCCATAGAAGTGTGCAGTGCTGACATATCACAGCCTCAAGCCCACTCTGTCCTAGGTATTTCTCTATGCTTCTGTTGCTTATGTAACAGAGGACCAAAATCATGTCAAGAAAACTGGTGTGCACATGTAGTCTCTTAAATCTTCTGACTGCAGTATTTGTCTGCCGAGACGACACATCAGTGTGAGGCAAAGGTGAGCAGCAACTTGCTGCCTCTGATGCTGTGCTCTCCTGTGTGAACAGCTAGGACATCTTGGGGCATCCCTTTGCATCTCCTAACACTGCAGTAAAGTGTGCTGCCCTGCTGGAATGAGTATCACAGGAGTAGTTCAGAATGCTGAGAACGGATGGAGCAGCTGTAGTATTGAATGATTGGCCTGATGTCCTTGCTGAGAAGTGCTTATTTAGCACTTTAGAACTGAGTGAAAGCAGATGCCTTGGCTGTACCTTCCACTTCCAGCATGGTCAGCTGGCTTGTGCTTGAAGCATCATGAAACTGAAGGATTTGGGTATGAACTACGGTTAGAGCATCATTGGAGTAGATCAGAAATAAATTGCTGAAGCAAAGGTGCAGCTCTGAAGACCTCCTGCAAACTTTACCTCCTGACTTTTATATTGTACCAATCAGAGCAGATTCTAATTTTCCTTCAGTTTTGGAATTGATGGCTCAGCTAGCATCACCAGTGAGAATATACTGAGCGTTCTATTTCCTGGTCTTTATTTGACTATGGAAATAAAGTTATTGTGTAATGAAAACAAACCACAAAGCCTCACTTTAGAGAAAAAGAAACCTTTTTAACTCCTGGTTGTTTCTGATACTGAATAGATCTGTCACTGTAACAGGGAACAAAATCTTGTATATTAGTGAAAGGAAAATATCACTGGTACCAGTGTTCAGCCTCTCAGTGTCAGGTGCTGTTACTTGCTTCCTATGAAGATGCTTTGCATAGAAGTGATCTTTTCCTGCAGGTAGTTCCTTACATTAGGGAAGAGATCTGCCATTTCTCTACAACTCTGTTTGCTTATTGCACATTAGTGCTGTTGTGCCTTTTTTCATTCCCCCAGCATATGAATGCTTGTGTCTAGTTGGCTGGAACTTTGTTTTTCATAGGATTGCATTGTGTCTAATTGTCCCTTTTTCCTTTGATGTCTGAAATAGTGATGCTGTGTGGGGACTGGGACAAGGAAATGAGCCAATATCATGAACAAGTGGTAAAACATGGGGAAAAAAAAGCTTTTAGCCTTTCATTATGATCAGTGAAATGATGTTGAGCAGACATCTTGTTTGTCTGGACTAAGCTTACATGAAACAGGCATGGGTACATTTACACCATGTGATTAAGAGTGAGCTGCAGTGCATTCCTCACTGCTCCTGGTACACCTGTGCTGAGAAGGGAAGTGAATGCATCCCTGCAGTGGGTGATGGCAGTTCTCAATGTAAGCTACATGGAAAATTCCCAGGGAGTTGGTAGTGGACCACAGAGCAGCTTGAAGCAGTAAAGCCTCTATTTGCAGTTTTCCAGTCCATTCCAGGGGAACAATAGTAAAATCTGACATGATTTTCATGACACATTATTAAATGCTTTGAATAGTCTGTTTTTTGGGGTGGTGGCTTTTTTCCCCTTTTTTTTCTTGTACCCCTAATAGGGAATTTGGAGAAAGAAGTTACAGATAAATGTTGTATATAAATATGTTGGTTAACCTAGTAAAATAAAATTTTGTTTCTTATGCCAATCTGGGGAAGCTGGATGAGCATCTTTCTAGTGTGAACATATGCATTGCTCTGAGCCCATGAGAAATCCATCAGCTTTCTATGAAGCTTGTGCACCACAATATTTTGGAACAAGTTTTTGTTAGGAAATGTGCTCTATCCTTTAATATGCTTGCCATGTGTTTAGAAGAAAAACTGTAAATCTCTGAATTACCATTGTTGGAAACATACTGACTGTGTGCCAAGAGGATGGGAGTAAAGTAGATACTTCCTTTTCAAAACTGTACCAGACACAAAATAATTGAATGGAACTTATGGTTTTCAGGTGTCTGAAAAATTGGAACTGAGATCAGAAGATTTTTCTGTTCACGTGGGGTATCTACAAAGGGGTTAAGCAGCCTTTTATAGAGGAGTCTTGTAGGTGAAAAGTTGGATGGAGAGAGATCAGCAGAAAGAAAGACAATGTGAAGAAAACATATCAAAACAAAGAACATGTGGAGAATATTGACTTCTACTGCAAGATTGTGAAGTTTTAAATTTGAACATTAATTTGTGACTGAAAAAAGCCTCTGTCTAAAATATCTGCTGCAGTGGCCAGTCACTGAAGTGATGTGAGGAAGATCCAGGTTCTAAAGCAGCCAGTGGGTTTGGTGAAACTTGCTGATACAAATGCATGGTTGAGTTTTTGATTGGATGGAAGCTACTTTATGGTGTGCAGAACATAAGGAGTGATGATCAACATTGATTCAAATTTACAATGTAACTTCCAGTGTCTTTCTCTGAATAGAATCTAACCTGAATCACCTGCAGCTAGTCCAGTTTTAATTACTACATTTTCTGAAGACAAATACTTAGTTTGAGGTTGTCTTATGGAACTCTATGTCTTGAATTGCTAAACGAGAAAAGATGTCTTTTTAAAGATGTCTTTTTAAAGACTGGATGTATTTAAATTGATGTACTACACATTATATTGTAAGATTGGGAAATTATTTTTTTATTTAATTTTTTTTTTCAGTATTTCTATTTTCAGTTAGTTTTATAGCCGGTGCTATGCAATATAAACAAACAGATAAATAAACTTTTCTTCTGTAATTGAATTGTAAGAAAATAGCTTAATAGTTCACATTCAGCAGTATGTCAAACTCATTAAAGGCTCTTTAGAGCTCATTGACCTCTAAATCTTTATCTAGGAAACACTTCTGGTAAAAGATTATTCTTCTGTCAAGTATTTACTACTTTTTGCTAATTATCAAAGAAGAACCTCTTTGGCACTTTCACATTATGTTAGTGGAGGTTGTAAAGAAAAGTAAAACATCATTATCACTTTGAAGCCAGAAAAGCAACACCTGTTAAGTGTTATTTATACTCCAAAAAGCCTGGCAGGTATGCAGCATGTCTTTGGCACATTTCAAGTCCTTGCCAGTTCCTGAAATATTTAGAGAAATGGACAGTTCTGCCTTTTAAAAGGAAAACAGATGCATTTGTAGTCCAGGGAATAGACTGCTATATTTCTGTAGGCAGTGTTATTAAATCTGAAGACTAAAAAAAAGTACTAGTATGTCTTAAGACTTGGAAGAGGTTGTGCTGCAATTCATGCTAACTTTATCTATTTATTCACTGATGTCAGGAGCAGGGACCAGAATTTAAGATAATCTTGTCAGTGTCCAAGGGTTTTAACCAGACCCTTGTGCTAGGGTCGTGTTACAATCTGTTCAGGGCCCAAAATTCTTGGATACTTTTCTGTAGAGTAAGAGGTTCTAAGTGGGGGAGATAAAGGGTATCTTTACATAAAAAGTGAGCTGGAGGTGAACATTCCCCTGAGATGTGTGGGCTTGAACTCTAATAACCTGAATAAGCACATCTTGGTTGCAAAAACAAAGTAATTTCTCCCTTCATAACAACTTTTTAGTGCCCATCACTTAGTCAGTTTGGCTTAGACACCAGGGAACGTGGCACAGGCTGGGTGGGAGCACAGGGTGAGCACACTAGGGGTGCTTCTGGAATTTTTGGGTGAGTGGTGAGGTGCTAGCTGAGTGTAGGTACTTCTGAGGTTAGCTTTCTTCTGAATTTTGGTAGGCTTTAGGGACCAGCATCTTTAACTGGATATTGCCCTAACAGCCATACATAGATGAATGATTTCTTCTGTGTTCTTGCAATTTCTTTTTTTTTCCCCTGCTGTTTAGATGGATTTCACATGCTTTCATCTGTGGCCATTAGCATTTGTCCTGTCTGTTACTTTACCCCTTCCATCAGGGCAATTTTCACACATTGGTATTTACACATATTGGTAAGGTCAGAAATTTTCATTCAAAGAATTAATTTTGTGTTTTTCACAATCAGTGAACCATAATGTCTCCTGTAATTTTTACAGGAATGGTAAATCAGTATTCATCTCCAGGGGACCTTTTGCAATAGGCCCTCTGCTTCATATTTAATATTTTTCTTGTGCATTTCTTTGAACATTCGTGTTGGAGTCATGGGAATTTTGCCCACTAGGAAGAAAAGGTATTTTAAGAGATACATATATGCACACTACACATACACTGATACATGGATAAAATAATCTTCTTTTTCCCTATATAAAAGCACTGGAGCTGAGTAGCACAGACTGTGAAGTCAAGGTTACCTCTAAATGTGTGTGTGTCAAATTTAGATTAAAACATGTGGATTTGTGCTTTTGCAAATACTTCAGATTACTCTAAATAGCATATGATAGAGCAAAAATGGTTTTGGTAACCTGGATCTGAACTCATGAGAATTTTAGATTAAAATCAGTGTGTCCAATTATATCCAGAATAAAAATAATGGATGCAGATAGAATTCAGTGCTGATGTAACTCAACCCCCAAACTCTTTTTAGCTTTGTTCTTCACTATTTGAAGTTTCCACATGGTCTGGAAATTACTGTGCTTCATTCATTCCATCTGAAGAGGATTGAACAGTTAGATTTCTGTAGCTAGAATAATGTGTAAAAGTAACTTCTTGATATATTATAGACTGCATGGGTGCAGTTTTGACCAGCATGCCCCTCTGGACCTCTATAAGCAGCTGAGAATCCAATAAAGATCTCTAAATTACAGGCATTATCTAGTTGATTGAAGGAGCTTTTTCTACTTACTGCTCTGCCAGCCAGCCAGTGTAACATCTGATATTTAGACTCATTATCTGTGTATCTGAAACAGTTTGCTTGTATCATAGCTTAAATAGAAGTTAATGTAATCAGATACTCCATCTGCTTTTGAAACGAGCATGGTGAGCTAGAGATGAGCCAGTTTGCTCTCAGATTTCTTCAGAAATGAAGCATCTGTCTCTATTTGCTATTGACTGCAAATCTATTTGCCTTATACAAGTAAGGTATTTCAAAGCTATAGGAGCTATTGTGTAAATTTTTGTGTTGTGATTAGAAGATGCAGAAATTATTCAGTTTAATAAAAATCTTGCTAAAACGTCCCTAGCAATGTCTGAAAAATATTGCAGGCTGGAGGAAGAATTACTCAGTTGAGAAGAAGATTAGTTGAAAAATGTCCTTGATTTTTATTTTTCATTTTTAATTTTTCTTAAAGGAGAGCTATTTAATGAGTTGAATTTCGAAGGCACAGGAAGCTTTATTTCAGGTACAGCTGTAGAGGCTCTGAATGCTACTGTGAGTGTTAAGTTACTTACTAGACAGCTCCAGGAGGTCTTTAAAACCAATCTGGCTAAGGAATTTTTTTACCCAGTTAGGTGGTAAAGTGTTTTTGGTGTAAGGAGCCAATTAAAGGTGTGTAAAGCAGGCTGAAGCCAAGTTTGCTGTTGCTGCAGTCTGTAAAGGAAGCAAACAGACACACAGTAACTCAAGAGTAAGGGATTTGCGGCAATGGAGTTTTAAGGTTGTGGTAATACTGTTTGCTGGTGCTAGAATGTGGGAGACAGAAGAATGTACCTCCTGTGTTGTTAGCAAAAAGTCCTATTTTCCAATCATTCCTGACATCATTTTTCAATTGAAGTGGCACAGTGTAAAAACAATCATAAGTGTCCTAATCAATCCCCTCAGGCCAGGAAGTCATTGTGGGTTTGTTGTTGTTCACCTCCAGATCTTTTTTTATCACTTGAGATACTTGAGAACAAGACAGATCTGATGGCGTCTACTGGCAGTGTTACTCAGGATGTCATAAGCTTTGCAGACTGTGTATTGCATAAAATAACAGTGCTGATAGTACTTGTCAGGCTTCACAATCTTTTTAAACAGCTCATCTTTATTAGGCAACATGATCTTTCTAAACAACTCATCTTTATTAGACAACCGGAATAACCAGCTTGTGCTCTCTCTGTAGGAGTCTGCAGTCCGTGCACTTTGTAGATGAGGAACATTCAACACTTCTAGCTGTTGAGAAGGAGATGGAGCTGCTGAAGACATAGCAAAAATTCCCAAATGGATTAAAAATGCTTAGAGTGCAGATTGCCTAAAAGAGGTGGTTGAACTAACATTAGAGACACTTGTTACATTAAAATGATATAATAAATGGGTTTTTTGTGAGACTTTGATGTAGGTAATTATGGAATTTAGAAACTGCTGAGAGTATGCAAGTCAGTGAGTATGCAAGAACCATTAGTGAGATTTTGTTTTGATCAGGCTCTAAAAAATACAGGTATCTTCCCACTTCAGAGTGGTCCTCATGTGTCTCTCAAACTAGAAGGTGGGAATTTAGCTGAAGGTTTGTCCTTTTGATCCTCTCCTGCTTTATAGAAAACTGTGTTTGATGTGGTTTAGAAATGTAGCTTCCAAACTGTTTGGATTACTTGTTTTATAGTTCCTATTGTACTTCAGTGCATTACTGGAAAGAATGTTTGTTGGCAAATAATATATTGGTAGTGGCATAATGTCATACTCCTGCTGGGTACTTGCCTTTGCTACTGCTGGAACTGGAGCTACAGGTAACTGGTCTCATGGAACTGATTAGACACTTCATCAGAGAAGGATGCCTAAAAGAAGCCAAACTAAGACCATCTTAATGCTGTGCTAAAAAAACCTTGGTTACATATGTCATCTAGAGCCAATGTGTGTGTCTCTTGGACTTGATAATGCCTCTCTTGATGTTTTGCAGGTGTATGGTTGAAGTTGAGGAGGTTTTTCAGGTGTAGGCTGGGATGTTCTCTGCAATCTCGTTGGCAGGGTAGCTGTTAGGCCACAGTAGTTCTGAATCTTAGTGGATAACGAAGTCCCAACAGTAGGCTTGGCCAGGACTAGTGACTTCCACTGCTGGGAGGAGCAGCCCTACTTCCCATACCCTTCTCTCCAGGTTGCATAGTCCTCTTCCCTCTCTCGTGGATTGCCTCTCACAGTTGCCCAACTGTGACTTGATAACAGGCAAAAGACTGGCTAGGTTAGTTTCTGTCAGATCAGTGAATAAAACCAGGTTGCCTTGTAACCAGGCAAGTGTCAGGGCCACTGCAGGGAAGGGGAGTGGGGGTGCATAACCTGCCCTGTTCCAGGAACTGCAAGCCATTGAATCAGTGCAAGCTATGTCATGTAATTTGTTTGTCATTTTGGATTGAACGTCAGTTTCTCTTCATAGGGTGTGTTTTTATAATTCTGTTAATTTCTGTCTTTTTTCTTTCCCTTCCAATGCCCTCTCTCTTTGAGACAAGTAACTAATATGTCTCTTCTGTGTATAAAATGCCCTTGCTTTATCTGATAGGAAACTGCACTGGAAATGGAACTGAAATTCTTGTTTATTGAGTCAAAAGACTTGGTTGGGGTGCAAATAGATCTTAAAACCATATAATATGCAGTGTGTCTTTGAGATGGCTAATGAGAATTGACAGGAGTCTGTGCACAAGTTGGAGCTGAGGAAGATTAGGACAAACACCTGAGAATCTAAAAGTTGAGGCAGGCAAATGAGTGTAGACTGTATATCATTGAATTTTTAAGGTCAGAAAAGACCTCGTGAGATCATTTGAGTCTAACCATTAAACTACCACTGTCATGTTCCCCACTAATCCATGTCCCCAGGCACCACATCCACACATTTTTTGAACACCAAGAGATGGTGATTCCATATATATATATTTACACATGTAATTAATAATCAGGGACATGAAATAAGCCACTTTAATTTGCTGTGTTAAAGTTGCCGTAGTTGCTTTGTTCCTGAATGAGTGAACATTTAATTAACTTGTATACTGATTTCCCTTTTCCACCCTTTTGTTATCTCTGTAGAGCTTAGGATATTTCTTCCTTGTTTCTACTGGGGAAATAATGGTAGTAGTTTTGGTAGTAGTTTGTTCTTTGGTAGAATGCAGCCACACAGAGGTGCTCAGCTGTCTGTTTCAAGAGGCTGGGTATGGAGGCTGCTTTAAATGGTTGAAGATTTTGTAGTGTGGTTGGTTTTTTGTTTTATAGAATTCAGACAAGAGTGTTAGTTTTGCCTTTAAACCCTCTGATTTGAAAGTATTATTTTAAAGTACCTTATTTTTGCTTATTGTAAGTTCAGGATTTTTTTTTTAATTAAGCACAGCTAGAATAACCCTGTCTAGGAATTGAAATAAGGCAAATTACCTAAATAAGATGTAGTTATGTGTCAGGGCGGTTTACTAGGTTCTGTTTTATCTTAGGGGGGAAGACTTGGAGTCTGGAGGAGGAGATAAAAATATATCATTGAAGAACATCCTTAATGGCCTAGAAAACCTTTGTCATTAGTGTATACAGAAGCAGTTATTCTCTCTTTTTCTTTTCCCTCTCAAAGCCCTCTCTCTCTAAACCAAATAACTAATATGTGTTTTCTTCTGTTCATAGTACCTAATACTGCTTTTACAGACTGTGCATTATAACCAGAACTGAAATTCATGCAGGCTGTGGTCAGATAAATTGGGACTTCAGTGTTCCTAGAATGAATTGAAATCCAATGTTAATCCTTTTTCCTGCATCGGTTGTGGGAAGGACAGGATAGTTCTCATTTATTTCAACAGGCTTCATGCAGTTGCAACTTCACTAAGACACAGTGCCTGAAGTCAGATTGGACTATTGTTCCTTTTTCTCTTTGGTGTGTCAGTCTGGCCATGCTGGGAAAATGAATGGAGAAAGAGGATTCTGAACTGCTGTAGAGAATCTTGCTGAATTCCTGAGCAGTGTGCTTTGCTTCGTACAGATTACTGGTTTTAAAGTGCTAAAAAATTTCTTCGTGTCAGATCAATGTATATTTTTTCTTACTTTCAGATGAATCTTGTGTCATGATTCATTGCTGATATCATCTTTGTTTCTGTCAATAGTTTCACATTAAAATAAGGCCTTCAGATATCACAGCTGGTTTTAAAATGTCTTTTTTTTCCCTGCTCTCTGATAAGTTGTTTAGTTTTGAGGTCTGCTGTAGTTTTCTTAAATGATATTTCTTTGATTGTCTTGAGGCAGCTTATTTTGCCGAAATCTACACTAGAATACTGAGGTTCCTTCAGACCTTCATTTCGGTAAAACAGTCTTTTTAAAAGGATCCAAACAGAATTAATTGTAAATACTGTTTTAAAGTAGCTTGATGCAATCAGTCTGGTTGGGAAGAATAAGTAAAAATCTCATTTGAAATAGGAAGGATGAAGAATTTGCTATATGCTTAATAGACAATACTAAACAGAAGGAGTACATCAAAAGTACTTCAGTAATGTTAACTTGGCTCTAGCAGGAAATTGTCATTAGTAAAAGTAACTTCTCATAAAGCTGCTGCACATAATACATGATGGTGGCTGCCATTATGGATTAACCTGGACTCTGTGTCTCTTCCCAGAAGTCATACATTGTAGTGAAAAGATTGTTTGACTTCAGTGTATATTTTTGCACATAAAACTGTTTGGATTTTCTGAGCATGTAATTATTTGACTTCAGTTTGGATGGTCATTTGACTTCATTTTGTTTAAATTCCTAATTGTTACATGAAATGCTTGTGGAAAATCAGCTTTCCACACAATCTTTTCACCAATGATTAGAAATAAGAACATGTTGATTATGCCAAATATTCTGTTGTCAAAGTATTTTCTAAGAGTAATAACTCTCTTACCTTAATTCTAGCAATTTCAAGAAATTGAACTTACTGTACTTAAAAACAGATCTTGGAAAAAAACAGTGTTGAGTTTCAAAACCATACCAGTTTGTTTTCAGACTGGACTGGAATTGTGGAATGGAAGAGTCAGTTTACAAATTATGTACATCACTGTTTTTTCCTGAGATTTGAGGTAACATGATGATTATGTAGATTATGTGGCTACTTTCTCAATGCAGGTAGAAGGTTTGTTGTATTTATAACTGAATCTATTTCATTATGTCACTTGATAGCTTTGTTCCATCGACCATAATTTTCCTATTAGGATTCTACATTTCAGAATCTGTTCTTTAGAATTAAGCTTTTGTTGACAAGGTATCATATACTGATTTTATTTATTTTAACCTCTGTGCTTTGAGGGAGTGAAAAGCACTGTTTCTTGAGAAATAATTATGTATAATGATTTTCTTTCTCCATAGAAAAATGTGCAAGAGTATTGCCATTTAAAGTGTTTTCTGAAAGGACAGCACTAGCATCACTATCAGACTTGAAGTTTTATTTCAGAAGGTGCAGGAAGTCTGAACCTTTGGAAAGTCCTTTGGAATTCAAAATAGATCGTGTACCTGTCTGCATGTTTGTGTTACTGCAATACCTCATTTCAGAGAAATATTACATAATTTAAAAGCAGTAGAGTTGAATTACATTAGGGAAGTCTAAACCTATGTAATGAACATTAACATTTTTAATGTGCAATTTGATGGTTCATCATAAGCAGACCAAGGCCTCTTAGTACTTTGGAAGTATCAGAACAGATGTGTCTGAGCAGTCAAAGGTCAGAGGCTTTTTGCATATTATGGCATGCAGCATTGTTTTTCTTGGGATTCTTATCTGTGTTGAAGGATGATGCAATATTTAATAAGTTAGTATATTTTTAGGTATTTTGAGAGTTGGCCTTACATGTCATTTTTCTGTAGTTAAGAACTTTGGTGGAATGTGTGTGAGTGAATGTGTACAAAAACTAGGTAAGCTGTAGGGCAACATGCGCATATTCTATACAGATCTTAAAACATTGTGGGTTGTTTGTTTGGTTTTGTTGGTTTTGTTTTGTTTTTGTTTTTATTTTTTCCTGGAGAAAATGGGTAACTTAGAGGAAGTTTTCTACAGATAGAAAAACAGAATAACTGCTATTTTATAAACAATTTCAAAGTGCAGTTTTGCATGTTCTTTGTGTTGTGTCTGGTATCAGTTGCTCCCTTTTAAAAGGAATTTTGTTTTGCAAAGTGAATATGGCAAAAGCAAAACCTCAAATATTTTTATGTGGAGTGTTTTTGTTTTTTGTTTTTGTAATTTAAAGCAGTAATTGAGTATCTAGTGTATAGAAGTTTGTAATTTTCAAATTATTTAATTTCTGAAGTAAATCCTTGTAAGTTTATTGTGATCCCAAAACTGTTACCATGCTTATCATGGTAAGATGAAGAGAAAATGGAAAGAAACACCAACTTTCTCATGTTGCTTTGTGGCTTCTTTTGGTCTGTTTTGTTTTCTTTGGTGTAACTGCATGCATTTCAAAGAGTGGGGCTGGAGGGGACATCTATCTAGCCTAAGGTCCAGGTTTTAAAAGTTCACAACATTTATTTTAAGTTCTAAACTCTTTTTCAAATAAACTTCATTTTTTCATCTGTTCTTGTGCTATGGGATGGTATGGAGTCTGTCCATAGTATTGTCACACCGACTTTGTCTTTCTCTTCCTAATTAAGCATTTTAATATTGTCCCATAACAAGTGGCAGATGTGGCTGCTTGTGTCAGTGACATCTTTAGTGCTTCCATTGTTTTAACCTGTAAATACTGCCTTGGCATCCTTTTCCCACTTGGAAAGCATAGGCTTAAGTTAAATGACTAACCAGAATTCCTTAAAATCTGCCAGACAGACTTCCTACCCTATATTTTTATTTGCATTCTTGGAATGGAGTAGGAGAAGCTAATGTTTGCATAACTTGCAAGCTCACTAACTAATTTTGACAATAATTAGAATAGGTTTCTTTGGTTTTTTGTGCTCAAACAGATTAGGACTGAAAGTAGCAAGTGCAGACCTTGTTACAGGTAAAATGAGAAGTTTGCTGTAATGCTCAGTATATAATAGAAATAGCTCTCATCCTTAGTGATTTGAAATTGAGTATTAAAGCTTGATAGTAAAAGGTATATTAACAGCATAAGATTGTAAAAATGATTGTTGAACAATAAGGAGATGACTGTTTAGCAAAGAGAAAGAAGAGAGGAAGTAACAGAATATTTTCTTTCATGCGTCTACATTGTTGTATATTTGTTAAGTAACTGCATATAAGTGAAACGTGTATAATTTTATTTTCTATTTATGGAATCTTACTGTCAAAGTTTCTAAAACCTGTCTGAAAAAGTGAGTTGAGTGGCAGTTTTTTCCTTTTGGATCAGCTTAGTGAACTGATGTGTCATGTGGCTGCCTGATGGTTTAGATCTGGTGAGAGAAACAATGGAAGCCCATGGTCAGGCAGTTTGGAGGAAGGAGGGTGGGACCTTTTTGCAGCAGCACCAGCTATATTCACTTTAATGGAGTGAGAAACTGTACCCTGCAGTAGTGGCTTTGGTTTTGGGACAATTAAGGCTGTCCTGTTACTAATGAATCTTTGCTGCCTCCAGCGTTGCCTTGGTCCTGTCCTCATCGCTGTTAAGACCCAGCAGAGACTCTGTATCTCTATATCTTGGCTGCTCTGTGGATGACTGGAAATTGAAAAAGGATTTTGGCCATCTGCTCTGTCAGATAATAGGAAACATGCCTATACCCTAGTAATTGTCTATAGCCCTGTGTTCTTGGTAACAGGAACATGCTTTAATACCCCTAGTATTTTATCCACTCTTCTTTTTTGTTCTTTTCTCTTTTTTTCCTACTGGCTGTCAAGACCTGTGCTTTTCCCCTGCTTTTCCGGATAAAGCCTGGAGTGCTCACTGAGGTACATCAGGGAGAGGTTGTGGGTGCTGATGCAAAGGACAAGAAGGATGTGCTGAGTTCTTGCTCAGAATGAGAAAGGATGGTACAGAAAGAAGAAGGTTGTCCCCAGTGTTTATTCATGGAGAATATAAAGGGATCTTGCAAAATGTAATTTAGACACTGGCAAACCAAGAGATCTTGGGGCCTGAACTGCATGTGTCCCTATAAGTAAAAAACTTTAAAAAGAATGGCTTATTTTTCAGCTGTAAATCAACATCTAATTGTAAAATAATATCTATCCAACAATGTCCATTGAAGTAATATTGGACATGCTGTGATGGCTTGCCCTGTTCCCTCATCTGCTAGGTGAAGCTTAGTAGGTGCAAAGTATGGTGCTGGTGTGGAGAGGAGTGGAAGCTGTTGTGGGAGACTTCCTAAAAAGTCCAAGTGCATCTAGAAAGATGAGCCTGTTTAACTGATTTGCACATGCTGCTGAAAGGTGGAAAAGGACCTTGTGGAATTGAATCAGTAGGGGAGGAAGCAGAAGAAGCTCTTCAAGAGGATGATGTCCCATGTACAATCCAGCTTCTTGACAAATTAGCTCTTTTTCTGTTGAAGGTGATTCCTCTGTTTTCTGCTGTCCTTTTATTAGATCATGGATAATTACTTGCATCTCTCAATTTTCAAGATTTTATTCTCAGTGTGCCTCATATACAGAAGTCTTGGAATATTCCTAGTAAGAATATCTTCCTGGTTTAATCTAGGAATTAAACTAGGAAAATGGGCATCCACACTTTGCTCATTTCTTGACTTTTGTCAAGTCAAGAAATGCCTTGTGTAATTGCATGGGTTTTTTTTATGTAAGCATTCTCTTTTACACTGGGAATTTTGTATAATGGTAGGGTACATATACTATTTGTTTTAATAAATTAGTTTTTTAAGTAGTCATATACCCTTAAGAAGACTGAAAATGAGGCTTTTGATCAAGAGTGCTTTGGATTTTTTTCTTAAATCAGGATTCTTTCAGTCATACTAGCATAGGCAGGTAAGCCATCTCTAAAAATTATTTGGTTGTGCTTGATAATATCAGAAGCAGGGAAGAGAAAAGCCAGGCTGGCTTGAGAGCAAGCAGGTATTAGATGCAGAAGGTGCAGCAGCCTGTGTGGTGACTGACATGGATCCAATATTTATTCACACTGTGCTGCTGCAGGGGAGACGTGCCAGGTGCCTTGGGTGGCTCACAATGTACAGCCATGCAGTCTGCAGGGATGAAACTTCCTGTAACTGTCCTGGACTTCTGTAAACTCCTTGTACAAGACATTCCAGCATAATTGTGAAATGGTTGTTTAATCTGTCCTTTCGAATTATCAGTACCTATCGCTTAAAGTCTAAATTAATAACAATACTGAAGAAGAGAACAGCCTCTGCTGGACTTTCCCCTGCACTGTGAAAGAAGCCTTATTTGCCCTTCATTGAAAAGCAGGGGTCTACTGGTACTTGTCAGATGTTGGAGTCCTCTTCTGATTGTTTTTGATTTACACTTGCTGCTTTTACATAGCTACAAATGTAATGATCAAGTGGAAAGCTGAGGCTAAATCAAAAGCATGCACAGGCACCTTCTAGAGAGACTTAAGTTGGGAGAATGGGTTCATCAAACTTACAATAGCAGAGGATTTCTTCAGATGCCAGGGGTGGGTGTGTTCTAGTGTGTGAAAAAACTTTCCACTTCCCAAATCTTCTACTACCTCTTGTTGACCATCCCTTGATGCTAGATACCATGGGAAGTTTGGAGTGTCTGACCACTCTGAGTCTGATGTAATGGAATGTATTTTTAACTAACTTTTTTCTACCTTGCTATTCCTTCTAGAGCATTGCAAGTGAAATTGGGCCTGGTTAACCTTTTCACCTTCATGAACAGAATAAAAGGTGTATTTTTGAGTAATCTTGTATGGCTGGTTTTTTTTTATTATTAATTTATTGTATTTTATTGTTTAACACGGTAAGCTTTCCACTATTCCTGAGGATTAGTCTGTGACCTCCCTGTAGGAGATGAGCAATTCAGAAGCTAGGTAATATATACTCAAGACATTTCAACCCAAATGGATTGGGTTGATTGCAAGGTGAAGGGTAATAATATTTCATACAAGAAAACATCAGTAGATTGGGAGTTGCAGTGTTTGAGTATGTTAATGTTTTCCAGGCTCTCTGCTACCTCTTGGTGACCTTGTTTTGATGTGTGAGCTCTGAAGTTGCATTTGCCACCGTAATTGATTGCTTGCTAGTAGCCAGAGTGATTAATGTCAAATTCATCTGTGTATGTTGGAGAAAGGGACACGGGGAAGTGACTTGTAATGGTGCTGTGTGTGATTGATGTGCTCTGTGGCATCCTTGGCAGTGCTTGTTCCTGCAGGTGCTGGCACCTCGCTTGCCCTTTGCTTCAGTCAGGCATCTGCTGCTGGATTCGCTTCCATGATCTCCACTTAGTGTTTTGTGTTTCCAGTGCTGAGTTTATGGGATAAATAGACTGAAGATGTTTGCTTCCCTTATTGAATGGTTATTCCAGACATTATAATACCATTCCTGTCTCTGTGCACAAAATCCCATGTACCTTCATGAAAGGTTATGGAGTTAATCATTAGTACTAAGCCTGAAAATAAAGCAGAAATTCTGTTATCTATAACATTTGATAAGAGACAATAGAATTAAGATTCTTAAACAGAATAGGACAAATAGTTGTCAAAGCTATTTTTATGATATTTTTATGCAAATTTCTTACTGTTAGCAAGATAATCTGATTGGAATGATGATGAATGTATCAGATAAACACCAAGAAAAAGGGAAGGGAATAAATGAAGTGCAAACTTGATCAAGATACAGTTCAACATAAATATCTTTAGCTGTTCAAAAATTAGAAATTCACCTAAAATAATGAGATTCCTAAAGATGTATAAAAACAGCCTTCTGATTTGGGGCTTTTAGAATGTACATTTTAAAACAATTTTCTTATAATGCATAGGATTATGAGTCATTCATCTATTCTATAAAAAGAGAGAGAGCACAAGCAGAAGGAAATGGGACATGCATTTTTAAAGACTGCTTCTGCCTTCCTTTTTGTTTATATGTCAGCTGAATTTTCATGTAACAATGATTCTTGTAGCTGTGGTCTTAAAGCAGATGCTAAATATTGCAAGAGTTGCAATGAACTATGGCAGCTGAATTTTGTATTTAGATTTTAAAATAGTATGCATATAAAAAAAGCAAAATAATTTCTGGATTTCATGTGGTATGTAGGGAATGGGGAAGTAGCTGAATGTTTAGGGGGAACTCAGAATGCACTTCCCATTGATGGTTACATGGGAGATGCCTTTGAGTTTCAGATTGGATTTGCTCATTGTGCTTTCAGTGCTAGACTGTTTCTTGTATTGTTTTGGCAGCATGTACTGACACTTGCTGGAGCGTGTCAGCATTTTGGCACAAGGCTGCTGAGGAAAAGACTTTGTGTAGCTGGATCATTTCAGAGCTTCAGTGTATAAGCACTCATTACAGTTGGTATGGAATGGGTTACGTGACTGGGGCACTGTTCCAGTTCTTGTGTTACTAGAGTGCATTGAGTGTACATACCTCATTTTGGCGTAAATGTTCAGGGTTGTGCTCTGGTTTTTTGTATTAACTGTAAAGTCAGCAGTTTTGTAAGTGTCAGTGAACTTTTCAGAGAATGAAGAACTCTGCCAGGATTCAGACCAGCAAGCAGGGATTACTTGTTTTTTTTTCTTAAGAACTTTGTGCAAAAGCACATGCCCTCCAATTAACCTCTAGTGTTTCAACTTCTAACAAAATGTAGTTAATTGACTGTAACGTTGTGTTGTTTAGGTATCAGCAGAGTAGATGCTTTGTCATGACTTGTAAGAATTTTGCTTTTAATCACATCTTGACTGTTTTATCTGGAAAAAATACGCACTGAGAAAACATTACATCTCTCAAGCACTCTTTAAAATACTTGTTGCTATTTTAAACCAAAACCAGTTCTTCTAAGTTATTTATGTGGTCACTCGTGTAGTTTATGAATCCAGTTCTATTGTAAAGATTTCAAGAATAATGTGAAAGTATTCTTCGTTAATTTGTCTTAGGAGGTAGGAGTCAGTTACATGATTTTTGCAGAAAGAAAAAGAAAGGCAAGGAAAAGATCCATTATATCTTCTATAATTTAACAGCACATAAACCTCAGTTGTTTTTTTTTTTAACTCATAGCTTCTGTGAAGAAAATTGCTTGAATGATTTTGTAAAAACTGTTTCCTGTAATTGGGATCAAGGTTTTTGGTGGTAATGGTGTATGTATTGTGGATTTGCTCATTTCTAAAGGAATTTGATTTTTGTTTCCTATTTATGATTTTTTAAATGGCATTCTGTGTTCAGTGATAAATTATTACTCCAAATTTATGTGGCAGCCCAGTAGTGGAGATAATCTGGTATCTCATTATAATTTTGTAGAGTAAGCACATTTTAATAAAAAACTAAGATTTAATTATTTTTTAGCTTGAAAAGTAAACCCTGTGTGCATTCTCATTAACATGTAAAAAATATTATTCCAGCTGCGTTGGGGTAGAGGAGCACCATGCTGTTGATATTGATCTATACCATTGTCCCAACTGTGCAATTCTCCATGGACCTTCTCTAAGTAAGTATGGGTTATTCAAATTTCATCTTACACCTTCAGATTGTTTTCTTCCCATATACAACTGCAAAAGACTGTTCAGAAGAATATTCAAGATGAGTTTGATTATTTAGAAGGCACTGGTTCTACATGACTAACTCTGAGCTGATTAAAAACCTGCAAAACAAACAAACCATCTTGAAATGTTCCCTGATGTGGAGATGCAGATAGAATATAATATAAGGCAAAACTATAGATTGGAGAAATCAAAGTGCACAGGGTAAGTAGAAAGCAATCTGGACTTGGCAGAAAGTGAGAAAATGAAAATCAGGGAATCATAATTAAAAAAAAAATACAAAAGATGGTTTCAAAGGTCCTGTATTTTACTTATCCAAGTTCTGATAAGTACCTAGGAAGGCAACTTTGAAAAAAATGTACAAGTTAGGTGTCTTTCCTTTCTTCATGGTTGTAGGTTATATGCTACAATAGTCAAACACAACTTTTTAACAGTGACAGCAGAATATGAACATCCTGTGAATGGTGTTTGTTTGTGCTTTTTTGTTGTTTGTTTTTGATTTTATTGTTTTCCCCCATTTATGTCCTTAAAAGTTACACAGTTCCAAATCCTAGGTTTCTGATTTATAAACAAGGTTCCACGAGGGTCAAAATGAGTTGCCAGAAGAGTCTGAAACAGAGTAACAAGAGACATCTCTTGGGTTCTACTTCCAGTAGATAAATTTGCTGTAGAGATCTGCAGTGGAAAAATGGAACAGATTTTCTTTTGCTAACTACTGAAAGGATACTGCTTTATCCAACTCTTCTAGATTTTCCTCCCTGTCTCCCCTTCTCAAATGGAAACAGGGTTGTAAAAAATATTAGAAAAAAAAAAGAAAAACAATTCACTTTTCCAACCATGAATTAAATTTCTGTGTTCAGACCTGAAAAGTATTTATAAGCAATGTGTTATCACCCTCCAAGCACTGAGCCATGGTCATCTGTGTTTTCTAATGCGGGTTTATTTGTGGGTTTTATTGTTTGTTGTGGTTTTGTTTTGGCTTTTTTTTTTGTTCATTTGTTTTTGTTTATATGGAGATTTTTTGGTTGTTTTTTGGTTTTGTTTGGTTTTCCCCTTGAAGACACCATGTAATGTTTTATAGTTAATGCTGACTTAAATAATATTTTGAAATCTGAATTTACTTTACATTTAAAAATAAGCTTAAAACCACCCTCAGTGATAGTTTTGTGGAGGATGAACAAATTGATTAAGCATCAACAGCTGATATAATTAAGACATGTTGCATGATATGTATCTTGTATAATATATGAGTTCATGGTCTGTCAGCTAAAAGGTGAGATAAATGCTGGTTCATGTGCTTGTAGTTTTGAGTACTCCAGTGGTCATTTTTGGTTCAAAATTTGCATGTTTGTCTTATAAATCAGAATACAAACAACAGCTATTTTTTTCCTTAACTTCTGTCTCTTTTATTTGTTTTTTTTCTGTGGAATACAGGGACTAGGATGAGGAGTAGACAAGAGATAATATCAGACTTTTCAAAATAATAAACTAGCAAATTTGAAACTTTTTTTCTTTATTAGTGAGAACTAGTCTGCCTCATCCTGATGCCTGTAAATAACCTTTCCTGTAATGTAAGTGCTGTCTCACCTGCAGCAATTAGACAGTGAGATAAGAGGGATTTTTGTTTTGGAAGTCTTTTCAAAAAGACAAGAATCTGTGGTAAAAATTATCCTTGTTATTTCATATTGCCTCAAGTGTGTAGATCATCTAGATTTAGTAGGAACTTCAGACATGTCAGTTACCAACCCAGACAGAGGTGATATAATTAAATATGTCTTCACATTGAATTTCATTAATTGTTCTCAGCTGTCAGAATCAAATGTGTGGTAGTTTGTGGTTTGGGCCCTACTTCCTTCAGTTTTTAAAGAGACTGATAATGTCTCATGACTTCAGGTAATGCAGAAATGTTCCAGAGTACTTCAGTCGTATGAAATTATGTATATAAGTAAAAGAAAAAGCATTTTCATTTACAGCATCATATTCTAAAATCACTTTCCCAAAGAGCTTTAAGAGACAAAAATTCCGCTGTTGAAGAGGGCAAGTATACCTGTGGTTTTAACAGAATATGTAATCAAATGAGGTAGTGCAATAAATTTATTTAAAATATACAAGAAACACATACTTTACAGTAGAAATAGGTGGTTACTTTCAGTATCCTACAAAATTAATTGTGTAAAAGTTCCAGTAATGAAAAGAAAGCTACTGCATAGTTAGATGGAAAGACAAAATTAACAAATCAATTTCTCCATGTATTTAAGAAAAAAATCATCTTCATTATTTGAAAGAACAATTTTACAAGACCTTTAGCAAGCAGCCATGTGTAGAAAATGCTAAACAATGAATCCTAAAATCTTAAGTAATTTAAAAAGAGAAAATTCTTTTAAAAATAGTAATATATGGTGGAGAGGTTTTTTTTAGATTATTTGATTTAGAGTATTCATATTCATTTTGTTAGTTTCAAAGTTTTCTCAGTGATTCTCAAGTCTAAAAATGCTCTATTTGCCTAAATGCTGTGAGTCAGCTGTGTCACCAGCTTGTGGTGTCCAGAGCTTTGAGAAAGCCCAACGTTCAGTAAGTGCTAATAAGACTGTAGCTGTCAGGACATCACTTTCTTTATCTGGTTTTGCCTTCTCAGTTCTGTAACTACCCTCCAACCAGTAACTTCTTGTTTGTGATATTCATGCCTGTGCTTGGTCTGAGCTGAGAATGGGATGTTGGACCAGGCCTTAGCAGGATGTGCTGTGATTTACTGCCTGCTCCTTAAAATCTTGCAGTCTTCCTGTGCCAACATTTCTCTTGCCTTTTTGGCCACTGGGACTCTCCAGTACCCCTTCCCGGACCTGGAGGCCTCATGGTACATGTGTACACCTCTTGATGGTCTCCATTTGAAGTGTAGCAGGTGGTGATCTCTGTGGAAAGCAGTCCAGTAGTGGGAGAAGGCAGGGAGGAGTGTTTGCCTAAGTAGAGTTATTGGCCCATTGTTTTGAGTGTAGGAGGGATGTAATTTAAAAAAAAGGAAAAGTAATCTTACCACTTAATTTTAATGAAAACTTCCAGCACACTCTTCTTTTTCTCACCTCCCTGCAACTGTCTTGTGCAGCTCTCAGTGTTATCACAGCAGGTTTTACCTCAATTTTTATAAGCACCAAGGGTGAACACTGGCATCTTCCATAATTTGAACATTAGGATCCATTCAGTTTAAATGTTTTTATTTTGCAGTTGTTTCTGTAATGTCTTAAGGGGTTAAAAAACTCTAGAATGAAGGGATAGGTAAGCAGAGAAAGTTTTCATTAATGTTTCCTCTTCAGTGTCCTCTTATGAAAGGATGATGTACTTTGCCAAGTACAAGCAAAAGAATGATTTTATTTTCTGATTTGTAATTGTTGGAAAGACAGACTTTAAAAAGTGTGTCTGTGCTATAAAATCTCTTAAGCAGCTGTATCGTCTTACAATTTTAATGAGCTGTTGTAACAGCAGTGAATTTATGGGAAACTACTCTGTTGAAAATTAGTATTAGCCACTAATTTCTTGCATTATTATTTATGACTGAGAAAATAGCTTTGAAAACTTAATAAACCTGTCTTCATTATTTATGAAGTTTTACAGTATTTGGATAGTTGGCTCATTAAGCAGCACTGGTTTTCAGGTTAGCAAAGATCTGTAAATGTCAGTTTATTCTCTTAAAATTCATCTAAAGGGTTTATGTTGTCATGTCTGTGGGAAACAGCACACCAATAGGAATTATTCCCTCTTATGTGTAATGGCTATATATGTCCATTATTTCTGTGTAACCAAATGTTTTATCTGGAGAAGCAGCAAGTTTTTTTTTCTTTTTTAGAAACTATTTTCCCCTTCCTGATACATCCTCAGCTTCCTATTACAGTGAGCTGTTTTCAGTGTTGCTAGTGCTTTTTACATTTTGGGTGCATCATGACTTAGTGAATTTAAGAATGAACTCTGCCATGAAGTTAAAATTTGTATTAATGCAGTGGTTTTGCTGGATGTTGTATTTCAGGCTGTTTGGCAGACAACGGTAAAACACTCTTTGTGTTGACAAATAACCTTGGCTTTTTCCTCTTCTGAATTTCCGGAGCATATGCAACTAAATTTCTGTTTAATATTAGTGGTTAAATTATAGATCTGGTGTCAGTAAATCTTCTTGGGGCAGTCTTCCAGTAGCAGCTGTATAGCTGTGGAGTAGAGTTTGGCTTTTGTAGGAAAAACTGAAATGCAGCCTTAAATTATGGGACCCTTTTTGTGTTCCTTAGTACAGTAAGTGATAAAGGTAGGAAGTTCAGCACTCTTGGAGGTTGTTTCCCAAATGGTGAGATGGTGGTCCCTTTTGCAGAGGCACCTCTTGATGATTTAATAGGGCTTCTCAGCCTGTTGAGAGTTTGAGGATGAGAAATAGAGGTTTATTTGTACAGGGGGGAAATGCTCCAAAGAGCAGTTTACTAAAAAACAGATGATAGAACCAAGGGCTTCTGTTCAAGGCTGTAAGCTTGTGCTCTTTAGAAATGGAGATGAAAAATGAGTGGTTGAGGAAGCCAAATCAATGAAATAACCATTATTAAATGATTTGTTATGAAATTATGAAAATTGGAAGAGAGGCAGTTGAGTTAACCACAATATCATAAGTCACTTTGTCCTCTCCTTCACTCAAGGTCAAAAAATTCAAATGGGGAGGGTACATACAGCTTACTATGTTTTATGGAACAACTTTCCAATATGTAAAGGGGGCTTGTAAGAAATAAGATGACTTTTTACTGAGGTCTTTAGTGACAGGACAATGGGTGATGGCTTTAAGCTGAAAGAGAGTAGATTTAGATTAAAGGAGATATTCTTTACTATGAGATTGGTGAAACACTGGCCTGAGTTGCTCAGAGAAGTGGTGGATGTCTCATCTTGGAAGTGTTCAAGACCAGGTTGGATGGAGCCTTGAGCAGTCTGGGATAGTGCAAAGTGTCCCTGTTCATGCCCCAATGTTGTAACTAGATGATCTTTAATGTCCCTTCCACCCCAAACCATTTTGTGATTCTGTAAAAGTACATACATGTTTTTTACAATACTTTTTTTTCATTTGTATATCTGTCATTTGTCATAGGGAGATCATCACAGCAAGTTTTTATGAGAATGTCTAGTGTTTAAATTTCCTTGGCCCTTAAAGTATAAGGAGCAGTTAGAAATGTAATTTTGCTACTATTGAACTATCAGTTCCAGATTCCCAATATTGTAATAGAACTTTATTTTATCCTTTGTTCTTTATTACTATGCTGTAGCAGTGCATTAAGGCTTCAAACCGTTAAGAAGTTGTATGTTTTGGAGTGCAGTGCTTTTGTTACATGTATTGTAAAGGTCACACCTGCCCAAAGCAGTTTGCACACCAAACTTTAACTGTAACATAAGCAGTAGAAATGGTAGTGAATAGCAGTAATATTATCAGACTGGATATGGGTGTACTTATGGGATGTAATAGCACAGTGGGATTAAATCTTGTAACTTGTGTGAGTATGTAAAATGATGTCTCTGGCTATTCAAGAGGTGTGATTGTTTTGTTTATTAAAAAAAAGTCTGAGCTTTAAGAAATTAAAGTTTGATTGTTGATTTCGTAGCTGTCTTTTTGGATTTGTACAGCTTTTAGGCTCCAGCTGTTTACTTGTGTTGGACTGGATACGGACTCTTAATTTGTGTATAGTGTGCACTGAGATTCTCACATAGAAGGAGCTATAAAAGTACAGAGAGTTACAGTGTCTTGCAGGTGTCATTTTTTGGAAATAGGTAGAATGTCACCTGATTACTGTGATTAACAAACCTTATTTTTTTAATGTGATTGAGACATGTCTGTCTCACTGATGGGATGACTGCTAATCTGAGCCATCTGATTTAACTAATTCCATGTTTAATCCTTCTGAAACTTGTAGTGAAGAAGAGGAGAAACTGGCACAGACATGACTACACAGAGCCAGATGATGGCTCCAAACCAGTGCAGGCTGGAACACGGACCTTTGTTAAGCAGCTGCGGGCTCGCTCTTTCCCAAGGTACAGAACCTTTCTTACGTACTCTGGTGGGAAAACAGTGAAATGTCATCTGAGTGTGTGTTAGAGAAAGTGACTAACATTTCTCTACTTGACATTGTGAAGCTTGAGGATGACATCCTCCCTCTTCAGAATTCTTCCCAGTGCATCCCGGTTTCAGATGGATACATTTGCCTTTTCATGCAGTAGCTGTTCAAGTTTTGCACTGGGATGGGTTGTCTGTTGTGACTGCTGCAGGGTGGTCTGAGAGATTTTGAGTTTTGGGGTGGGTTTTTTTTTGTTTGTTTGTTTTTGGTTTTGTTTGTTGGGTATTTGTGCTCTTGGTGTCAGAATATTGCCTGTATATTCCTTTAGTTCAGGCGTAGTTCTCAGTTTCATAGAACATACACATGAACTGGTAGAGTCTACCTATTCTTGCATGCTTTAGAAGAAAGTGGAGAAACATGATTATACTTTAATCCTGAGTTTGGTTGGCTATCTCACTGAAACATAATGACTTACAATTCTTTAGAGCAGTTGGTGGTTGTTGTTAGCAAAATGTACTTTAACGCCTTCTCTGAGAATTCCTTTTCCCCATCCTTTTAAGTTACTCTCTTTGGTCATACAGAAAGACTACAAGTTTCCAGATGATGCATTACAGTAAAAATTCCTTTGCTTGTTGAGGTTGTTTCCTTGGTCTTTTAGTTAAATGCTTAGTAAAACAATACTGTGTGTTTCTTTTTGATTCAGATGTAGCCATTCCCGTCTGTCTTCCTCCAAACTGAGACTTTTTTAATTTCAGTAGTGCTTGGAGGATGCTTTTCTGCTAATACTCCATCCTTTTTTTCCACCAGTGCTGATGAAGTAATTTTGAAAATGCATGGAAGCCAGTTAACACAAAGATACCTGGAGAAACATGGGTTTGATGTTCCCATTATGGTTCCTAAATTAGATGGTCTGGGACTCAGACTTCCTCCGCCAACTTTCTCTGTTTTAGATGTGGAACGCTATGTGGGTAAGAGTCACTCTGGAGTACTTACTTAAAATGATCCTGTCTGTAAAATAAAATAAATACTTGCTAATACTAAATGATTAAATACTAAATTATTATAAGAGCTTCCAGAGTGCTAAATATTTATTCTAAATTCAAGACTAGGAGAGAGTAAAATCAACGCTATCGTTTGGAGTGGTTTTTTCTCCCCCCCCCTTTTTTTTCTTGTGTGTCTGTCTGTTTGGTAGATGTGTGATAGGACTACAGCCTTATGTCTCAACTTTCAAACCTGTTAATTTCAGGGCAAGCTATATGTGGAATGCTGAAGGTTTTTTTTCTGCTACATGTAGTCCAAGGATAATGGGAATTGAATGAATCACTCTTAAAATTAATAAATTTAATCATTGGTTAGGCTATGACAAAACCTCATGTTTTGGACTCAGTATATTGGCCTTTCTGAATGAAATCTTCCTGAAATTTTCCTACCTTGGCCTCCTTTGTCAGGAGAGGCTTCCCAAGGACCACTTCTTATCAGATCTCTTACCAGTGTGTAATTGTGCCAGCCTGATGTAAGTGTGCAGTACAGACAGAGGCTGAGGCAAGTGCAGCAGGACATTTCCTGTAACACATGGTACAGCTGAGAGTCTGAGTATGTTCTCATCATCACCTGATCTAATGATGTGTGCTGAAAGTAGGTTTTCTGTCCATCAATATTTTACAAAGGCACCAGAATAGGCAGTGTTGTCACCATTGTGATGATGAATAGAAATGTCTGTTCTGCCTTAAAGAGTAATTATCATAGTGATATTTCTGAATCTTTTTTTCTGGATTACTGCCTCTTTGGAATCAGATAGAAAGTTGGCTGTCTCATCCTGACCTGTCAAGATTTCCAGCTCAGAGAAAAAATTGGAATGCCACAGATTTACCTTCCTATTACTGAAATTAAAAATAAGAAAACTGACTAAATACTATTTCAGCTGGAATTTATCAAGATGATACAAACGCACAGTTGTAAAGTGAATATGTTTATAATGTACATCTAGGCATGTTTCCAGCATTCCAAAATTGTGTCAAATTTGGCCATTGTGTAACTAAAAGGACATAAACCAATTGCTGTTATAGTGGTGGTGTTAGTCCTTTCTCTTGGCTTGTCTAGTTCTCTAAAGGTATCACTTCAGAACACATGGTGTGTGACCTCCTCTCTGTTGTCATCAGAAATGAAGCACACCCATGATAATTATTCAGTGAAAGTACTGCATGCTTGCAAGTTGTGCATATACGTAAGGAAGGTGGGGGTTTGGTGATGCTTGATAGGAAAAGTGAGGAAGAGATCTGCCCTGATGTCGTGGTTTGAGAGGAAGTAAGTTTTCTGGGATATGCTGTGGTCACCAGTAGGTGTTAATATTGGCACCTGGTGTGGCCACTGGGGACATTGGATAATGTGGCCTCTGAGAACACAGGGGTTAAAAAGCAGAGCGCTCCTGTAAGAAGTTCTCGTGGGTTTCGGTGGGGAAAGAGTTCGGATCTGTCCCCCTGTCCAGCTGCTGCTGCTGGGCGGGCGAGGGGCAGCCATGCAGCCGGGTGAGGTAGGCTGGGGCTTGGACAGAGATGGGAGGTGAAGAGGCCCCAAGGATGGAAGGGTGGGAGAAGCACCAGGAGGAGGCATCGGGCAGCCTCCCCAGGAGAGAGAGAGAGAGAGTACAGCCTGTGCCTGGACTGTGCTACCTTGGAACTTGATAACATGTGCCGGCAGCACAGCTGAGAAGGAGAAGAAGTGGGGGGGCAGCGAGAAGGTGTCCAGCCGCTGTGGGAGTTCCTGAGAAGGCAAAGCCCGAGCTTTTAACCCTTTTTTGGACAATGAAAACTTTGCAGAACATTAACCTTTCCTAGAAGAGAGATAAAGTGGAAGAAAGAAATGTGCAAGGGTGAAGGTCTGGGCAAGTGAAAGATGTCGGGAGAGTACAGAAGAATCTTAGGTTTGAAGAGATGATGGAGTGGCCTTAGCTGGACTCTTCTTGTTATAGCCATGGACAGAACCATGTTCCTTGTGACACAGAGACTGCATCCAGAGGGAGGCAATGGCTCAGAGCCAAGAGGGTTCAGTGTTGGTACCCCTCGGCCCCAGGGGGTGAAATTTGGGAGGGAACAGGTGTCCCGAAGGTGAGACTGTGCTCTTTTTGGTACGGGACAAAGCATCCTTAAAAGGACAACCCTAGAAGCAGCTCTGGTCCATGTGCTGTGGTGAGAGCACTGGACATGGAAGGAAGAGGTCACGATGGCAAATGTTCTCTGGGCGGTGCCACGAGTGACATGGAAACACACGAGGTTTCAACAGTGTTTCCTGGGGAAGCCTATGGTACAAGAGGGACTCCTCTCCTCTTGATGAACTGAGAATTGATTACCTAAAGGGTGGTGATGGACTGAGAGTTGGTGATTTTGGGGGATAGATGTATTGGAAATTTGGTGGGGGGAGGAGGAAATGTTTTTGAAAAGTTTTCATTTTCCCTGTGTGTTTCTTGCTACTTAGAGTTGTAGTTTAGTTAATAAAGTTTTCTTTTCTTTATTTCTAAGTGGGGGCCTGCTTTGCTTGTTCCTGGTCATATCTCACAGCAGACACCAGGGAGCATATATTTTCATGGGGGCACTGGCATTGTGCCAGCATCAAACCATGACGCCTGATAACTTTCTCCATGCTACTCTTTGCAATTGCAGCCATAAACCCATTTTTTTTAAAACAGATGCAGCCATTCTATACTACTCTTTCTTTTTGGTTAACCACAGGAAAGAGGATTTATTTTTAGAGTGTTTTCAGTTCTGTCCTTGGCTGATTATAGTAATTAAAGTTAAACCTAATAAAAAGTTGGTTTATACTGATCTGTCTCTCTTCCGAGAGAATAATGATAGTAGTAGAGTTTTTCTGCAGAATTGTTTTGATAAAGACTGGAAAAAAGCTAATTTTCTCTTAAATTCCTGAAATGTCTTTTATCTGTGATAGCCTTAAGAAGGTCATCCTGTTTTTTACAGGTGGTGACAAAGTGATAGATGTCATAGATGTAGCAAGACAAGCCGACAGTAAAATGAAGCTCCATAATTACATTAAATACTTCACAAATCCTGACCGACCCAAAGTATTGAATGTGATCAGCCTGGAATTCTCGGACACAAAGTGAGTATTGACTTCAGTTCCTTGAATGTAGGAAGTGGTTTTCACGAAGCTGAACAGTATGTGTAGGAATATAATGCCTGTAGTGGGAAAGACAGGAGGAGGTGTATTTTATGTAGACTGCCATTGTCATGTAATATGGGTATAAAACATATTTATTAGTTCATAAGTAATGTCTTTGTAGGAAGCTGTCATTTAAAAAGAGGTGTGCTTACTCCTGCGTATATTAACAGATCTTTTTTGTTTGTTTGTTTTTTAAAAGGATGTCTGAATTAGTGGAAGTACCAGACATTGCCAGAAAGCTTTCGTGGGTGGAAAATTATTGGCCAGATGATTCTGTCTTCCCTAAGCCTTTTGTTCAGAAGTATTGCTTAATGGGTGTCCAGGACAGCTATACAGATTTTCATATTGATTTTGGAGGAACATCAGTTTGGTACCACGTTCTCTGGGTATGAATGCTGCTTGATTTACCGAATCACAGAATATGCTGTGTTGGAAGGAACCCATGAGGATCATCAAGTCCAACTCCTGGTCCTGCTCAGGACAGCCCAAGAGTCACAGCATGTGCCTGAGAGCATTGTCCAAGCACTTCTTTAGCTCTGTCAGGCTTGGTGCAGTGTCCACTTAGCTGGGGAGCCTGTTCCAGCACCCAGCCACCCCCTGGATGTCTATGACTATATGAAACAAAAGTTATTCAGTGTGCAGCCTTCTGTCTGTGGCATTATCACCTGCATGAAATCCTGGGCTTGCAATGCTAAGGGAGGAGGCTGAAAGTGAATTACTGATCTCTGGTGTTGCATTTTTATGCTTTTACTTAGTATGCTTTTGGTGACTTGTAGACTGTAATTGGTAGACCTGTGAGTGACATAGTGAGGTTTTAGCAGGAAAAAAATAATTGAATGAAAATCATTGGCATACTCAATTTTTTATTCTCACAAATCTGACCATGTGTACATCATGGAAGAGGCAAGGTGGTTTCATCCATTCATTTTCTCCCTTGGTAGGTGTGGGCATATCCATGAATTGTTTATAAAAACTGGATATTTTTGTATTCCATGAAAAGTTCTGGTGTGTTTGTTTGCTCCCTTTAAATCACAAGACACCACCTGTTTAATATGCTGTATCTAAGCTCTTGGTGGATCGCATTTGTGACACTGCCTGAACATGCCATAGTGGGAAGATGGAATACTTTACATTTAGGTCAATCTGTTACTTCAGTAGGAGTTGTAGTGTACAACCTACTTCAGTAGGTTGTAGTGTACCTCTAGAAAAACATTAATTTATTTGTTTGGTATATTTGTTCAATAGGGTGAGAAGATATTCTACTTGATCAAGCCCACTGATGAAAATTTGGCTCTCTATGAGTCCTGGAGTTCATCTGTCACCCAGAGTGAAGTGTATTTTGGGGACAAGGTTGACAAGTGTTACAAGTGTGTTGTGAAGCAAGGACACACTTTATTTGTCCCAACAGGTAAGACTTTACTCTTGGTATTAGGACTTAGCAAGTTTAATCACCAGGAATTACGAATATTGTAAAATAATTGCATTATCAGCATTTGGTATCCTCTAAAATTATGGATAAGAGAGAATAATAAAACAATTAGAACTTTAGATTTTCAAAGCAAGTAATTCAGCTTTTAAGATTGCCTGACAGTCATAACAATTATCAGGGAATGAAAGGGTATTTGTTACTCCATTAGAAGACAACAAATTAAAGTTGATTTTGATTATCAGGGAAGTAGTTCCAATTAATAAAGCACAGATTGTTCACTATTTGTTAAGTATTCAGACTGAATTCTTACCCTAATTTTATAATACAGTTTTATTTTTACACATTTCAGTATTGCAAGGCCTACTAAGCCTAATTATTACAAAAACATCACATAAACTTATGCTGTAGGCTAGAGTATGAAGAATAAAAGTTGGGTGGGTTTTTTGGTTTGCTTTTGTTGTGAGAAATGTCAAAACAGTTCAAAACAATTCTTTAATAAAAGAATAAAAAACAGACAAATGCTTCAAACAAAACACCTCTCCCTACACAAACTCCCAAATACCATAAGCTTACAACTCTTTAATAAATCAAACAATATTTTGCCAATAAAGTGACTGCCAGGTTTTGGTATTTTTGCTTATCCAGTCTATCCATATAAATACTTTTTAGTATTTAATTGTTGAAAATTTGTACTGGGTGCTGTCTTCTCTTTTTTGAGCAGAAAAAAAGCTTTAAATACAAGGAGCAAGAAAATGATTTACAATTCTAGTTCTGGAAGAAACCTTGAAGATTATGATCAGTACATTATTCCATCCTGTACTTTCTAGACTACTTCATTTTTCTCATAGCTCAATTCTGTACCTGTGAGGTTCAGTGTTTACTGTTCTAGTTCACAGCTTGTACAGAATAAGTGCCATAGTACCTGATGAGGCCCTCTGTGTGCTCTTGACATTCCTGAACAGCCAGAGCTTTAAAAAATGTATTTCCAGCAAGAAATAGCATTAATTGTCCATGCATGTAAGTTCATAGATCTATGAACAGAGAAAGCAGAATTACAGAATGAAGAACTTTATTGTGACTCACAGAAAATAGTTACTGCTTTCTAAGTAATCAGCTGAATCTGAGCTATCACTGTAATATGGCCATGAAGAAAAGTATCATCAGATGATAATTTCTCATGTGTACATGTATTTCAATGTGTCTACACATAAAAAGGTACTTCCAAACACACATGTGCATGTATGTGTATACACACATACTTATTCATATACATATGATGGAGTGCAGCAGAAGAACCCATAAATTAAACTAGGTTTCAAGATAGGTGTTTAAAAAAATGTGAAATTCTGTAAGACCGAGGAGAGACTTTGACAAAAAAAATCCCCTGATCTCTGGTGAAAACCACTTGCTGTTTCTGCTTGCACTGGTGCTAGTGGATGTCATAATTATTTTATAATCTTGGAAATATGTTCAGAGTAGTCTTCTGATCTAAAATTAATTTTGCATGTAGGTGAATAAGATCTACTGGGAGGCTCTTTAAAGTTATTTAAATATAATTCAAGATATTCTGTGTGGTCTACACCAAATTTGCATTCCTCATTATATATACCTGGATCAAAAGTGCAGCATAAAAATAGCAAGCAGGAATGAAAATAATTAAAATCTTATGTTGATGCGGGTATGCTGTGAAACTGCTCATTATTAGCTGAATTAGGGCATAGATTGAATGCTAGTTTGTAATATGTAGTTGTTTGTGATTTGGTCTGATCTTTCCTCAAATTGGGAAGCTTCCTGTCCATCTTGCCTACACTCAGTGGAAGCATGAAGCAGTCTGCAAATGTCTGGCGAACTCATCTTGTGTCAAAGACCATCTGTAGGCATGCAAAATCAGATCTTGACAGAGAAAGTCTCCTTGTAGTTTACTTACACTAGAGCTCCACAGTATAAATTTCACAAATAACTATTTTTAATCAGGCAACTCATGTAATGTGTTCTTTTGTGTGCTTAGTTGAAGTTATCCCCTAGCAATTAGCTAGATCGATAGTGTAATGTTGGCCATGCTTTACCGTGTTGAATAGTGGATTTCTTAAGGACAATATTTCAATTATGTGACAAACTTTATAGTGTGTCTAGACTGGGTTTTAAACTGATCATAATTTCACTTGACTTAGAATGGCTGTATTTAGAATAATTTATGGGACCACTTCTGAATTCCTATTTGAGAAAGTTCAGTATTGCTAAATGATTTTATTTTGTGCAAACAACCCAGTTACTGTAAGCAACATGTAAATACTGAAAGACATACAATTTTCTTTTTATGACTTGATCCTTTGTTCAGTATATTTTTCCATTCCTGAGTTGTTTATATTTGTGGATTGGAATGAAACTTGACAAGTTGGCTTTGCATCCTTACCACCCCCTCCCTGTGATAAATGTTTTAAGCTTAATTATTTCAGAAAACTACAGTTCCATTAGATTTCTGAAAAATTGTAGTTTACATGTTGTTAAAATTACTTGTTCCTAGCACAGAATACAAATCTGTTTGCTTTTTTCTTTCAGGAGCAGCATTTTTACTTATATGTGTATTTAAGAACAGTCTTAGAATAATTCATGCGTATGTATTAAATTTCACAATATGTCATTTCAGGCTGGATTCACGCTGTGCTCACATCTCAGGATTGTATGGCTTTTGGAGGAAACTTTTTGCACAACCTCAACATTGGCATGCAGCTCAGGTTAGTCTCAGCTCTTCCTGTACTTGTTCCCCAGTAAGTAGGGTATTCTTTTCATAGAGATTTTTCTTCATGCACTTAACCAGGATCAAATTGGTACAGGCTCTCTAACTGACTATAGTGGCATTTTCAGTTAGAATGTATCAAGCACGTTCTCTTGTTTTACTTCTGCAAAGTTTGTTTCAAAAGCAAAATGAAGGCTGTGCAAGAATTTAAGTGACTAAAAGGAGGAAAAAAAAAAGAAAAAAAAAATCTACTTTGGAGATTAGTATAAGTGAGTAAAATAAAACTAAGCAAGCCCAGGTGTGCGACACTGAGTTGAAATGAGCATCCTCAAGTCAGCATTGCTCTAAGGGCAGCTGTATTTAGTTTTTGTCCAAGATGTAGAGCTGTCTTCTAAACATATTGTTTTTATTTATTACAGTGGAATCCTGATAAAATTCCATCTGTTAAAAGATCACACATTGGGTTTGTATCCTAGTTTTATGAAGTCCAACTTTATTCTTAGAAGTGCCGCAGTCAAACTTGATAAGGTCAGAGCCTGAATGAGACCAGAGTTCAATCTTGTCTGTGGTCTTGTTGGGGTTTAACTATGTGGTACTTGACTTCTTTTCTTTATCATGGCCATGGTTATTTTATTTCATTTTATTTTGGACATTGTGTCAATTTGAATGATTACATAGTTGAATAATTTGATAATTAAAACATTCATGGTTTTAATATTTGCATTTATTCAGGTGTTATGAAATGGAGAAGAGGCTAAAAACCCCAGATCTTTTCAAATTTCCTTTCTTTGAAGCCATCTGTTGGTTTGTGGCCAAAAACTTATTGGAAACATTGAAAGGTAATGCATGTTTTATTTTAACAGATGCACATATATGTGCTTTTATAATTATTTTTCTCTTAAGTGGTAATGGACCATGACATCAGTTTTTCTCCCAGGCTTCTTTCATATAATTTAAGATCTTTGAATATCCATTGATAGCCTTTACTTCAAGCAAGTAGTTCTATGAAATGATCCCCCTAACTTACATCTGTGAGTTTCTTCTTGGTGGCTTCACAGCTGAACATAGACGTTTTCTTGCACTTCTACAATTTTCTTTGGCCTTTCCAGTCACAGTGCCTGCTGTCCTCTGCTCCTGGTTGTGGAAGGAAAGATGTCTGTGAGGGCTTTTGTAGGAAAGATGTACCAGTTCCTATGGGCTGTGTTAAGTCACTTATATCAGTGCTTATCTAGGAGGTGTCTCAACAGCCTCCAGTTCTTAACAGTTACTGTTCTTCTCCAAACTTTGTCACCCATTCCTTAATTGCTGTAATTGTACCCATGTATGTTTGTGTTTGAGAGAGTGCCTATGTGACTTCACCTTTTTTTGCTCAAGTATCTTGCCCTCTGCCTGCTCTGTTTAATCTTAATAATACAATGTATTTCAAAGGACAGAAGTCAACCTTCAGAAGAGGCTGCTGAATTCAATTTCTGTTTTGGAATAGATCAGAATCCCACATGATGTCTTCTAATGTGAAAACCGTACAAGTTATTGAAAATTATCTCTTCTCCTTTCAGCAAATTAAAACATTGAACAGCCCTTGATTCCTAAATGAGCATTTGAAGTCTCACAGTGACCCCAGAGCAGCTCAGAAATTTTACCAAACAGAACAAACTCGCAGAAAACTTTTCCTTACAAAAAGAGTATTTTTATCTAGAAAGCTTGCTTTGGTTTCTCTCATTCATACATATTTAATGTTTACAAACTCGTCAGAAGCCATGGGAACTGTGTTCCTGCTGGAAAAGCACACATATGTTTCATAGCTAACTATAAGCTGTGTCTGTTCACCCCACTCTTCCCTCTCCTTTTTTTATCCCATGACTCCATGAGTCCATAGGCTGTGAGCCTCTTGTGTCTTAGGCTGTGAAACTTATTCTCATGTTATATTTAATCTTTGGTTTAGTACATGTTTTGTCACTGAACAACACTATGACCTATAAACATCACAAAAAATAAAAACGGATGTTTCCATGGCTGAGGTGAAGTTTATATTGGATTTTGGCATCAAGGCTCAAATGAATTAGGTGTTTGCTAGTCAGAATCCATTGTTTTATGAATAAAGAATGATGCCACTTCAGTTTTGTGGGGTAATGGTGATGTCCAGCTGTTAGCAGTACCTTTTTATGAAATTCAGGTCAGTGAACAAAATCAGCACAGCATGTCTTTCTGCTTCATTCTATAGAATGGTAACAGGGTCACAAACATTTTGAATTTGACTTTTTGTTTGCAGAAAGTGTTTCATGATAAGTATTATTGCATTCACCTAAATAGTTTTCTTAATTCTTGGGGTTTCAAAAGATGCAATGTGTGCTGTTGTTCATGTATGCTGTAGTCATTAATTTGAATTACTTTTAACTCATGCAATTGTTTCTATTGCATCTAAAAGATTTAGCCTATGGTACTCCATTGTATTCTTAAAATTTTATCAACTGATTCAGCTAATGGGCAGGAAGATTTCTGCTGCCAGTACCTCCCATACCCTTTAACAAGTAGGAGGCCTTTGAGGGAAGAACAGCTGTTTACTCACAGAACCTTCCTTTTTCTGCCAGCTTCCTAATACATAATCCATAAGAATGGTGTTTTATTAGTGTATTCTTTTAAGGGGATAAAATGAGCCAAATGGTTCTAGTGTTGATCCATTTGCTATTGACAAGTGGAAATACTTGTCAGGAACATGAGGAGAGGTTTTAATCTACTTTTGGTTGTTTATGGAGGATTTCTCTTTTCCCTTCCTTTTTTTACTCCTATGAAGCAAAAGAGAGAATGAAAAGGAATTGCAATCAGTTGGGAACACAACTTCCCTAAGAAGAGGAGGTTCTGAAACAGGGTGGTTTCCACCCCCTGTCCCTTTGATTTTGGGAGTAAAAATGGTGTAAACCATGTGAGGGAGAACTGTGATAATTGGAAGGGTGACAAAAATGTTTGGGAAGTGGAAGTATGCTAGTGTGAGCCATTTGCATATGTATGGAGATAAGCAGTGCAAATTCAAATTTAGAGATACATCCCACATCCTGCTGGTCCCCTTTGACTAAAATATTTCTCAATGAAATAAAAGTTTCTTCATATTTCTTCAAATGTTTTTTTTTCTCTATTTTAGATCTGGATTCTTTTTCCCTAAATGACCTTTAGTATGTTGTAAACTTAACCCTAATTCATACAAGAATAAATTTAAAAAAAGAGGGTTTTATGTAGAATCACTCTAGGGTTGGATTTGCTTTTTTCCTGGTCCTTCTTGTTACAGTGTGCACAGCATGCCATGTTTCATTTGCTTGAACAATTTTTTCTTTACTGTGCTCTTGCACAATGGCAACTTTATTGGCTGAAGGGTAGGTATCATTCTATTTTTTTTCTTGATGTGTTTCTAAATTGGTTTCTGTATCTTTCTAGAACTGAGGGAAGATGGTTTCCAGCCTCCAAGCTATTTAGTGCAAGGAGTGAAGGCTTTACTTACTGCTTTAAAATTATGGATGAAAAAAGAAGTACGTATAAGTGATTTTGTTTGCTATTTTGGTGAGCTCTGTTTTCATTTAAAACTAAGTGAAGATCTATGCCCTTTCAAAGTTTAAGATTTATTTTTATCTGTTTGTTAATGAGTAGTGAAAAAGTCTATTAGAAGTATGTACTGCTGATTTGGGGAAGAATCATAATGCCAATTTTATATTCCATGATTAGTCACTGAACAACGCTATGACCTATAAACTTCATAAAAAATAAAAACTGATGTTTCCATGGCTAGGGTGAAGTTTATATTGGATTTTGGCATCAAGACTCATCAAGACTTACATTCCAAAAATCATGATTCCATGATTATTCCAAGTCTATTAGGCCATTTAATAAGCTCAAGTATTATAGCTGATTGAGGTAGAATCTTGCTTTACCTCAGGACAGGATAAGAATGCCAGAGGATAAGGTGATAAGGTGGGGAACTTTCTAAGGAATGTGTTAATACAGTCAATTAATCCTCATCTGAGGCAGTGGAGGTATGGGAATACCATGGCATTTTTCATTTTGCATTCATGTCAGTGGTGTGGAAAGCACATTTCAGCTACATCTGCTGAAGAGTCAGTTTAGATTCAGATTGAGGAATATTAACTTCAATTGAAAACTCTCCTTGCTCAACATTGATTGACTCTTGAAAAATCATAAGTATGCCATCAGTGCTGGCTTTGCTGGTGCTCTTTTCTCCAGGAAAGCTTGTTTTGGCACAGAGCTGGGTCTGGCCTAACTCCATGTGTTTTTTCATGTGCCTATGATAATAAACCCTCTTGGAAGCAGTGCTCCTGGGAAGTGCTGTTCCCTGACAGGCAGTTTGGTTCTGACTGAGGGTATTAATTCTACTTTTTTGCTGCTTGTGACATTGCCTTGTTGCAAGCCAGACTTGAACTGGCTCTTTGAGATCTCTGCTCTTTCTGCCCACAAATTCAACTTGTAAGAGAACTTAGCATGTATGTATGATACTACATATGATAATTGCATAATGCTGCATCCAACAGTATGAGTTCTGTGGAACTGGACATGAGATGCAGATGCAGAGGTGGTTTTTATGTGTGCAATGTGTTGGGGTCCAGACTGTGTAGCATTACTGATCCCAGATGAAACTCTGCTGGCCCTCTGTGTTGGTTCTCCAGTGTCTCTTGGTCTCTGCTGTTCTGGATGAAGGCTTGTTAGCGAGCAATGCCTCAGTGTTTATGGGATGTTGGGCCTAAGCTCTTGAACCACGTGTGAATCCAAGCCATCTTTGCTTCTGTGGCATGGATAATAAGCAAGCCAAGTGATTAGGCTACTGAACTGAGATCAAACACAGCATATATAAATTCTGATTTTGATTTGAAATTGGATTAGCATTCCTTTTTTCTAGATTGCTGTAGTGTAGTATTGTAGCATTTGTGTACTGTCTAGTAGGTCATTGAGTATTTTGATTCATGTGGAATGTGGTACATTCTCTCATTCTCTGTGGAAGAAAAATCAATTGCACTTGCTGCATTCTGAATGCTTATTAATGAGACCTTTGAGTATTTCTAAACCACTGGATGAAGAGACACAGCCATTGTGAGGGAAGTGCAGAGCATCAGTGATTCAGCCACAGTGTTGTCTGCTGTCCACCAGCTATCAAGTTTCATACCTTACA
Organism: Camarhynchus parvulus; assembly: GCF_901933205.1. NCBI lineage: Eukaryota > Metazoa > Chordata > Aves > Passeriformes > Thraupidae > Camarhynchus > Camarhynchus parvulus. The sequence continues at coordinate 13,779,136 of NC_044586.1, forward strand.
GCCATCTTCTCTGGCTGCTGCTTCATTCTTGAGCCAGTCCTGCTGTGCAGCAGACCATGTGTGAGATAGGTTTGGAGCTGTGGGCAGGTGAGGACAGGAGGAGCTTTGTGCATTGCAGTTTGATCTGCTCATGCTGAGGATTTCAGACAGTTCCTGAAAAATGGCAAACACGTGCTCCTCAAATGAGAACACCTCTCTCATGAGCTTTCACATTTGTGTCATGGAGCATGTCTTTTCAACATAGATTAATTATCTTAGAGAATTGTTTTGTGCCATTTTCTAGAGAATTTCAAACTCATCTTCTTTTGAGACAGTGAAGTAGGAAGGATTGAATGGTCCTAAAATGACCAATAACTTGATGGAAAAATTATACAGTTTAGTGACAGAGCTGCTGTTTTCTCCAGGGTGAATATGTAGAGGTGTGATACATTCAAAGAATGAACAATTGTAAATAATAGCAGCTGATTTAATCTTCCCTGTAGAATTAGGGGCCCTGAAATGAATAATCATATCATGATGATATGTTGGTGTTGGGTTTTGTTGGGAGGGGGAGAAAGGATTTGTTTTAATGACTGAGAGGAAGACAGGTTCAATGAAATGCACATACAGTATTGAATTGCTTCTAGCAATCATTTTGCTGCTGAATCTCATTTTTGAAATGTGGGTAGCTGAAAGTCTTTTATGATGTTTTTCCATTTAAGTAGTTGATTACAGGAATTCAAGGCAATCATTCTAGCCTGTGTGTTAAGTGATGTTTTATCTGTTTAATTCTAACTAAAAGTGTTCTAAATGGACATTTAAACTACATACAAAATATTTTTTGCTGGATCTAACTATAGAGTATTTGAACTTTTGTTGTGTGTGTATGTATATGAAATCTGTCTCTGATATGGTTTCAGAGGATTAAAGGGAACATAAACTCTTACAACTTCCTATATTGTTTATAAGGAATAGGGATATTTTTCCTAAGTTGCATTTTCCAATCTGCTAGATTTTAAATAAGCTAAGAAGGTAATTTTTAAGAATTGGGTGTCAGGAAGATGTCTAAAAATCTGCATCTTGGTTACTCATGATTATTCTTGAGATTACATTTTTTGTCAGGGTGAAATTCCCTTAGTATTATGGTGTTTTTAAAGTCATAACTCTAATTAATGTTGAAGTATTCCTCTATTCTGACCGTGGTAAAGGGAAAAAAGGTGATTACTCTACTGAGGATAAAAAAAATAAAGTGGTTGTCAGTATGGCTTTCTGTTACCTCTTCTTTGGAATCTTGGAGACACTGAGGAATATCTGCTGGCTACTAAAGCTTGAACTGGAAGCTACTGCATGTGTGTATCAGCCCTGGCTGTTTGTGATCGTTATTATAGAAATGAATCTGGTTTTTATTTTACTTTTATTTTTTCCCTTGTAGTTTTGTTTATTTCATATTATTTCTGCTTTTATCTGGAAAAAAACCCCCAAAACTAAGTATCTTTTTCTTCTCCCTTTGCACACAGCTTGTAACAGAACATGCCTTTGAAATTCCAGACAACATTAGGCCTGGGCATCTCATCAAAGAGCTCTCTAAAGTGATTCGTTCTGTAGAGGTAAGAACAGAGGCAGCCCTACATAAGTCTTCAGAAAATAAATCTTTGAATTGGGCAACTCCATCAATGTTATGCTTCTGGATGACCATATTCTCCTTTTAATTTATTACCATTCATTTAATAATAGAATATTGAGAGGAAAACTGTTTGGAATACTCAGCTATGGGTATTTCAGCTAAAGAAAATGGACAGTATTATTATTTATTATTATTATAATTAATTATGTATTTTTGTTGATTTTTAGATTTTAATGATGAAATTATTTGTAGTTAACTACTTAAAATTATTATTATTGTGAGTTCTGGTCCAGTTGTCATCTCTTTTGCTCACTCCTCTGTTTTGTGGCTGTGTGTAATATCAGTGAGGGAGTTTTTTTTTTTGTTTGTTTGTTTGGGTTTTTTTTTTGTTTGTTTGTTTTTTGTTTTTTGTTTGGGTTTGTTGTTGTTGTTTTTTTGTTGGTTTTTTTTTTGTTGTTGTTCTTGTTGTTGCTTTCCCATACCAGTGTTTTACTCCTTTATTCTTCAGTGGTTATTGATTCTTGAAAAATTTTCACATTTCCATGTGAAGAGAATGGGTCTGAGGGGATGTGATCTGTTGTGTACAGTACATGTCTACCCTGTGCTGCCTTCCTGAATGAAATCATGTGTTTTGGTGGCACTACTCTTGTGGAATAGCATAAAAGCCTTAAATGAAAAAAAGGTGCAGTAGAACTAAACTTTGTACATCAAATCCGAATGAAACATGTAGTTATTTCTCTAAAACATCTAACAATTTTCCTTACATAATTTACATTTAATTAGATGAATAAGAAGTAGTACTTAAATATGTGGATTTATTCCTCTGAGACTATTCTGAAAAGCGCTTTTAATTGCAGGAGGAAAACAGCAAATTAGTTAAAACTCAGGGAATTCTTGGTGTGTCTCCAAGTTCACGATCTTCACATGAAACAGCTTCCCCTCACCAGTCCAGGAGAAGGGTGAGGAAGCTGCGAGACCATGCTACCAAAACTCCTTCTAATCTGGACATCCTGGAACTTCACACTAGGGAGGTACTGAAAAGGCTGGAGATGTCACCATGGGAAGAGGCAAGTATTGAGTTATGTGCAAGGAAAAACAAAACCAGAGTAGTTTTCTAATCTCTGTTGAAAAGAAAATGGTTTAAGATGCGTAAGAATACAGACTAGAACTCTTTGTCATATGAGATATGGAGAGATTGTTTCAGATTTTATGTCAAATGTAAATTGCTTTGAGCTAAGAAAGTTCAGCTAAACGCAAGTTACTTTCCATTGTTGATATTTTGCTGTCCTTAAATCAGTTCTGAGATATTAATATCAGGGAGCGCATACCCAATCCAAGAGTTGCTGTAGCAGTACCAAGCTGAGCTTCTGGCTTGCCTTAGTATATTGGTATTTCTCCGAAGGAAACATAAAAGGAGTATTGTAGGAAAGTTGTATTTGTTTCAGGTGCTTCAGGAAAGTATAGATGGTTCAAGGAAGGAGAAGGTGCAGTCATCTCCTGAAGTTCTTTACATCCAAACATGTTTTGTTTGAGCTTTTTTCAGTTGGTTATCTGTGTGGTAACCATCCTAGTAGTGAATTTAATCTTTTATGGAGTGCAGAAAAACAATTGAGTTCATAAGAAGAAATAATTAGCAAAATTGCTTTTACTTCTTTAGGATATCACAAGCTCAAAACTGAATGGGAGGTTTAACAAGCCCTTTCAGCCCTCTTCTACAGTACCTGAATGGAGAACAAAAGACAATGATCTTCGCCTTCTGCTGTCAAACGGAAGAATAATTAGGTATAAAGGATTGCTTGTGGATACTTTTTCCTGGTCATTGTGGTCTGGAGTATGCTAATTGTTAATATTTCTATTTGTAGAGCTCTTAAGTTCTTACCAGTAAGAGTCTGGTTAGGAATACAGGAGTGTCTGTGTCTGCTGTCCCCTAGTGGAGCCACAGTTAGGAAGTGAAGAGGAAGGGATTCTTTGCATGTTCCTTTGTTACAGCATTTCATTCACTTGCTCAGTGGGGTCTGTACTGAAGGGAATGCTTCAAAGTAGAAAAAGTTTTTTATCTATTTATAAGAGTGCTTCTCATTAAAAGTACTCTGGTGTCATATCTTTATGGAAATGACAGTTGTATAGGAAGTAAATGGGAATGCCTACAATTCAGAATGAAGAGATGAGCATAAGAGAATAGTACTGTTACATCTTGAGAGTGTGTTCTAAATAATGGAAGGAAAATGGTTGCTTCAGGTTTTTTAAGAGTAAAAACTGACTTCTTTTTTTTTCTTGTGAGAAGAGATGAGAGACGTCCATTTACAGATCGAAGTCTTTACACAGCAGACAGTGAAGATGAAGATGACAGGACAAGGTCAAAAAAGACAGCTGTGAAGGTAGAAGAGCAGCCCTCAGGATTTGAAGGAGAAGGGAATGCAGATGCCCAGAAACCACTGAACAGTAAGATTGTCTCCAAGTCCTATCACTTGAACATTTTGATGGTCTCAATGAGGGTCTAACTACTGTTTATAAAATTTCAGTCTGACTGAGTATATAGAGGATAAAGAAATAAATCAGAGCAGTAGTATTAGAAGTTACACAAAACATTTCTTAAATATTTGTCTACTGAAGAAACTAACAGGATAGAGATGAAAAGTAAAACTCACCTTTTTGTGTTAGTGCTGTCTTGAATGCTATGGAGAGCATTTTTCACAGTGGAGATTTAATTGGTGTTCTGGATGAGTATTTGTTATCTAGGTCTGCTTCATAATGTAAGAATGCTGATTGGATTTTGCTTTTAAAACCAAAATATACCTCATTGTGAAAAGCTCATCATTTCACTATAGAGAATGAAAGTTTATAATACATAGCCATTTTAAACCTGACAATTTCATAGTTGATCATACAATTTTGTATGTTTTACTAATGAATTGATTTATTGCATACAAGTGAAAAGATATAATTTAACATCACTAAAATCTTATACATTTGACCTTTGTAATCTGCAAGGTTAGGAAAGAACTTAGGTTATCTGTAAAACACTTTCATTCCACTTTGCAGTGCTTTAAACCACCCTTCACTGGGAACTAATCTTTAGTGGTCTTTTGGTAGCCTCCTGCAAAGTGTTCAGCAGCGATGATCACACAGCTTATTAGTAAAGTATCAATATTGAATGCCTGTTGCCAATGCCTGTTTTTAATGGCTCTTACCTGTGTGCAGACAGAATTAGTCCTTGGCATAGCTATTCTGCTGCCTCCTGAATTAAAAGTCGCATCCATTCACAGTAGAGCTTAAAAGGGCTCAGAAGGTGTCTATTACAAAGTGAAGTCAACACTTAAAAAATGATAAGACTCCTCTGGAGGCTTCCAGTTCCGAGTTTCCTGCACAACAGACCATACCATTTGACTCTGCTGTCAGCCTGAATAAAATATTTAATTATTTTCATTAACAAGGCAAACTATAATCCCTGTTGACTGTGCTTCCATATGTCACAGAGGACAGTATTAAAATACCTGTACATGAGAGAAGTCTCTCTTGGGTATTCTTGAAACAGGACAAACAGCTTGTTGAGTGAAGGCTTACTGCAGTGGTTTTCAACTTCCAAAATTAAACTAAGTAAATCAAACTAAATTTTGCACTTGAATCAAAGATTAAATCATACAGAGAAATGGTAGCTTTTCTTCAAAATTATTGCTCTTATTTGATACAGAAAGAACATGGCACTGAGTATCCAAATGCATTAAATTTACTTAGAACTAGAAGTGAATGTTGAGATTGTTCTTCCAAAAAATGAGCGCTCAGGACTAATCCTGGTAGTTTTAATTGAATATTGAGTGTCTTCAGACTTCCCTGAGTGTGTGTTACATGTGAGTATTTTGCCTTAACTGAGACTCTAGAGAGGGGAAAGGCATTGTCTGCAGAGAATTCTGGCAGAGGAACTACCTGTTCCTAGAACAGCTGCCAACTTTGGTTGTTCTTACTGGGATTGAGGCCAAGAGGAATGTCCACAGACAGATGCCTTTAAACTGATCAAGCTCTATCTAGCTTTGTGTGTCATGCCAAGATCCTGGTTTTAAATGGTGACCCAGTGTTAGCAGAGGGACAGAGATCAAGTGCTGTCCTTAATATTGAGCAAGATACTTGGTGTGAATGAAGGGAAAGTGGTTTGAGATCTTTCTTAATTCACAGTGTCTTAGCCTGATCTCACAGATAATGACTACTCTCATTCGCCCAATTTGGGAAATATTCCTCCTTGTCTCTGGAGGCATACAGAGCAATGTAGTTTCTTGGAAAAGATAGTAGTCTAAAGGAAAGTTCTCTTGATCTCTAAAATTGTTTTCTGTATTGTTCTTGCTCTTGCTTATCCTAGAATCTTATTTGCCTTTTTGAAATGAGCCAAAGGCATGAGTTATAGTCAGAAATCCCTTGGGTTGTTTTGAGCTGCAGTGATTAAAAGCATTAATTTATCGTTATATGTTGAGCATTACTTTATATAGCTTAATTTCCTATCCAGTGGTGTTGCTCATTTAATGTGCTTGGATATTCCTCATGGTTCTTTCTAATACTCTCTTAAGTTTAGTTAGTCTTCTCCAGCTTTTAGTCCTAGCTGTTCCATTTATTCACTTTCTGACGACAAATCTCATGTTAGCTTTCTTTTGACTCTAAAAGTAGTTATCACTGTGCAGTGTTTAGAAATAATTAATATCCCTTCAAATATATTTGATGCTTAAATGTGATCTTTGTCACAGTCTTCAATAGGAGCAAACCTCAACTAGAATTGCAGTGTATACATAGTTATAGGTACATCCTTTATTCTTGCATAATTATAGTTAGGAAGAATTGTGTTCTTTTATGTAATTTCATGTGAAACTATGCTGAAAGCAAACCAACATTTCAATTTTACTTGTCTTCGTTCTAAAGTTAGTTTCTGATTTGTTCAGCTTTGCTTTCAGCATTGTTTTGTACGAAACTATAAATACTTTTAAAATCATGTTTCTTTCTTTGGACCCTATTTTCTTGACACAGTCATTATTTTTTTACCCTATTTTGCTTTTCTACAAAAAACTTACGCTACCTGAACTGCACATTGTCATCTTTAATGAATTTGTACTTAATCAAAATTTTTGCCAGCAGCCTTGACCCAGGTATACATACAGCTCATTCCTGGCCTTGAGCCCTGGAATCCAAACACTTAGCAATGTGTTTCCTGCTTGTGGTTCCTTAGGACAAATGCAGTCTTTTAGGGGTACATGCTGGTGAGAACTGCTCTGGCTCCAACCTGTACAAAAAAAGCCCAGAAACTGCCCAAGTGGCATGTCTGAAGTGGGTGCCCTTTGGGAAAGAAGAAATATAAACTGTTTTTTCCTGTCTTCATCTGCTCAATTGCTTGAGGAGTCTATTGGTCAGCAGTAGGAAACTTGCTATCATCCTAAGCAAACTTGTGAACCAGATCAGTGTGTGCATTTGCCTTTGTTTACAGACTGTTAAAACAAAATATGTGTTTCTTGGGTTTTGCTTCAAAAATAATTGTTAAATATTAACGTAGTTAATGGTGTGTCTTATATTTTAATCCTTTTCTCTGCAGTGTTCTTTGAAAGTGTGAAATCAGAACTCAGGAATGGATCCTCAGAGTACTCTGATATTTCTGATTCAGAAGAATCTGAGCCTGATTGCACTACACAGGTACAGATTAAAAAAGTCTCAGAAATTAATGAAGCAATTAAATATAATTTTGCTCACATACTTCATATTTGTCTGGTCAAAGTTTGTGTTAAAGCAGCAATAACAAAGTATGTAGTTCTTGTTCAGATTAATATCAAACAATGTAGTGCTTCATTCTTCATTTATTCTAGTGGTGAGAAAAAAGATAAGATATGCTATCTTGCCAAATTTCATCTTCTTTGTCATTGAGGTGGGGTTGGCAGAGGATGAGCCCTGTTCTGGAACAAGCAAAGTCTGAGGAAAGTCAGATCCTAGTTGCTTTATTTATGTCTTTAATAACAAGTCTAAATTTCATCATTCAAATTATGAGTATCAACCACACAGTTTCCTTTTAGAGCACAGTTGATAGGAAACAATCTTGCAGGTATTCAGTTTTATGAACAACCTGAAGTGGCTAAATCTTTTTCAGGGACTTGAGACTGTTGGAAATGGATGGGAGTCCTCCATTTAAGGGTCTAGATTGTGGTGATTTCTTCAGAATTAAATGAAGTATGAATGCACACATATGTGTAGATATTTACAAACATTTTTAATACAACTTCTAGAATTTAGAGATGTGTGTATGTGTCTATAAATGCTTTAATTATTTTTTCGTTTGCAAATTGATTTGTACTTAGTAATTTAAATTCTTATTGTTTAGCAGTAAGGTGAAGTGATTACCTGGCATTTTTGTTTCATGCTTTTGGAAAGCTAATGCTCTTGGTCTTCCTTTCAGTTGTCAACCTATTATATGACTTTACAAGAAGTCTTCATATTCCTACTTTTTCCATGGTGGTCAAGATTTTTTTTTTTGATACTTGCTGTCTTTCATCATTATCTAATCTAAATGTTGGAGTAAGTGACAGGAACCTTCATGGTGTGATTTCTTCTGGTTTCCTAAACTGCATTGCCAGCAGCTTTGGCTCAGGTTTCCTTTTCTAAGACACAGAATCAGTGGTTACTCAGAAGTAATACATTTCATCTTTGCAGGAGAATATAGCCAGTTTTGTGTGACTTTGGAAATGAGTCAGTGTTTTATATTTATGCTGTACTTACTCTCCTAGTTTTTTCCATATTCTTCTGCTTTTTAAATTTAGGAAGCTGCTCATGTGAATGAAACTATTGTATAAAAATACCTCTTGGTGATAAAATGCATTTCATTCATTCCAGTTTTGTTTTTGATGGTGGGGATAATGGTGTCAGTCATTCAGAATTATGAATGTTCTGATCTTCTGTTTTCAAAACCTCTGTTGAGTGTCACATATATTCCTTGGCTTGAGAAAAAAAATAGTGATGTTCTCTGTACTTGTTGAAAATAGATTAGTCTGAATTACCAAGATGGAACATATGTACTGTAGCCCTTGCTTCCTGTAAAGGCATATTGAGTCACATATGGTTGCTCCACCTTTGAGAAGCTCCTGCCCATACAAGCTGTAATCTCAGCAGGAGCTGAAAAGCTCTTTCATTCATAAAATGAGGCTGGGCCACTGTAAGAGAGGCAACAGCTGTTGTGTCTCTGTTCCTGCTGTCCTCTGGATTTACCTGGGAGCATCTGTCATTCATCAGAGATGGTGCTGTTGACAGTTACATTTTGTGAGAGCAGGAACCAGAAGCAGTTTTGTGGGGAGGAATGTGTCCTGTTATATATATATAATAGGCATCAATTCTGTCTGCTGCTTGGAACATACTTCTGTATTTTTTCCCTGTATGTTAAATATTGAAGATAAGAATAATGCTCTCATTAAAGAGAATGCAGTGATTTGTGTATGGTGTCATATGTGAGGTGCTTTGTAAAAAATGGATTTTGGAGATGCCTTTGTATTGTGGAACATGTACTTATCAGTATTGCAAAATTTGAATGTGTAGCATCTCAGCTGCTATATTCAGATTAACTGCATTCTGGATACTATAAGTACAAAAACAGTTGGACCTTGAAGGTTTTGAGTTCTTCACTTAGCATGAATTGAGGTAGTGATGCCTTGTGAAGGCTGACCTAGAACAGAGGCTAGATAGAGCTAAAGGAATAAAGTAGGTATTTATTGAAATGCCTTAATGGATCTACCTTGGGCAGCACAAGAGCCCAGCCAGGGCTACACCCAAGATGAACCCAAAATGGTCAGAAAATGGTTGACCAGGTCACAAGGTCTCACACTTTGATAAGTTCCAGTCCATTTCCATATTGGAGTTAATTTTCCAATTATAGCTTTAGCTTAGGAAGTGCCATCCTTCTTGTTTTTCTCTCTTCAGTCCACATTGTTTATGCTCTTGGGCCTGGAGTTTGAATCATTTGTCCTTGGTCCCAAGCTAGGAAAGGAATTGTTTTGTCTCCCTACTTTGTGAAGAGAGCTCACCATCCCCTAATATGAAGCTCATAACTACACCCTAAAGCAGGACAGAATCTGAAAAATATAAAAGCTAAAACCTAAGGCATCAGTAGAGTCTCCACTTAGGAGCTCTGGTGACCATTCTTCATACTGTTTCCTCTTGTGTCAGCAGAAGGATTCCTCCACAGAGGAGTCAGAAAGCTCAGGTGATGAAGAGAAGCAGGAAGTAACATCCAATTTCAAAGAGGAATCTAAGGTCACAAGAGACCTTTGTCAAAATACCCAGAAGCCATCCAGAAATGAAAGTCCCAGTAAAAAGTAAGCACATTGTGGGCATTTTTTATGAACTGTTACATCTTTTAGCATGTATTTATGGTTCTACTTTATAGCAATGTAAAAATCAGTCCTTCAAAGGTTTCTGTTTTGAACTACTCACTACTCCCTTGATTTTCCTAGGGAATGTCCTACCTCGACAAGTACAGAAGAAGAAGCTATTCAGGGCATGCTTTCTATGGCAGGATTGCACTATACTACATGTTTACCAGGTCATACTCAAAGCACAGACTGCACAAATAAAAGAACCTCTCTTCAGGAACACAGAAGCTACTCCAGGAGTCGGCATAAAGACAGACAGCCATCTCAGAGCCACAAACCCATGGAATGTGGTAGGTATCTGAACTAAGGAACTGCTGCTCCTTGCTTTTGGCACAGTGCTCAGAATGGTCACTTAAAGTTACAGTTTTGGATTTGTAGTTATTAGATTAGTAGTTTTTTAATCAATCAGGCTGACATTTAAAAAGGTGTATTCTGTGGTTTTGCTTTGTTGTTGTGTTTTTTCTATAAAAGGTAAATATTACTTCTGAAAACTGGAACAAACTTAGCTCATCATCAGAATACCACTTCTAAATATTTCCATCTAAAAGTTTTGTGGCCTATTTACAAGAATGGGAAAGTTGTGGCTAGAGTGAAAGTATTAAAATTTAAACTTGTTAAACTTCTCTTTAGGTAGGTCTGTGAAGGAGGAGGAAGGAGACTTGGGAACTTCAGCATGGACTAGACACCTGAATGAAGCTTCGAGGATTACCCCTCAGGTAAAGCAATACTTAGAACATATTGAACACATTTTTATAGGAGAAGAGATCATAAAATTCTAAGTACAGAAGGCATGGTGGGCTGGTCTTTAAACACTGTGTATCTCGGAGATACTTCTGGTTCTGTTAAGTGGATTATTTTTGTCATGGATTTTTTCACTGTTATTGTTGTTTTGGGTTTTTTGCTTTCAAATTCTTTTCTGTCATAGTGCCTAATATTGAGGTGGTCAGGGCAATATCTTGAAAAATAAAAATACTGCATTAAAAATGTGTGAATTTATATTAATTCTAACTGGGGAAGCACTTTGTTTATTCATTGTTATTCCCAACAAGAACATCAGAACAAGTGGAACATGTTGATAGTGTGTATAGTAAAAATACTTGATTAGGAAATTGGTACTGCTACATTGATAGCTTTCAACAGCTTGCAGGTAGGAATATTTTTTCTGATGTCAAAATGGAATCCAGCAAGGAATTAAAGGTTGTGTGCCTTACACTCTGACAATCTGAGCTTTTCTACACTGTGAAATTTTTTAGTATTTCTGAACTTGTCTGTATTAGAAGCATTAGAATAATTAACTAGGACAACTAAAGTTGCAAAATTACAGCCATTAAATAGCACTGTTTCTAACTGTGTGCTTTGTGGTGTTTGCTTTGTAAGAATATTTGACTGCATGGTACACCTTTGCAGTTTGTAATTCCCAATTTAGCATTTATTCTTTCATCAGCTGAATATTGAAAACAAATTACCTATTAAAGTAGTCAGTGATTATGGTATGGCTTGTTACAGTGGCTGGTTTAATCAAGAACAATTGCATTTGTTTTGGTCACTGCAAGCTGAAAACAAGAAGTAGGGGAATTGAGTACATTATGTGTACTTTAACTGTAGCATTGCCCTTAGGTGCATATGGAAAAGCTTGCAAAAAACGATGTTAAGAGGTATCTATTCTAAAAGAAATGATGGACTCATAAAATGGCCACATACTGGTGGAACTGAAATACCTGTTTCGAAGACACAGTAGTATAATTGGAAAAAGTGGAGTGAACCTGTAGCCAGAAGCCATTAACTTGCTCGTCTTTTCTTATCATTTCTATACTAGGATGCAAATAAAACTCAAAAATATATCAAGAAGGAGGGTGCATCAGAAGCAAGTCTTAAGGTTCAGGAAAACAGAAGCATAGTCCACAGCAACAGCTTGAGTTTTCAGCATGGCAAATACACACGAGACTCCAGCCTGATGCAAGCAGAGTGTCAGCTGAGTGATGGCAGCCTTAGCCCTGACAGGCCCTATGGGGAAACGTCCTTGTCTGTACCACTGCACCCAACGAAGAGGCCAGCATCAAATCCACCCCCCATCAGCAACCAGGCAACAAAAGGTAATGCTGACCTCCATCCCTTTGCCAAAGTGGGCTGGGGGGGGGGGGGGAAGTAAAAGACTAAATGCAGAAACTGAGTAAAGGACAGGATTAGACCTTGAGGGAAAATACAAAGTGAGCATGCTGTAGACACTCAGTTTTGGCACAGAATATGGGGAGGTGGAATTAAGAGAGATCTAACTGGCCTCAATCAGATTAGCTTATTGAAATGAAGTTTTAGAAACTCTTAACACTTCAGAAATAGTCTGATGAGCATACTATGTAGGTTTAGTTTCTAGTTTATATTCTGTAGTTTACTCAAGAATAACTTGAATAAAATTCAGGATGCTCGGTTGAAGTTCTCCCCTACTACACCCACTGCGCTTCTTAGACTGGAAATATTTGTAAATATTTTTGTAAATTTCTAAATATTAAAAGTCTTAACTGGTCTATATATATAAGCATTTAAGTAGCTTACTGGTATCAGAATGACAATTTGTGTCAGGCTTCATACAGAGCTGATAGCAATAATACACTCATTTTATTTATGATAAATAGTTCCTGGGGGTGTTCTTTTGAACTATTCTGATTCCCTGTTTGTTTTTCAAACTGATTCCGGTGAAAATTTTGCTTGCTTCACCTTGAAAGCTGGGTTTCACCATTGTTGTACAACGATTAAAATTCATCCTGAAATTCCTGACTGGAGTCCTTGTTTGGGTTTTTCAGGCAAACGTCCAAAGAAAGGAATGGCAACTGCTAAACAGCGCCTTGGGAAGATCCTGAAGCTGAACCGGAATGGCCATGCACGCTTCTTTGTTTAATGTAGCTGCTACCTGTACTACTGCTGTCTTTCCTACAGACCAGTATTGAGGGCAACAGAGCCTGGAGCTGCTGTTATTCCTCTGCTTGAAGCAGACTTGCATGTACCATAGAAAAACACTGCCTGATGAACAAAAGAAAGAAAGAAAAAAAGAAGAAAAAAAAAGGAAAAACAAAAAAACCCACGCAAAAAAAAAAACCCAACCCAATGCTGCATTTTCACTGTGCCACACCTGCTCAGCAATAACCATACGGGAACGGGGAAATCTTCAGAGAGACACGGACTGTGAGAAATAGTCTCTCATCAGGGCTTGAATATCATTTGTTGCTGGTAGTTTCTGACCTAAATTAATGAGGGGAAGATGATGAAGGTGGTTTATCAATAATTTATTTCTGATAGATTTTTCACAACTTTAAAATTCATTTAAGAAACTATTTATTGGGAAGACTTTTTCTGTGGGGGGTTATTAATTTAGATTTAATAATGTGAAAGTTTTAAATTGTTTTGATAATGTGTGTTTGGTGCAGTGGAGAGCCACATTAATTGTGATTAGTCTGGACTCCTAAATTTGATATTCAGGTTATAGTCTTAAATAGGGGTGAGATGCATTATTAATTATTTTTTAAATTAAGGCATAAGGAATCTTATTTTTTTTTCCTGCTTTTTGTAAGCTATTGGCTGGGCTTCTGTTGACTTGCAAGTTGCATATTCTCTGCCAGCTTGATTATTTTTTGACCTGTCCTTTTTAATATCAGATTTATTTATTTAATGGACTAGAAGAGACTCCTAAAGACAGAAGAATTTTCTTATGTTAGTCCAGTAGCTATCTTGTTTTAAAATGCACCTCTTTCCTCCAAATCTGAGTTCATATTTTCCTCCTGATGATCTGTCTGTGATGATTTTCGTGTGTAAAAAGACTCCCTGAAATTGTATTTGTACTAGTTATTTAAGAGTTGGTACAAAGGAGGAAGACCCAATACATCTTTTGGAGGAACGGGGTCGTCAGTTAAGATAAATGTTTCTTCAGAACAGTTGCTCTCAAATAACTCATAAGATACACATTGCAGTTAAAAGATTTGGCATTTTACTTAATGTAGCATGGAAGAAGCATTAAAGTGTTGTTATTGTACGTTAAACACATTTTACTGAGGAGTCATGAAAGCAGGAGAATGTGTGTTGCTTTCAAAGCTGGGCAAGACAACAAATGAAAAGTCTTAACTGGTCCATATATATAAACATTTAAGTAGCTTACTGGTATCAGAATGACCATTTGTGTCAGGCTTCATACAGAGCTGATAGCAAATGCCAATTCTGACTTATTGTAAATAATTTTGATTTAAAATTCGTATTTTTCTGTAATATAAAATTAAATATTTAACTTTTGAGGGACGGGGATGAAGGCAGAAAGGGGAATACTTTTACTTGATTCTGGGAAAAGGGCATTTTGCAGGGTCCAGCCAAAATGTAAATGTCAATATGCTAATGACAACAATATTGTTGGTTGGGGTTTATGGTTTTTGTTTTTTGATTGGTAAGAGTAAAAATACTCCTGCATAGCTGTCCAAGTCATCAAATTTATTTTAATTTTCCTCACCAATTTTTCCTTCCTCCATATCCTATACTGGAATAATTTTCTCTTGTGATTTAAAAACAAAGTCAGTTTTATTTTCCAGAATATTTGTGCAGAGTTATTTTTATTTAGGCTAGACTATGAATGAGTTTAGAAATTTGTGGAAATAGTTCTGATGTCAGGTGTTCTTTATTGCTGCAGGGTCAGAACCAGTTAGCACTATGTTATCCTGTTTCTAAATGGAGAAACATCAAAATATAGTGCCACTGCAAAAAAAGTCAGGTTGCTTTCATAGCTTTACTTTGTCTGGAGCTTGGAAATTATAGTTTAGGAGTGTTTTTTGCAGCCCTGCTTTGATATTATGATGACTTAACTTCTTCTGTGACTTTTATGGTTGAATTTTTAAATTATATTTTGTTTGCTAATTAATGTTTCACAAAACCCAAGTTTTTAGTCTTTTAATTTTTTTAATTTCACACAAGTTATCAACCTTTAGAATATTGGGAATGGAGGGTAGTCAAGGATTTCTAAAAAGCAGAAGATAAGCTAAGAAGTATTCTACAGGTGCTGAAAATGAATATAAGGACTTGCTGTTCTCAGGTGCTATGTTTTCTAGGTGGAAATAGTTAAAAGAGAATATTTTAACTATCTTCTAATATGTTCTCACCAAAGTAAGTAAAAGAAATAAACTATGTTGTCAATATTAGTTAAAATGATATACCCATATAAATTTTCTCTTCATTTAAACTTGAGCAAATGGTTTAATGCCTGCCAGGCTTTGGAAACTGTTTCAGCTTTAGCATATTGAACCAAACTGTTTCCTTCCTGCAGGCTGTGCAATTTCTAATGATAGAAAATTCCAGTTTAGGGCAGCAATCAGATTCAGAGCAGAATAAAGAATGAATGCTCTCTCCTTAAAGACAGATTTTTGTCTGAAGTAAAAATGTGCCAGAATAGAATCTGGAGTAAGGAATTTTCAAATACAGAGTATGCTTTCTTGTACATGTGATTGGTTTATACAGAGTCTCTTTTCTGACCATCCATGCTATTTATCTGTGTCTTACAGTTGAAATATAGATATGGCTGGACCCATATATATTATTTCTTCTTGGTTTTATCCTTTCTATTGCTCTAATTTTCTACCTTTTTTTTTTCTGAGTGGCTCTCCACTGTCATGAATTTATGTCATAGTCTCCTCACAGGCTGTCAACAGGCAGAGGTTCATTCCCATTTTCTTCAAATATCCATGCTTCCAGCAGAAGTTAAATCTGATGTTCCAACTCAGAACAAGTAATTCAAAAGAAATTGCCATGTTGAGCAGTATTAAAAAAAAAAAGCAAAAACAACAAACAAGAAAAAAGAAATCTCCTGGTAGCTCATGAAGAGGATGTGGTGACCTCACTTGTTTTGTGTACTTGTATGTAGATATATTTATTGTATTCTAGCTGAAATCACTTCTGCACCAGTCTTTCTGTAGATGGACTGAACCTTGTGTTGTTGTAGTGGAGAGAAAAAGCCCAATTTTTTTCCTTGCTGTCTCACTTGGGGTGGAAGAGGGAGGGAGTAGGGAACACTGGCTGGACAAACAGCAAATGACACCTGCTATGGTAACTTTTTTCAAGGGTAATATTTTTTGAAAAGTCAGAGAACTTGCATTTGGCATAAAACTCAGTTTTTCAATTTTTTTTTGTAGGCAGAACAATAGGAAATGAAATATTGTAGGGGTTTTCCCACTCTCTTAAGTTCTCACGTTCCTACAATTGCAGAAAAAGAAACAAATATGAAAATGGAAAGACCACCTAGAAACTATATCAAAGATTCTTCCAGCAACCTTCCCTTTTCTTTTCCTATTATACTTGCTAATAAACCCTGGCTACAGGGTAGCCTTTGTTGACCTCTGGGGTAGATTACCTATGCAACCTATAATACTCTACATGAATTCATTCTTAAAGAGAATTTTGGAAGGGTTAGATGTTGAGAGTTAAAATTGTTTTCTGATCACTCACAGCACAAATCACATTGATTTTTTTTTTAATTTTTGGTGGTTGAAGTGCTTGTGTTACCTTTGGTAGAGATGTAGGAGAGCACAGTGTCACAACCACATTTTAGATACTTTGGCTTTGCTTAAGGCATAAGCTACCTTCACTCACGAGACCATAAAGTTGCAAGTGTTGAAAATTTGTGCAGGATTTCAAAGCCAGAGCTGGTGGGAATCTTACCTATCCCTTTTTTGGTAGCTGTGGAGCCTAAGCAGAACTAGAATGACCCAGTGGCTTGTGCCCTCTTCAGGCTCCACGTGCCCACCTGTCCCTTCACACTCCCACCACGACCCCCAAGCCTTGTGTCTTTCCAGAGTGTCAGTCACAGAATACTTCCAGACCATTAAAAGCTGTTTGTAGTTCTGGGGCTGAGTGAGCCCAGCACTACTCTTTGACAGAAGAAATACAAATGGAACCAAGGGCCTTACTATTTATTGTTAAACAAGATGAAAAGCTGCAACATCCATTTTTCCAAAAAATAAACCCAACAAAAAACCACCCTGGTATCCCTCTTTGTGGGAGAGTATGAATGATAAGTCATGCAGTGGATGGGAAATGAAAGTAGCACTGATAAGGAGATGCATGTTCTTCATAGGCTGCATTTCTGTTTGGAAAAAAAGGACTTTTTCTACTTTTAATATAAATTAAGCCATAAGAGTTTCATGCTGTGGGAAGGGAATGAAAGGGATCACTTTAAGAGATTATATTGATATGTATTGTCACTTCTGCTGGGAAATGTCTATTGCTGCCAATGCTTTGGTGACGCTTTTTTAAAAAAAAACAAACATGGAATTTGAAAAAAAAAACCAAACAAAAAACGGGGCTAGTTCTTGGTTATATTTACTAGTTTTGTAGTAATGTTTTGCTGGCCCATTTGTCTTTTCCTCCTTTTTCTACTCTCATAGTCTAATTTCTATCTTTCCTTCTTAATGTTTCTGAAAATGTTAGCTTGTCTGCTCAGTAGGGGTCGGTGTATGTGTGTCTTCCTTTTTACAGAAACGCACTACTGTGTTAAGTATTTGGCTGGGAAATGGGATGCTGCAGCTTTAAGAGCATTTTTTTCAATTCATAACAGTATTTCCCATCCTCTTTTGCCTGCAGGCAGGGAAAGTGTATGTACAGTATTTATTTTGTTTTGATTTTACTTTAAATTTGTAAGTTTCTATAAGTAGTTCACATTGATTATTCTAGGGGAGGACAAGTGGCTTTGTTTAAATTTGTATTTGATATTCATAGTTTCCACTTTCTGTACTTTAAAATACTGAAATTAAAAAATTGTATGCTTATGTTTTGATTTTAGCACTGGAAAGTGTTTAATTTCTTCAGACTTCTGCTCATTTACTTCAGTGTAAATACAGTAAAATGTACAGAGTATCATCAGGAGAAAAAATGCTTTTCTAGGTCCAGTCTTTGTGCCCTTTGCTTGTTACATTTTAAAGAAGAAATTTGATGGAGAAATGTGAGGGAATATTCTCATACCATTTTTAAAAAAAATTTTTCAAAGTGCAAATTTCATTTCAATCCAAGTATATTATATTATATGGCAACTAAATGCATTTTGTGAAGATGTGTATATTCTTTTTGAATCCTAATATAAAAAGGAGGTGGAAGTGTTTGTGATTCATCATATTATCAGATCTAGATTTGTAAAAAGGGTGTCAAATGGTATTTTTGTATTCTTGCTCTTGATTTTTTGTTCAAGTTTGTCTCATGCTACTGATGGCTGACTCAGCTCTTGATTTGTTGGTTGGTTTGGTTTTTTCTTTTTCCTTGAAGTGTGTGCAGTTTCTGGAAGAGCTTTCTCTTTCACACTTACATATGCTTAACCATACTTGCTTTTGACCTGGAGGACTTCCCTGCTGCTTTTTCCCTGCAGACATCATCATCTGGTTTGCAGCTGCCCATTTTGGCTCCTGTGGCAGTGCAGTGTTTGCATGTGGGTGCTTTCCTGGGCTGGTGCAAGCGTGGCTGCCCCAGCCTGCAGCTTGGTGTGCAGCCTTTTCCTGTGCCCCACTGAGCTGCTGCAGTGCCCTGCTGAGGGTCAGTCAGCCTGAGATAAATGATGCACCAGTGGCACTGGAAGAATGAGATGGCAGAAGGGTTTGAGATCAGCATCCTGCTCAGCTGCTCAGGTTTGCTCCTTAGCCTGGCTTCTGGTTTACAGAGAATTTCTGGGTGACTGTAATGACTAGGAGATCTGAATTGGGCCAGGTGCTTTACAGAAAAAGAACAAGAATGCTGACCTCATCAAACCACATACTGCTTGGTGGGACAGCTGAAAACCCATGACAAACTGGGAAGTTTAGTGGCCTAAAGTTTAAAACATGATAGTGTTGCAGATTTGGGGAGCAGAAACTTCTGTGCTGTTTCAAAAACAAATTTCATTTGGGTGGAGGGAAAAATAGAGTCAGGTGCAGGGGTTGATGATAAAATATTTATACTCCAGATATCTGTTCCCAGTGTATTTTGACATGCCTTTACATATTTTCAATTAATGTGTTAAAACTGATTTTAAATTTGGTTAGCCCAAGATTTGCCAAAGATCTGCAAGAGCTGTTTGTATGTCAGAGCAACTGCATATTTTGAAAAAGTCTTAATCACTGTGATTGAATAGCAATGCTACAGCCTATGCATTTCCATCAAATACTCATCTGGATTTGTCACACTCAGCTCACTGCTCAGACCAATGTTTTGGTCTTCAAGTCATAGACTTAAGAGAGCTCCTTAGTGGGCCACAAATACAAGTTCCATACCCATATAAAAACCTACACAAGCAACTTTACTATTTGTCCTTTTGTTTCTTTCCAGCTACACGTCAGAGATTTTTTTTCCTGTCTCAGCTATTTAGTGGATGACAGGATAATACACTGGAAAACGTGAAATATCTCAAGTGCTGCTTTAAATGCTGCTGGATAGCCTTCAGCAGCTGGAGCCATATTTTCATTAAAAGTCAGTTTCTGGTCTTCTGCTTTTCTCTTTGCAGAGAATGGAGAAATAATTACCTGGATTGTTCTTTCCTGAGGGACATATGGGTTTTAAAGATTTCAAGGCTACTAAATCCAGCAAAATAATTGAATTTCTAAAGTCAGGGAATGAACAAGATACCCATCTTGGTATCTGAAGACTAAAGTACTGATTTTGGTCTTTAATCAATAGTATTTGTTTGAGGTGTGTTTGAGGTAAAGTACCTACTGGTAAAGTGCCTACAGACTGGCTTTCCATTTCTGTACATTTAGTGAAGTTCAGCTCTCTCCAGAGGGTTTGTCCTGACCTCCTTAAGCTGTGAAGATTTTGTGGTGGTGGCTCATGAGGTAACATGTTCAACCAAACCTTTTCTGGTTCATTTTGTTTAGGTGGACCCTTGGATTCATGATGGAAACATGACTAATAGCATGAATATGGTGAAGTCAATCATGCTGAGTGTTAGTTTCTGTAGAAACTTAGTTTTTTCTTTATATAGAAGTGTTTGTCCTGGGAGCCCTTGAAATTACACTTTTAGTGCTGGTAAGTAACGTCAGCTGTCTCAAGCCAAAAGTTAATGAGGACTGAAACTGTGAAACCAGAATGTTATTGTTACTCCTGATACAACCAGGATTGTTGAACTCCTTGGTTTCTACAATGGTAGTGACTGAAATTTTTACCTGCAGAAAAAACAGCTGGTGATCAAGACAGTGAATAAAATCTGTCAGTGCCAGAGCTTGTAGTATTCCACCTAACAGCTGGCTAATAGCACAGTTTGCTCTGTCTAGACTAAGATCTGATTTCTCAAAAGGCAATTATATTCAGTCTTTAGAATAACTACTGCAGTTTTGCAAAGAATTGTGTTTGGCTTAATAGATCTATTTATCTGTACTGCTTCTGCTGTATTTGCTTTGGTCTTGGAAAAAATACTCTACTTTGGAACTTTTAAGTCAACTAAAAAAAAACAGTATACAAAGAGTCTGCTTGTTTGTGGTGCTTTGCCCCAAAGTTTATTCCTTGTAAGAAATTTTTGCTGCAATGAGTGTGAGTAAAGTTCCCATCCATACTTGGAGAATGTGAAATCTGTCTGGAGGAAACATTTGCCCATGAATCATACACCTTGGTGGTAAGTCACAAAGAGACAAATTGGCTTTTTGTTCTGGTTAAACTAGAAGTCAACAAAACTCTAGAAACTGCCACTCTGGTCTCCTCAAAGAGGAGGTGGGCTGTGGAAATTTTGGCTTAATTTGGCAGCAGTTTCAGCCAAGTATTAATATGAAGATATTAAATCTTGCGCTTCATTCTTAAGTTGATTTCTCATTACAAAGGGTTTTCTACTTTTTACAAAAGGTCTTTGAATTGCTTTGTCACAATTCCAGCCCAGTAGAAATTTTCCTGTGCTCAACCAGCTCTTGTAGAAAGAGTTTTAAATTCCATCATGATGTGGTTACTAAACAGAGCTGTTGCCATGTGTTAAAGCATTGCACCTCTTGAAGGAGAACATTGAAAGTGTATTTCCCATGCCAGCTGTCCTAAAAGTAATGTCAGAACTTGTTCAGATGAGGTTCTTCCTTGAGTGGAACTATTTTGCTTCCATGTCTGTTTGTATTCAGCCCAGGTCTGGCTGGGAGTGGAGAGAAGAAAACTCTGAGAGCTGTGCAGTGCACTACTGTGAATTGGGGTGATCATATTCCAGACACTGCTGGACAGCTGTGCCTGGTGTTAAGCACCACAAGTGATGCTGACCTGTAGTCTTGGGAGAGAGACCAAGCATTAAATGCGACATGGCATATGAAGGGTGCCTTTTTCTCCAGCTTTTGCAGCGGGTCAGGAAAGAGGAATTGGTGAGATGCTTTGGGAAAACTCAAAAACATTGTGTAACAAACCTCTTCTGGAGCTACAGGAAGTTGTTTTAGACACTGGTTCTGTTAATGCAGTCTCTTCACTATTAAGAGGATTTCACTTTAAGAAGTTCAGTTTATACAGAACATGAAAGATACCTTGTGTAATACATCCCATTTCCTTTGTGAATGAGGTTTGTAAGCAGAAAGGATTTGTGTTGGAATAACTGAAGTATTTGGAGAGTGGGAATTCCAGTGCAGCAATCATGGTTGTGATGTAAGACATTTCCTTCATACAAACCTTATGTACTCACAATATAGGGCCACTGCAATGCCCTGATAGCTTATAGACTGTTTTTAGTAATGCTGCTATTAATTTTTTGTTGCCACTAATATCAATTTTCAACAGTGTAAAATATTAGCTACCAAACTCTAGTAATACTAGCTATAATTAAAGGAATGTCTTTTATTACACATTTCAATAGACACCAAAATAGTGCTGTCAATACTCTTAAAATTCCTAAATTCTTTTCCCCTTGGTTGGGACATTCAGCCATTTCTGTATTTTTTCTTTCATTTTGCACTGATGCAAACTCACTATATTTTACAGTTCATGGCTTGAAGAAAAAGTTGAGTTGCTATTCTGTGCTGCACTGTTGGGTTTCACTGAAAAGGACTTAAAGATTGGGAACAACACACAAAAAAATCACTGATCTGTTAAACATTTTGTGGAGCCCATACCTCCAGCCATTAGCTGAAGCTAATGAGCTCAGGTATAACTCCATATCTTAAAGGTGTCATGTTGACTCATCAGATCCAAATGTACATAGTGGTAGAGAATAGAAAGGAAACCATATATAGAAAATGAACTATTTTTTTATTAATTAGATACAGGAATACTAGATTTTTTTACTCTCACCTGCATGAAGGAGTTGAACTGAACAGGCTTAATACCTGGAAGACTAGGTTGATAGAAATCTCTGCAAGTAACAGGGCCATAATAGGGTTGGTTTCTAGCTAGAAGCACCACTTTTTTTTTTTTTTAAGGGAAGAATTTGCTTTGATTTGCACACCGTGTCTACCCTTTACTTCTAACCAGTTCTTATACTGACCATGCATATGATAACTCTGATGAGATTAGTATCAATGCCTCAGCTGATACAGTGGTGTATCTTTAAATATGTCCCTGTTCTTCTGAGGGTTTTCAGGTGATGCTGCGGTTTGTTCTTTTGGGATCCTTGGTCAAGATTTAGGATGATTCAGAACTCGCAGTGCTCATCTGGAAAAAAGTGATTTACTTTGTCCTAGCCTGTTGTGGGAAGGAGGCAAGATGACCTTCTGTGCTGCCTGGGAGTTGCTTTCTCCTATGCAGGAATTCTTTGAAGGTGAAGGCTTTGGATTGTGCTGCTGAATCTAAACTTTTGTTTTGCTAATGTGATGAGGGCCGCAGGGGTGTACTGGTGAGGGAAGGGGTCAGAGGAATCGCAGGTCAGCAGAGTATTCCAACCCTGCCAGCCCCTGTGTGCAGAGCATGGAAAGGATGGGACCCTGAAGCACATCCCTGCCTCTCCCCTGCCCGGGGTGTGAGCAGCAGCCGGACTCAGCTCTGACAGCCTCGCCTGGGGCAGCTGAGGGGATGGGGATGGGCTTCTGGTGCTCCTTCCCTTCAGTGGCCTCCTCTTGTCCTTTGCATGGATGTCAGGTTAAGCACATTCCTGTGCTAAACATGACAAAAACTAACCTGGAGTTATCCAAACTGTACCTGGAATGGTGTGAGCTTTCTTATAAATGCAACCCCTGAGGTCAGCTTGGGTTTGGAGCATTTTGAAGTGCTATTGAAGTCTTACTTTTCCAAGCCAGATTTTCACTTCTGCTACTGTCATAATATGAAGCGAACCTCTCCATTTTGCAATTTTGGAAAAGTTCTTTCTAAACCATTGCCATTTTAGTTTGTTTCATCCTTCCTTTGTTACTTTGAAACTGAGTGGAATGTAGCTTTGTCTGGTGTTCCAGTCACATAATAACGGAGCAGCTTTGCCTGGAAAGTCGTGTTAGTGGCCCTGAATCATCAACACTTGTGTCACTGCAGTAAAAGGATCGAAGGAGGTTGAACAGACACATTCTGCTTTTGTATAAAAACATCTAAACTGAGCATCTCTTGGAGACTTGTTTAAAAACTCTGGATCCCTCTGCTTGAATTTCTTTAGTAGCTGCCAAAAAGATTGGGCTATAATGGGTCCAGATTCTGGTTAGTTTTGCAAAGGATCTGAACTGGAGGATATTTACTGACTCTATTTTTTTTAAATATATTGAATTTCTTGTGGTTTGACTTGTATACTCTTGCAACCAAGTTTGATAGAAGTTAAACATGAAAAATCTGATAAATTTTAAAAGGATTATTTCTATATATTTTTAGGTTTTGTAGCTGGAAGCTACAGAATCTCAATGAGCATTTTAGAGATCTATATTGATTTTACTTCTTCTCCACTTAATATTTTTGGCTATGCTTAGCAGTATTTCTGCAGTGAAGTACTGATTCCTTCTCACTGATGTGATTCTCATGTGTAAACCAAGACATCTCTGGCCTTCCCTTCTACATTTTTCAAATTGCCCAAATCTTTGGGGATGTTTCTGAGTGCAACAGTTGCTAGCTGGTTTTCCTGTCTCCTCAAATGCTATTGATATTTTAAAGTTAATTAAATTAATTAATGACATAGTGTGAGCCCAAAGGTTGGCATACCTGTGAACAGCTAGTAAAACTCAACAGCCCAAAGAACTTTCAAATCAACACCATCAAGTCATCATCAATAACATCAATACCTGGGAAATTTAAAAAGTGTAACAGTAAAATTTGGAAAAAAAGAAGTTTTTTTTCTCTTGGAGATGTTATGGCAAGGGACTTTTAGACCACTTTCAAACATATAACATGCATCATTTTTATTTTGCAAGGTATCTTAGAGGTGTGCAGAAGAAAAGATGGATGTTTGTGTCCATGTGAATGCAGCACATTTAGTCCATGTTTTTCCCACAAGTAGGGGTTGACTTCTGAGGTAAATACAGTTGGACACAGGGCCAGGCTGTGCCTCTGAGCCATGGTGTGATCCACTTCTCTCTCTGTGACAGAACTGGAGCAAAATCTAGGTTTTGGAAGTCCATGGTTTGCACCTCAGATATGGAATAAGGGACAGTGATTGTGTAGAAGCAGAAAGTCAAAAAAAAAGAAAAGGAAAGGATGCTGAATATTGTGGGGGGAAATAAACCCTCTAAACTTAGGTCAGCTGTTGAACAATCCTCTACCAAGTCATCAGAAGGGTGTCCTGGACAAAACATTTCTAAAAGGAGCCTTTCCCATGCAAGATGCTGCATTTAATAGTTCTGATGTGAGGCATTTCTTGTGTGTGCAGAAAATGGGCAGGATTAACAACAGTTTCTATTAGCACACCCTGAGGAAACTGTCTGATGCCTCCTGAAATTTCCCTGTTGGTTTTTCATGGCAAGGCTCTGAGCAAAGGCAGATGCGGTGCCAAGGTTATGTTTCTACTACCTGGCTGATAGAGTGTGTATAATAAATAAATATAAATTAATTTATACATGTATTCACATATTCATATATTTAAAAATCTTTATAAAGAAATCAGAAGGTGTTCTGCAGTGCTATAATGTTATAGTCTCATGGCCAGCCAGAAGGGGAGTGGAGACCATTGCTAAGTGACAGTCTTTGCACAAACTCTTGTTTTGTTTTCTTTCCTCCCTCTTGTTTCACTTGGGTGTCACTGCTTGTCCTTTGTGATGTATCCTTTCTGGGATGGCAGCTGTTGGGTCCTGGATCATTGTGCAGTGCCTAACAAAGAGGTTCAGTTAACACCTTGGGCCAGGATTAGCTATAATTCAACTGTCTGTAACATTTTTACCCATGCTATGTGAGTAGAATAGAATTTCCCATTCTATCCATTCCATTCCAATCCCAGAAGCTGGTAGGGATAACTCCTTCCTCTTTCCCTCGTGTTGTCCTGCAGACTCAGCATGGAGAATGCTCCAACAGCCATAAATGTTTAGGAAGGATGTATTTCCTTGGCTGTGGGTCATACAAGACTGGAAAGCACAGCAAATGAAATCAATTCTTCTGCTCGGAACAAAATGTGAAACTTGTGATTTTTATGAAAATTCCCCAAATATGAAGGGTAAGGATGTGTTCATTCCCTTTAGCCACATGTGCAAGCAGTGAGGAATGAAAGCCTTACATCACTCCCAGAATATGTGGCTCATTTTACATTTCCACTTTATGTGCTTCTTGAGCATACAAGAGTAGCAGAAAGCTGTCTTTTTATCCTTGAGCTCTTAGCACAGGGAAGTTCATCCGGCATTGCTGACCGCCAGGAGGAGCTCAGACACAGCCCGCACCTCAGCCTGCAGCCTCCGAGCCTGCCAGGACTCCTCCAAAGAGGGAACTGCAATCGGAGCAGCGCAGGGGCAGCCACCCCTTGATGCTGCCAGTGCTGCCACTTGACCTAGGAATGCACAAAATAAAACTACGCCTGGAAAAGGTAAAACGAGCCAAACCTGAGGGCAGATGGGACAATGCCATGGGCAGATGCTGGGAAGTGAGAGAATGTGATTATCCATCATACCGTGAATGGCTTTGTTTATACAGAAAATCCTGGCCTCAAACTTAACTTCCAAAATTTGTCTTTCCCCCCTTGGTAAAAAAAAAAAAATAAAAGGCAAGGTGGCATAAACACCAGCTGGCAGCCAGAAGAGGGGAGTGTTCCCATGGTAGAGTGCTTTTTAAAGTTTTAGTAAAGGTCTTTATAGACCAGTCAGTAATGCCACTCTCTTCACTAATGTGAATGTTCCCAGTTATCCAGGGGAAGCAGAACAAATTTGTAAGTTAAAGCCTGGAAGTTTTTATTGTGGAAATGATGCTTGATTTCACAAAGCACTGAGCTTCACCTTGCAGCTGCTGATTTTCCTCTGTCTGTGACAAAGCAGGACAGAGCCACCAACATTGAAATTGATGAAGAAATGATTTTAACAATTTTCTGCAAAACTGCAGGATGAATGAGAAGACCCCGCTGTCTGTCAGATCTGTTCCGCTCTCTATTTTTGTAGTTGTTTTAAAATCTAGTATTCAACATTGCCTCAAGACTAACCCATTCCCTTTTCACTGAGGCAAGAGACTGATGTCTGTAACCCAGTGACTGTGGGTACCTTTCTTCTTGCTGAAAGAAGTCAGTACTGAACAGAGTCTTTTTTATCGTAGCTGAGCTCTTATCAGACCATCTCCCTTTATATTGCTTCCTTCCCCAGCCATTGTGGAAACAGACATCCTGCCCAAGGCACCGAAATCCGCAATCTGCTGCTGCTTCTGTGGAGCCTCTGGATTTTTGCCAGCAGCCCCTTGAGGTGGTCCCAGATGTGACTGCTTTTTCTGTGCTACCCTGAAAATATCCGGTGGAAACAAAGGACAGCGACAGCTTTGGAGGCCAGCACTTCCTCTGCTCTCAGGGATGTACAGTGGGAGATGTTAGGCACGAGGTACCCCAGAGAAATCGTGACTGAAATGGCAGGGTCACAGTCAAAGGGATATTCCTACAATAGAATAAAGCCAATCTTTTTATTGCATCTCTCAGCTGGTCCTCAAGTTTACCTCCAGTTCCCTTGAACTCAGGAGATGTGTATGGGATGTCTTTCCCATAGCATTCTTCTGCAGGGAAAATGCAAATTCCTTGCACCTATGCTGTGTGTGAAAGGAGATTAGGTTTTAATACTGCTTTCCTTCAGTGGGGGGGGGGGGAGCAAACAATTCTATTTTTATTTCAAAGTAACTTGGGCTTAAAATAGCCACTGCCTTAAAATACACAGGTGGTTTTTTTTTTTTAATTCAATAGCTTTTTTGGGGACAAGGCTGTGGGAGAGAGGAGGGAAGTGAAAATACCAACTTGTGACAGTTTTTGTGTTTTGGATCTGTGAGGAATTTGTGCTATTCTGGTAGGCTTGGAGTTTTCAGTAGTCCTGTCTATCAGAAAACCAACATTGTAGTGCTGGCTGCTGCTGTCAGTGGTTGAAGATACCCATGTGAAGGCAGAGCAAATGCATCTTCCTGCTGGGTTTCCCTGTGTAATGTGTTACAACCTTTTGTTTTTCACTTGGTTCTTTGATCTCCCCTGCAGCTTTCCTGCTCTAGGTTTCCTGACAGAGTTCCCCTAGCCTGCTTCACTCCATAGGTGTTTGTGCATGCTGTAAAACATTCAGAAGGATTTCAGACCAATCATCAATTTTTAGGCATTCACTCCTTGAGGAAGCACAGGTGAGAATCCAATGCCATCTTCACTGTGGGTTTATGGTTTTAGGTTAAAATGAGTGTTGAGTGTCACAGGAAAGAAAGAAAAAGTTCAAGTGTCTTCTCTTTGTTGGGATCCATCTTGCAATCTATCTGTCACTAAAATGAAAAGATTGGAGGGAATTCAAAAGAAGAGAAGAAATAAAATATGGTTCCCAGTGAAAGCTACATATGTCCTGTCTCAACAGTTCTAGAGAGCCATGTGTTGTTCAGCTGGGCTGAGGAATTGTTACCCCTGAAGGCACTTTATTGCTACTATAAACTACGGAAAACCTCTGCTCTGCAACTTGTTTTCCTAACTGAAATACTTGGAGAAAGTTGATGTTGCACTTGTCTCTTGGGTTTTGCAGTGTCTTTTGGAAGAATGTTTATGTAGACCCTGAAATTACTAGAGTTTTCAGGACTTCAATTTGCTGTGTTATTCTCCCTCATGTCTCCTCACCAGTCTGCAGATAAAGCCAGCCAGCTTTCTGAGATGCAGCTCTGGCTGTCCTTGGGGCCATGTGGTGAGTTTCTCATGTTGGGGATGTGAGGGCATGTCCAATATGGCCTTCAGGTTTATTTCCAGAAACAGAAGTGTATCTCTGTGGCATCTGCTCTGTTAAATATTGACTTTCTATTAGCAGTGTTAGAGGTAAGGAACCTCCCTGGAAAAATTCAGCTCATGGGGATTTGCATGGTGTTTCTATGACTGGAGCACAATTTTTTTAGGGTTTTTTAAAATTTATTGATTTTTTAAGTTGGGACAGAGAGATGTTTTGAAGCATCTTTTCATACAAGGCAGGAACATCCAAAACCACAAAGCACAGGGGCTGGTACTCAGTCCTTTGCAAGCAAGACTGATAAAGCAGAGCACCCTAGTGACTGAAAGTCTGAGATGCATTTTAAACAATGCCTGCCTATTTGTTGTTACTTTTCCGAAAATGCCCTGACCTTGCAGGCTTACAGATGGGTTTTTCTTAACACTGGGTGCAGTGCCAGCTCCAGCCAGAAACACAACACCCTCTGTAAGCAAACCCAGGTGGGGTGTGAAGAGTCAGAGAGCTTGAGCCCAAAGCATGATGAAAACTTCTACATGAGAGGAAGATGCAAGAGCTAAACCTGATGGTCCATGGAAAACTGGTGATAGCACATAATGGATGTGCAGCCAGGGAGGAGGGAAGTTCATTTGTGCATTTGCAAGCACACAACTCCAGTCTACAATTGTTGCACGCGGCACAGTTTTGACTCTTTGCATCAGAAGGGACACTGGGAAATGCTGTGAGGTGAGGTCTGTGCCTGTCCAGCTGACTGCTAGCAAGGAGAGCCAGCTGATGGGAAGGGTGCATTTCCAAGGCCTGATGCACCACTTGATACCCATTTATTCCAGAGTGTGACAGTGGTCACAAGGGTTCTTGAATGAGGGAAGAGACGAGAATGTTGACTTCATGTTCAGAAGGCTTGATTTATTATTTAATTTTATATATATATATATATATATATACATTATAACTATACTAAAAAGAAATAGAAGGAAAGGTTTCTTCAGAAGCTAGCTAAGCTAAGAATAGAAAAGGAAAGAATGATAAAAAAGGCAGCTGGCTCTGACTGAGAGCGAGAGCCAGCTCTGCTGTGAGTGGTCACCGGACTTAAACATCTACAGCAGACCAATCACGGATTTACTTGTTGCATTTTACAGCAGCAGATAATTATTGTTTACATCTTGTTGTTGAAACTTCTCAGCTTCAGCAGGAAAAATTTTAAGAAAAGATGTTTCATAAAAAGGATATCTGCAACACCAGAGCACTTCTGCCAAGGCTTCCATGAGGAATGTGTGGCTGGGAGCTCCTGCCCCATCTCTCATACATGTGTGTCACCCAAACCCCAGCAAAGGAGAGACATGGAAGCACTGCTGTGCTGAAGACACCAAAAGAAGCTGATTGCAGAGCAGGGACCTCTGTTGCACCCCTGGGTCCCCAGCCTGGCAACCTGAGAGTTGGCTGTAGCTATTTCATTTCCAGGAAAGAGGCTGATGCTATTGACCCTGAGCATTATTTGCCTAATGGAATACAGGGAACTGAGGGGTAGGAGCTAGATGTGAGCATCTGCAACTTGCTGGTTTTCCTCCCTCTCCTTCCCTGGAAGTGTTTTGCAAGAATGCCTCGGCACTGCCAGAACACAAGCGCTGCTGATGGCTGGTAGAGACATGCAGGAATGTCACATCTTGGAATTCTCTGCATTGCTGCCTGCAGCCCTTATAGATGCAAACCACGTGGCTGGAGCCCTCCTATCTGATGGAGGAGCCACAGTCTTAGTACTGCCAGGACCTTGCAGCAGGACAGTGTTTTGCCAGATGCCCTTAGCTCTCAATGGTTCTAGAGAGCCCCTCATGTCTGGGCCCTGCCTGTGACACTGAGCCTGGCTGTCACCTTGTCCCTGTGGCCCAGGCAGAGCAGGGACTTGGCTGTGACAGCAGACAGGCCTCAGCCTGTGCTGATGGACCAGCTGGGCTCTACTAGGGCTGCTCGTTCCAGCAGCTTTGCCACTGAAAGCAGAGGGGGAGGCAGGTCATGTATCAAGCTGACTTCTGGATAGTGTGGCATCTTTGTTTGCTAGAAAGCCCAAATGGATTTGCAGATTCCAAAGAAAATGCCATCTGCCTCATTACTGAGCTGCATTCTGTTCCTGCTCTACCCCCCAGTTATATTCCCCAACAGGGATTTATTGTTCCTTTTCAATCTGATGTTTTAATCTCCAATTCCCCTGTTGATTCCCTTTCCAGAGCTGCTGCTCCCACTTGTGTCTCCCCTGCTTTTGCCTTTGGAGTGAGACACTTGAGAGGTGAGACACTTGCTTCCCTCAGAAGCAGCTTTACCTGCCCACTCCTGCTGTCTGCCAAAGGAGAGGAGCTGCTCTGGAAACACAGCAAATGAAAATACAGCCACAAAGTTGCACAGGTCCTGCCTTCCCCACCCTGTTCCTGTGAGCCAGGTATTAAACAACTGAGCCTGCAGGCAGGAGACGTTTTCAGGAGACACCAAACCCTGGCTGGGGGGTGGCATTGTATCTGTGCTTGCCCCGAGTCCTTTATAAGACAACCCTGTCCAAAGAGAAATAAGGAAGGAGAATGTGCACATAGGCATTGCTGTGGCATGCACAGGGCTTGGCCAAAGTCTGTGCTGCCCTCATGCTTAACAATTCCTTGCTCTGAAGAACCTACAGCAAAGCAGGAAGAAAAATGTCCCTGGCTGCTTGCTTTGCAGGGATGAACAGTTGGTGGCAGCTGGAAATGAGGCTTTTAGTGACAAGGTTGTCTTTCCCTGCAGGTAGAAGCTGTCTGGGAGGAAGGGATGAAGGCATTCTGCATTTGAGGAGCTTCCAGAAAAGCCTGACAATTACATATTTCAGAACATGTGCCCTTAGATGAATAACCAAAATATTTAAGGGTGAGGCAGCCAGTGATGTGGCACAGCAGGGACACAGTGCTTGCGCTCGAGTGCCAAATCCACACCCCTCCTCTCTGTCCCAATGTCTCTGGCGTGTGCTGTACAACAAGTCCCTTCTGTCCCAGAAAGGACTGTGTTTCCTGTGGTTTGTCCTGTGGTGCCTATTTCTCAGCTTTTCCTGCTGGGAGGATGCAAGAGGATGCCATGGCTGGAGCGGGCGGGCGGCAGCGGCAGGATCGTCCCTGCTGGCTTGTGCCAGGCCCTGTGCAGCTGCAGGGCTCAGTGCCAGGGGCAGGGGCTCTGCCTGTGCTGCAGAAAGCCTGGTTCAGCAGCAAAACCCTCAAGCTGTCTCCAAGGCCTCCTAGAAAAACCATCTGCAGGCATCCCACTTGGGTGGGAGCAGTGGCTGCCGGATGTACTTGCTGGCTCGTTCCGTCTCTGCATGGGGACAGGGCACCCCCAAAGGCTTCACCTCGAGGATCCCAGGCTCCTCACTGCTTGAGCGTGTGATCAAAGTGCAAGGGTTTGTGTTTTCTTTCCTTCCTTACCCTGGAGGCCTTTACCTGAAGCTTGCTGAAACCTGTGGAAAGACTTATTGGCTTCTCCATGGACTGAAATGATTGCCTGCTTCTCTATCAGCTTCCTGTCTGTGGCATTCTGCTGGTGCCTTTTTAGGTTACATTTCTCAGGATAAAACAAAAAGAGTGTAGGGGAGGAAAGGGAAAAAACCCAAGAAACATTTTTCTTCATGTTTCCTTCGCCTAAAAGAGCACCAGGTGGCTGGGGAGGGATGAGAGAGTTACAGGGATTACCAGAACTTAGTGATTTGGTATCCTCTGTACCTGCTGCTGAGCAGCCACCTGTTAAATAAAAACAGTTGGATGCATGTGGAATAATCTCTTAATACTGCTCCCACTGTCTTGTCTCCACTGATACGCAGGATATGTTGCATCTTCTTTCTGGATGTGCTTTATGAAAGTACAGCAGGAGGCTAGATGTGTTTTGCGTGTGAGTTCAGTTGCATAATGCATGACCCATTGACCTGGGGCTTGGATCTGGGCTGTTTGAGCTGGAATGGTAACACTTCCCACCAAACTGGTACTGGGATGCCTGTTGGGGGCACCCAAAGAGACACTGGGAGAGAAGAGGATGATTATTTGACAACCTTGGCCATGTTGGTGAGTCGAGGGAGCAACACTGACCATGACCTCCCTCTTTGTTTGTCCCTGAATCTCTCCAGAGCTCAGCACCAAAAGACCAGGTCAGCAGTTAACAGAGGCTGCAGTGGGATGGAAAGTGGCTGGCAGGGACTGGCAGCCTTGGTAGTGGTGGTGAAGTCTGGGGATGCTCAGCATCTGCTGATTGAAAACAAACACTCTCGGTGGCCCAGAGGTCCAATTCTGAACAGGACTGAGGAGTATTCCTGACATCTGTTTATGTCAGGAATTGACATATTATGTTTCAGTCCCAAGCTTTGACAAGTGCAGAAGCCCAAACTGTGGCCAGAGGCCTTGTGCCCCTGAAAACCCATCTTTGTGTGGCAATAGAGGCCCACAGGGCTCACCAGCGCTGTGACAGGGAACAAGGGCTTGGCCCCAGCTGTGTAGCTGCTCCCCTTGGAAGTTTTTCCATTTCTGGAAGGAGAGTCTCAGCTGGTGCAGCCTGTGCTGGTCCCAGTGACATGTGGAGGCTGTTACGTGCTTACATCAATCACAGCAGGCTAGTTTATTTTCTTTCTCCTTAGATGTTTTGTAATGCCTTCTCAATTCAATGGCTAATACTTTTCATAATTACATTTCAGCAGCTGCATCAATCTGGAATTTGTACAGATGTCCTGAATTTTGCAATGTTCTCACTTGCATGAGGCACCTCTCCCAAAGCGCTGATGCCACGGAGGGGGTGTCCCATGAGGCAGCCACCACTGCTGAGAGTGCTGCAGCCCCTGCCAGAGCAGTGAACTTCCTCAGGCTGATGGTCTCCTTGTCCAGACTCTACCTGAGCTGTCTCCTTGTTCTCCTTGTCTCACATGGCAAGTCAGCTGGGGACAGAAACAAGCAGAGGTTTGAGCTGCTGGTGCCTGCACAGCAAGGACTCCCAGGATGGAGCCACGTGGAGATGCCAGGAGCTAGGGATACACTGCCTGGTATTGTTTTAAGGCATCCAGGAGAGGAGATGAATTTGGACCTTCCATATTCCGGATGGTGACTCCTTGGCACTGGCCACAGTGACCCCAGATCCAAGGGCCTCACAGGGTGACAGCTGAGCCCTGTGAGGGAAAGTCCTCCCTTCTCTCTCCATGCATATTCTGCATCTGTGCTGAGCTACAAGGGAAAGAAAGCACATGGTATTTCTTCCTCTTGTGCAGCCTGCAGTGGAGCCTTGCTGGGCTGCCCTGGCTCAGTGCTACGTGCAAAGGAAATCTCCTCCTGAGACGCCCCGCAGGGCTCGGATTTGCCTCTGAAGCAGGAGATGCAGTGACCTCTGTTTCAACATGAACAATCCTGGTTTAGTTCCTGCCCCTCCACTGATGCAGGTCTTTATTAGAGCTGACTGGGTCCATAACCTCTGCTGGCTGCAGGCTCTCCCTGCTGCTGGTGCTGTGTGAAGTGCTGTTTGTACTTCCTTCCATTCATGCTGACCTTACCTGCCAGGAATGATGCAATCGTGCCAACAAGATCATAGGGAGGTTCAAAGTCCAGGATGGAAAAAGGAGAGGGGGGGTGGGGGGGAGCACCAAAAATAGAGTTTCCAAGGCTGAAGGTTATTTCAGTGTGTGGCTCAGGGGACATCAGAGGCATGCTGGAGCCTCCAGATTGGGGGGGAACATCCATTTGGTGCCTTTCATTTCCTGTAGCTCTCTGTACTTAAGCAATCACGACTTGCAGCAGTGTTGAGTGCACAGACTTCAGGGAAACCCAAAGAGAAGTGAATCTCTGGGGACTGGTGGAGCCCTGGCTGCTGGAGAGGGAGGGGTGGCCAGGACCATCAGCAAAGGCTGCTATGAGCTGCTCTGTGAGGGGAGCTCCTGGGGGCCTCTGGAGGGACATGGCTGTGGGTAACAGCCACAAGCAGTGGCTGGGATGTTCTGAGTGGCCTTTGGGAGAAGCTTCTCCACAGGATGATGGTTCAGCACTGGAACAGGTTACCAAGAGAGGTCAGGGACTCTGGAGGGGGTTTAAGCCTTGCTAGACAAAGCAAGGGATGATCTGAGCTAGTGTTGGCAACAATCCTGCTGCTTATGGGAGACAGGGCCGGAGGCACCCAGAGATCCTTCCCAGCAGATACCTCCATGGCTGTACTTACATTAAAATTGGATAAACATGCCCTTGTGTTGACTTAACCTCCCCAGTGAGCATGTTGATCTGGTTTTGTTGACATGCTTGTTCCTAGAATCCCATTCTCACTAAATACAAGTGAAAATGGGGGTCGGCCTGTACTTTACCTGAATAAAATAGGAGTTAGGTGTTTGATTAGTTTCTGGTGCCATCCCTCTGGCTCTGGGGAGCTGGCAGGGGCTGCACTGCCTGAGATGATGTGGTGCCACATTACATAAAAAGACACATGCTGCCTTTACAAGTCACTGCTCCCTGTTAGCCAGGACAGACCAGGACGTGTGTTCCTGTGCTGTCCCATGGGGGTGAGGGAGGGGTCAGAGAAAACCCTTCTTGTTCCCCTTCCTTCCATCAGAGGCCTGGAGAATGGTAAGGAATTAATCTGCAATTTTGTGTAGTAAAATATAAATCCCCATTGCCTGCAAATTGCTGGATAAGAGCCAAAAAGGCCTAACAAGGAAACATGTTCCTTCCAGCATAATTGTATATTTGGCTTATAGTTTATTAAATGAGTAACAGCTGAGCAGAAAGGCCAAAAGGAGAGACTCCCCCCACCCTGGGGTATGTTCGAGGCAGAGGTTGGGCTGTGTGTGAGTCAGGTGCCAGAGTGGGTGATTTAGCATAAAACACTGAGGTTTAACTGTGGATTAGACTGTGTGTAGCAACCAGAGTGAGTGACTAATGCAGGTGCAAAGGGTTGTTGTTTTTTAATGTTTAAATATCATTTTGAATTCCTTGAAGGTGGGAAGAGAAGGAGCAAACCCAGGCACTGAGGTTGAGTCTGAGGGGAACTGGAGGCCTGAGGTGATAAATCATCAGCACTGCAGTGAGATTGAGGGGGAAACTAATGTAATATATGAAGCAATACAGAAAGAGGAATCTTATTACTTCAGTCAGCTCTCAAAGGATTCCATTCCAGATGGTTAAAGCAGGGTAGATCAGGAACCCCTATTGATGGGGCCCACCATCTGACAACAACAGAAGCAGCAGAGGGCTTCTTCTGACTCCAGCAAGAGTTTCACCAGGAGAGACCTGTCTCTGTAGCAGGATAAGATAGTGAGAAATTACCTCTTGGCAAGGAAAGCTGGTGATGAGCATGGCCATTTTGGCATTTTCCCCCATCCAGGAAATGTGTCTTGTTCTTGCAGAATATTTATGGAGAGGCTTAGGGATTAGTCTGCAGCTCCAAAGCACTGCCTGGTTCTGGATGATGGTGCCATTGGCCTATTGCTGATGGGAACACTGGCCTTGATGAAGAGCCCACCACAGCAGCCCTGCAGAGCAGCAGCCCCAGGGATGAGTAACAGCTGCCATGGAGCAGCCTGAGTCTCTCAAACTCGTTTTTTCCTAAGTCACCAAGCAGTGGCTAGGAAGCAGTGTCCTTTATAGCCCTCAGCCAAGGCCT
The DNA here is from genome assembly GCF_901933205.1 of Camarhynchus parvulus. Taxonomy (NCBI): domain Eukaryota; kingdom Metazoa; phylum Chordata; class Aves; order Passeriformes; family Thraupidae; genus Camarhynchus; species Camarhynchus parvulus. The sequence goes on from NC_044586.1 coordinate 13,814,925, forward strand.
GAGGTAAAACAAAGGCCTGGTTCATGGAGGAATTTCCCCTGCAGGAGCAGAGCTGTTGAGCACTGGCACTGCCCAATCTCAGATCAAAGGCTGACAAACCCCAGACCTCAGCACTGATGCAGTGCCACAAACCATTGGAATGAGGTGGGATATTTCACTCTATGGGTTTTTCTTTTAATTTGAAGTGCATGAGAAGAATTCTCATTTGGGGAAAGTTTGGCTGTACTTTGCTACAATATTAGACTGCTCTGTTGGGTGTCTTCTGCTAGAAACATTTAGATTTATTTTTGTTTGTGTTCTGTCTTACACAGCTAAGAAAACAGTTTTGAATAGGACAAATTGTCTTGTTCCAGGGAGGAGGTCTGATCTGGAGAGTGAAAACAGCTTGCTACTTGGAGGACTGTCCACAAAAGAACAAAGCTCTGAGGACACTTCCCTGCACTGTGCCCCACTAGAGATAATGTAGAGCCAAGATGCTGGCCTCAGGAAACACAACTATATGAGACAGTCTCTTGTTAAGTGTTTTGTTTCTTTCTTTTCCTAGGATTCATGTGCTCCAGTGCCTGGTACTCTGGTGTTATTGTTCCTTTAGATCTGATGGACTGGGAGGCAAGTGCCTTGGGCATTCTCTGCTCCTGCTTGTAAGAAAGAGGAATCATGTTAGTTCATTTTACAGGGATGCTGGTGCACTTTTCTGACAGTCTTTAATAGCTGGTGCTGTGGAAGAAGACTGGAGTCTTCTTTAACCAGGTGTGCATCTCTCCAGATTTGTGTTTTGCATGTCACTGGTAACGTGAGGATGAAATACTCATGAAAGGACCAATGTTCCTGCACAACAGCATTAAAGGGAAATCAATTCTGGACACACAGAAGTGCAAGTTCCTTGTGGCAGCTGAATGGAGAGTTATGGATGCCTAGAAAAGTGAGATGATGTTGTATGATCCGTGCATCCTGGAAATCAGTCAGCACTATGGTTATAAAACATCTCCATTTGTCTGCTTTGGCAGACTGGTCATAATGAAGAATTTTAAACTTGGTGCAGAATATAAATCCTGGTAGCAAGGAACTCTCAAGCCAACAGGAATTTAGCTGCTTGAAAACCTTGGTCTTGGTTTAGTCCAATTTTTAGCCAAAGTGTGGATTCAATGCTTTTCAGTTCTCAATTAAAAGGTCATCCTCATACCATCAAGCAGTCCAGACTCACCATACCATCAGCCTGTTTTCCAGAAAAATCACCCCTGTTGGAAGGACAACTGGAAATGCCTAAATGAGATGACAGAAATTCTGTGACCTGAGCCAAAAGCAATTTTGCTGTCAAGGCAAAAAAAAATTTCATTTAGACAGAAATGTTAGGAAATAGTAGTCTTTTGATAGACAGCTCACAAGATGATATTTGTGAAACTGTAGAAAGAGAAGCCAATGGAAATTATTTTTACATTTACACCTAAGGCAATTGCATGGATTTATTACTACATCTGGGGCTGCAAGCCTGATCCTGGTTTATTAACTACTGTCCCTTTTGGTTTCTTATCCAGGGTGGCAAACCAGCTGTAGGATGCTGAAAAGAAGTTGAGCTGCATGTCTTGTCCTTTCAGCCTGTTTCTTGTGTTCATTTTGGTCTATAAACAAACATCTCTCAGGTCTCCTAAATAGATTTTCTGATTGAGTTCCCAGAACAGACCACCACCAGCCTCATTAAAGCTTATTTATGTTACTTTCATGCATGAATAAAAAAGCTCCCATTCACTGCTGATTTTATTTAGTTAGATTCTGTGCCTTGTGGTAGACATTGAATTGGAGTGACATTTTTGGCACCAAAAAAGAAAAAAGTAGTGAGACTGCAAGGAAAAGTTTGACACCTGCATCTTTTGCAGTACAAAAAGGAAGGAGTTAACCTGTTCTTGGCAATATGACATTGATCGAGGATGCAAAGAAAATACAGCTGTAAATATTTAGGAAGATTCCCAAGTAGCTGGGGAGCTTTTTAGGGGGTAGGTCACAGAACTGGGACTCTGGAGGTGTAGTCTGTTTTCCCAGGGATGCCACCCGCTCCTTGCGTGATAGGAAGAGAAAAGTCACTCGTTGTTCCAGGTCTCAGCTCCCAGCTGAGAATGATGCTGTCTCCCTCCTCTCCTTTTCCAGCTTGCTTGTTTATCTCACTAGCTTTTCATCAGAGTAATATCCACTCTGCCTCTGTGCTGAGCACAGTGGGACCTGCTCTTGGCTGGGGCTTCTAGACACCACTACGAGTAACAGGCATGATTCTCTCTTTATACTTGTCTCCACCTTCTCCGTCCAGGCTCCAGTGCTTCTGAGGTAAGATTAACAGCTAAAAAACCCCCAAACTAACAATAAAATCGGTGTAAATGAAGAACAAGGAAGGAAAGATCCAGTATATGTGATAAGTTGTGCAGTAGCTTTGAGTGGTGTTTTTCTCCAGCCCTGCTGACTGCTGATCTCTCTCATGTAAAGGTACTGCATTTTGGGAGAGAAGGACCTGAGCCTGTCCTTTAAGTCAGAGGGGTGAACAAAAAGCAGCTTTGCCTCTTTCCTTTGCACTAAGCACATTGTGAATATTCTTAAGCATTGCCACAAGGATTAACATCCCTGAATTTTAATGTGCCTGGCGCTGGAATGTAGCTGGAAAGCAGAGCAGGCAGGAATGGTCTCTCTGGGCTGTGGGCTCTGCTAGGTGACTCTTTGAAGTTCTATTCAATAGCTTTCTGTTACTCTTTACATTTTTTTTCCCTTTTCCGCTTTTTTCCCTCCTTCTTCAACCACTTCTTGAACAAGTACTGATACATTTCATGTTTCTCAAATTTACTGGACTGGATTGTTTTATCTCCACATACTTTTGCATGGCAGTAGTATTAAAATAAAAAAATAATAAAGAAAAAAAAAAGCATGGGGACAGAAGTACAGTTTGCTGTTTACTTTGGATCATTAACCTGGTCTGTAAATTTGATTTGATCTCTCCTTTTTTTTTTTTTTTTTTGTTCCTGCCCTGCTCTCTCTGTGTAATTTCAGAGCCTGCAAAGAGACGCTGTCTTCTGTGGCTTCAGGATCCCAGCAAGAAATGGGAGTCTGATGGATTGTAAATGCACCTGCTTTGTTTAAAACCCAGCCAAACAGATAAGTGCACTTTTAATTCTCTCCGAACGGTGCTTTAGACATAGCTCTGCACAGCATCTCTCTTCAGTTCCAGTTTGGTGAGGCTCTGTGTTTCACCCCTGCAAATGAATGCTGTGTGGGTCTCACTTCAGCTGAGAAATACCAGACAATATTGGTATTTCACACTAAGGTAATTAATTGGTGTCTGAGGGAGCTGCAGCTCAGGGGCTGGGAGGCTCCCAGGGGTCTATCCCTGCTCTTCCAGAGCCACTGTTTCCAGCAGCCCTGTGAGGTTTTGGGACTCTGAGGAGCAGCTCTGTGGGACCAGACGAGGCTGATGTGACCCATCTGAGCCTTACAGAGTCCTATGGGACTCATTAGAGGTTTAATAACTAAACTTGGCTGGTTTGATTGAGAAGATGCTTGTGCAGGCTTGGCACAATCTCAGAGAAACCAGCTCATGCTGCTGGCAGGAGAAAGGGCTTTCTGCATGTGCTTGTCATATGTGTGCAGAGAAAGTGATAACCCTGCTTCCTCCCACCAGCTTCCAGGTGGGAAAAGAGCTGGGGTTGGGTGAAAAAAGACCTTGGTTACACTGAGTTTACCCAGGGCAGGCAAAGAAGTATCGTGGGTGAATGGTGGCAAGAATTGACCCCTCAGAGTTAGGGGAACATTTTTATCTCTCTGCCAAGGAAGAAATTTCTGTCTGCTTAGGTCTGCTTCTAGAGGTGACCACTGTCTCCTTGTGGACACACCACTGCAATTACTAAATTATTGAAGAAACCCATAAAATAGGGTCTCATGTAAAGTTTAACTTTGCAATAATATACAACCATGGGGCTGGGGCAAATATTCACCATAAAGCAATTTACTGTATTAGAATAATGAAAAGAAAAGCACTGAAGCTGAGTGCATGAGCATTGTAGGGGATGTGTGGCAGGAGGCTGGACAAGAGCCAAATTATCTACTCCAGTCTTGTCTTGCCTGCTCTTCCAGGGATAATTACTAGTATAAAACATCTACCTTGCTATTAGGAAAGCTACAACTCGGCTTGCTACAGCAAATTAGGCTGTAGTAACTGACCTGAATTCATCTTACCTACCTGAGCAGAAGGTGAGTTTCTTAGTGAAGTTGCCAATTTAGGGGTGATAGAGAGAGACAGAAGAGATGAGGAGGAGAAGTGGAAGGTTGTTGCAGTTTGTGAGAACTAAATCTGGATCAACTCATGATCCCTGAAGTGTCTGAAGTTCCTTCTTTTCTAGGAAAAACTTCACTGCTGCTGTTATTACCAAGGAATTTTTTATATTAATAGAAGAAATGGCATGTCTGTTAGTAATGACTAAGCTCTGTCTTACAACTGTAAACAGTATTTATTCCTGACTCTGCAGTACTTTGAAAGCCAAAAAGCTCGACACTATATTAAAAAACACTGATTAAATGGAGCTCTAGTGAGAAATCAGGGCTAGTTCAGTCAGCAAGGGTAGATAGGAAGTTAAAAAAGCTTAAATCCTCTCTGTGCACCAACTAATGCAGCTTAATGTTTTTCTCATCTCAGATATTCTCAAGGTATTGATTGTTAGGTTTGCAACTTAAAATCTCTTTTCTGCCAGTGAGCTGAAATCAATGTATCCCCCATTAGATCCCATTAAATTAACCCCAAACTGGCCAGTTCCAGTCTGGGCAATCTGACATTACTCAAAGTCAAATTTGGGCATCATCCTGAGGTGTGGCTGGCATGCAACATGTAACACTCTGTGCTGCCTGGAAGAAGAAGCAGAAAACACTTGAAGTGTCTCCTGGGAGCTGCACTGATGAGATAGATGATACCAAGGGTGTTCTACTCACCTGTGGTTTGGCTGGTACTTCCTGCAGTTGAGGAGAACAGATTCAACAGCTCTTGTCCAGTTACTGAAAAAAAATTTTGTCCTGAAAAGAAGATCCTTGAATCCCTAACTCCTTGTCTTACAGGTGAACCTTGAGGACACTTGGGAGACTGTAGCTCCTGAATGTGTGACCTTCCCCTGTGAAGAAAGTCATGGGGAAAGACAAGAAAGAAGAGGCTGTCTTCCTGAGGAAAAAGATCACTTTGCTGCGGGCTTTCTCGCTGCTCATCGGCAGCATGGTTGGCAGTGGCATCTTCATCTCCCCCAAAGGAGTCCTGAAAAACTCCGGCAGCGTGGGCTTCTCCCTGCTCGTCTGGTTTTCCTGTGGGCTCCTCTCCATGTTTGGTGAGTGCTGAGTTTTGGAGCCCTTGCTGAAGCACCTGGGAGGTGAGGGGAGTCTGCACATTTTTATGTTTAGAAAGTTGGGAGATGAATAAACCCAAAATTTCTAGTTCCTGCTGCAATGAAGGCCTAAGAAGTCAGGGGATGGTCACTAGGAGGTTTTAGTTCAAATTATTTCCCTGGGGTAATGCACAAAGTTCCAGCACTTATGGTCTGTAATATCAATTCATGTACAAGTCCAGGACAGGGGAGTGACAGTGACTGCAAGTGGAGACTGCATGGTCTGTGCCAGGAAAGCTGGGAGAGAATGAGGGGACTCCTTCTGTAAGGCAGAAAGGAGATGTAGGCACCTAAAAGGGAACCTGAGGGCTGTGCTGTGCCCTTCACAGACACTGTGAAGAGAGGAGGAAGGGAGAGTCCCAATATGCCCCCTGGGGACCCCTTTCTGTCAGGGAGAATGGCTGGAGCAGAATGCCTGCGGAGCTGCAGGGATGCACAGCCCAGGGTGGGTGTTGGGTGTCTGTAAGAAATGGTGTGGGGATGTCTGATGCTGCCCCACTTTCTGTGTGTTACTATTGGCTTGATTTCTGTCATTTAGTACCAGTCTTTTCTCACAAAGGTTGTCTTTTTGATGATAGCTTCATTCTAGTTCTTTTAAAATAACATAGCTCTTCTAAGTTACCGTGGATAAAACACATGGCTTTTAGTTTCTTTCATTAACTGTAAAAAATCACCATCTCAGAAACTCTCTAAAGGTGCTATTAGGACAACTGCAAGTTCTCCCAGCCCAGGAGAGAAATCTGATGCTTATTATAGTGGGTGACTACAATTCTTCTTCTGTTGTAACTTACCAAAAAAAATCCACCAAAAGAAAAAAACAAGAAAGGAGAAATACTCCATGTGAAAAAAAAAAAAAGCAAAGTGAGTGTCACTCACTCTGGCATGTACATGCAAGTTTAGAAATTGAGACATTTGATTGTTAATAGGGCAACAAGTTGCTCTTGCTTTTAGCATATGTGTACCAGTATTTCACATTGCAACTGTGAGTGGTTGTTTGGTGAATTATACACTTCTGCTTAAAGAAAAGGTGACAGTATAATGTGGGCATGGTGTTTCTTTTAACCAAGCAGAGCAGTAAATGACAATGTGTGTGTAATGTATGTGTAATCACATAGCCAAGCTCTGCACTTGTAAAGGTTTTTCCCTCTACAGCATCCTTTGATACACTCTCCTGGAAGGGCCTTGGGAGCCTCTTTACCAAGTTATTGCATTTTGTAGCTGGATTTGTCAGTTTGTTCCTCTCTTTTATCAGCTTGATGACCTCCCCATATAATTTCTTTGACACTTTTTTGCAGTATATTTAAAAGGCCTGCTTTCTTTTGTGCTTTTTTTTTCTTTCAAGTGGGGTATATATACAAGTCCCATTCCATGAGTTCAGCAACATACTTATATGCATGAATGCTTGAATGCTTAAATGCTTGAAACATTTAAAGGGACCCACTGGAATAAACTAGATGAGCTATCTGCCTATATTTGATGCTTTGAGCAGGAGTTTTGCACAAATTTTCCAACAGGGAGGCAGGAAGCATTGAGGTTGTCACCATCCTGCATGACCTGAATATGGCATGATTGCCATGGGACTTGGAGGCATGGCCATGTCACCCACAGCTTCAAAAGAGGGAAGGGATTTATGTGGAGATGCAAGATAAGGACACAAGAATGTGATCTGGGATCAAAAACATTATTTAAATGACCAGTTCAGCCATGGCTTGTGGCTGAGCTACTGTAATTGCTTTGTAAGCACCATTTCATCAGTCTTACAGTGAGGAAAAGCAAGAATCCAGGGTATCTTTCAAAGGAAACTCTTGTAGCTCTGTGCAGCATTTCTATCACACACCCTTCTTCAGAGCTTCCATGGAAATGTTGTAACATTAACCACAAAACAGAGACTTTCTTTCCACCTGACAGGTAAGCCAATTACTTCAAAACTTACTTCAAACCACAGTAGTGCACAAAAATACAGAAAAGTAGTTCTGTTAAACCTCTTTTTCTTCCTCTCATTCACTACTTATTTTAAATGGATTTGTTCAATCCCTGAAAAATCACACAGAAAGGGAAATTCCCTGGGATTATTTACTTGGTGCATTTCTACCTGAACTTTTCCAGGTGCCTTGTGTTATGCAGAGCTTGGAACAAGAATCACCAAGTCTGGAGGACATTATATCTACATTTTGGAGACGCTAGGGCCTCTGCCAAGCTTCTTATTCCTGTGGGCAGAGTTTTTTGCTATCAGGTAAGAGATTTGATTTGCTTGCCTTTTCCTGGATGCAGTGATAATTTAAAATACCAAAAGGTATGGTGCCAGGTAACAGTCCAGGCAGTTTGCAAAGGAAAGAGCTGAATGATTTTTAAAGATTTTTCAGTGATAAAAGGAAGAAGACACAATGTGGAAATAGTTACAAATGCTGAATGTGTTCTGTACTTGAAGAGTATCTCTCTTCTCCCCTGGCAGCTCCTATCCCCCAAGAGCTGTGGTACATTTCAGAGACTGACAATAGATGACAGATTTATTTCAGATTTTCTGTTTTCAGTGTGAAACTTTTTTGGTTTCTTCAGACTCGGAAAGTGGAGACAACTTCCTGGCTTAGCCCCAAGTTAAATAATTTATAAAATTGTGAATTACTTCTTTTTTTAACATTAAAAAGGAAGTCCTCACCTCTCAATAACCTGTATCCTTCACGTAAGCTTAGATGAAGCAGAACATCTGAACTACACTTGCATTGCTCAGTATGATTAATCCCAACTTTTGCTTTCAAGTTGGAAATTAATCATTTTGCAGCATGTGGTTTTTAACCCATTTACTGAGAAAAACCTATGAGAAAAACTCGATGGGAATTCACCATCTGCATGGGTGTGAGGGGATTAAGCCAGGTGGGGAAACTTGCTCCCCTTCCCAAGTTTTGTGCAGTTTTACCTCATGCCATTTTTCAGCCATGCTCAGAGCAGTTTATGCTTGCTTCCCCCCACAATCCCCACCCCAGGCCTGCCAACAGTGCTGTGGTTTCCCTGGCATTCGGGCGCTACATGCTGGAGCCGTTCTTCGCCCCCTGTGCTGCCCCTGTCCCTGCAGTGAAGCTCGTGTCTCTCCTGGGCTACTGTAAGTACCAACACCTATGGGATTGCCCATCCTGGCCTCTCTGCCCTGGACTAGGAGCACTTAGGGGTGTTATTTCCTGGACAGCTCTGGGACAAGGGTCCTGTCTTACCTCCTCAGCTAACTAAAATGTTCTGATTCAAGGTGATGGTGTTGGGCCACTATATTCTCTAGGAAGTGGAATGGGCCTCCCTGTTGACCAGCTGGAGCCCTAGGTAGGGGGATTTGCCAGGTGTGGGAGAAGAAACTCTCCATGTGTAATTGTGCAAAAGCCACATGAGCTGTGGGTGTAAGGCTTGAGGTTTTGGACTCCTCTCCATCTAGCCCGTGAAGCTGTCCTGCCTGCTCCAGACTGGTGTGGACTGGCACAGGGAATGCTGTGAAGTGGGCTGCTGAGATGTCCCACACCTTTCCCCCAGGCAGGTGTGGATCACCCAGCAGGAACCAGGTTCCTGCTCCCTTTTAGGAGTGTAAGTCAGCTCCCTCTTTAAACACTCTATGCTGGGCCAGTGTTTCCTGACATCTCTCATCCCAGGCATCCACTCTAAGGCATAAAGATGCAGCCTTCCCCCAGCATCCCTAGGGCAGGGAGAGTGCTGTATTTTTTCCTGTGTGTGTTGAGCCCAGGCTGCAGCTGTAGCAGTGCTGTTTCCTCTCCAGACACAGTCCTGACTCTCAATTCCTGGAGCGTCACCTGGAGCGCACGGCTGCAGACGGCTCTCTCCGTCGTCAAACTCCTGGCCCTTGCACTCATCATCGTGCCAGGGATGATGCTGCTGGCCCAGGGTAGGTGTTGCTGCTCCTATGGCTGAGGAGGGTGCTCGATGTGCCCCCTGTCATGGCTTTTATCAGTGCCAAGTGACAAGTGTGGTGCTCACTCAGCTGGCAGGAGCTCTCTCTGTCCATGTGCCAGATGTGAATTAGCTGGGAGCTGAGACCAGCACAGCTGGCACAAGCTGCATCATTGCACTGGGCTGATGCAACTGGCTGGGTGGTACTTTCTCCAAAATTTAGTGGGTCTTAGTGCCAGAGGATGTGGGAGCCTACACAGATCACCCTAACCTTCCTCGGGAGTCAGACTTGCCTATTTCCAGGGTAGTTCGAAATCTTTCCAAAGCAGCACATATTTGATGGGCATTTAGGATATGTGACAGCATCCCCTGTGCCAATCTCAGCTGTGTAATGAGTTACCAGCCCTCAGCTGAGCCCTGGTAATGGCATCTCTAACCCTTCTGTGGCACAAGCTAATGTTTTTTACCTCCAGATCGAGATGGGTGGTAATTCAGTGAATTTACAATGAACTTGGTACAGGATTTCACGCCCCTATGCAGAGTGGGGGAGAAAAACCCTACCAGTAGGATCTTCTGTGAACCATACAAGAGTACTGGCTTTAATCCAAGCCTCAGTTTATAGAAAAGCCCAAGGCATTCCCACTCAAGGGATGAAGCCTGCTCCCTCTTCATGCTATCACCTTCTTCTGCAGAGAAAACACCACAGGCAATGGGCTCTGTGTTCATGTTTCTTTCTGATGTCTGGAGCTGGCTCCTTTGAACATGCAAAGCTCCCCTTGGGCTGGCTTCTGAACTAAAGGACTGCCCTGCAGCTAGGAATCCCCAGCCATTATTGTTAGGAATGCCTTCAAATGACAATCTGGAGCCCTGGCACCCGTCCTCTGGTGGGGAGGATAAATGCAGGTGACATCTGGAGGGAGAATTCACCAAGAGACTCCAGTATGACAGGTTGTATTTAATGTGACTCACAGGGGACTGTAAATTGCTCATTAATGCATTGCAGGCAATAAATCCTTTTCATGCACCATCACTTACCAGCCATCATTTTGGAACATAAAAAAACTACCCCAATGGACACACTCCTATATTTTGGGTTAGTTTTCTTCAAACCTATTTCCAAATTGACTTTTTTTTTTTTGTGCTTAAAAATCAGTTTTGCCCTTTTAAATAATTTCGCCTGATTCCTCTGCCTTGTGCTGCTTTGTTTTGATTGTATTTCTGTCCCTTCCTTTGCCATTACCTTCTCTTTGGCCCAGGTTTATATTAGAGACTTGCTGGGCCAGCGTTTCAAACCCATGTGCCCAAATCTCGTCACTGAACTTCTTGCAGAAGCACCTCCACAGAAGTGGTCTGACTTTTTCCATGCACTTCATGCCATGTCACACCTTGCCTGGTAAAGCCCAACTAGGAAAGATTCTCATCTCTTGAAGAGAGTTTGTTATGGAAAATTGAACATAGATGTGGAACTAAGCCTTGGGTTACCTGGATTTGAAAATGTTGGGAATGCAATTGTGTTTGAATGAGAGGCCATTCAGAATTGCTCTTTTCCCTAAATCTTTTTGTTTTGATTTGGAGAAAATCCTGACTTTGATTTTTTTTTGTTAAGTTTTGTTTTGTTGTTTCAAGCAGAGAACTTGAAGGAAAATTAGGGGAGTTGGTAAATATCTGAGACACCTCTACTTTGGACATGTCGTTTGCTTTGCACTCTGTCCTCTCCTGTGGGTGAGTGGTGGTGGGTCAGACTGGCAGGTGCTGCTCCCATCCCCTCCTCCAGCCTGGTTCCCATGCTCTGGCCAGCACAGGGCTGGGGTCAGTGCCCCAGCAGCAGGAACAGGAGGGAGCACAGTGAGAGCTGAGTTAGCTGCCTCGCTGGCTGCACCACATCAAAGGCGAGTGTGTGTCCAGCTGCTGAGGGGGCTGGGGACTGAACATGGGGGTCAATCCAACAACTTAATTTTGGGCCTAAAGGAAGGAGAGGACAACATGGATCTGCTCATCTCCATGATCTCCTGTTCCCACATCAGGCTCTGTTGGAAACAACTAGCTATTGTTGTTGCCCTTCCTGAAATGCCTACCCTAGCTGGAAAAGGGATAGATTTTTTTTTTGTTTTTAATGTCACTGTAGGAAAGTAAACATATCAGCAACAGCACTGAAGCTAAAGCAATGAAAGGAATTTGAATACCCTTCTCCAAGGAAATCACAAACACTCTTCCCAGGTCTGGGCAAGAGGTACAAGGGGTGTTATCCTACAGGGAAGGAAGCCTGTCTGACGTTTCCCTGCTCTGTCTGTTGTTTATCTCCTCTGCAGGCCACACCGAGAACTTCCAGGATGCTTTTGACAGGCAGTCGCTGGTTCTGGATAAGCTTCCCCTGGCTTTCTATGCGGGCATGTTCGCATACTCCGGCTGGTAGGTGCGATGGGAGGGCCCTCCCTGGGCAGCACACAGGTGCCCTCAGCGTGACTCAGACTCTCACCCTGTCTCTTCCCATCGCGCAGGTTTCAGACCGGCTTTGTGCGTGAAGAGTTGGTCAAACCTGAACGGTAAGGCTGGCGGGAAGCCGCCCTGGGTTACCGGCCTCGGGGCTCCCACACCTTTCCCAAGTGCAGCGCAGGAGGAATAACTTTGTGGGTTCACCTGACTGCAATCAATTGTACTGCCAGATAAAATCTGCAGTAATATTGTGCATAACAAGGGATAGCAACTTGTTCTTTGTGTGTGTGTTCCCCTTCCTTGCAGAAATATCCCCCTGGCTGTCATCGTGTCTGTGATCACAGTAATTGTGGGATACATGCTCACCAACGTCTCCTATTACACAGTCCTGGGAACAGAAGATGTTTTGGCTTCTCCTGCTGTGGCTGTGGTGAGTTGTCATTGCTATTGTTATCTCCTCAGTGTGGCCAGCTTGTGCTGTAGTCATGGCAAGTCTTTCAGAGATGGTTTTCCTATAAAATGCTTTATTGCTTTGTAATTTCTCTGGAATACTGGGCAACAGTAAATTCTCCTTGTTGTGGTGCCTAAAAGATAATGAAAAGTAACCTGCAGATGACAGTAGAAAAGGTGAGATTTATGACTTCTATACTCCTTCAATGGAAGAAGTTTTCTTTTTTTGACCCTGATGTCACCTAGAGATCACCACATATTCCCTAAAGTCATCTTTGCTCTTCCTCCAGAGCTTTGTGCAGCGAGCCTTCAAAAGCCTGATCTCCGTGGTCCCTGTCCTTGTCGCACTGTCCTGCTTTGGAACCATGAATGGAGGAATCTTCACCTTCTCAAGGTCACATCCCTAAGGGTCTATTATTCTTTTGGCTCGCTGAATCAGAGGGAAGCATCACCAACCTCTGCAACTACCCATCCATGCAGTGGCATTTTAGCCACTGTTGTGGGAAAAATAAGGGTTTTGACTCCCAAGTTGTCAGCTACAGGATAGTCCTTTTTGGCTAAGAGTCTACTTTTTCTATTTCTTACCAAGTCCAGACTTTGGTACCCAGGACTGGTCACAAACAAAGATTTTTATCTTCTCCCTTAGGCTTCAGTTTAAATCCCACAGTTTAAAGTGAAATTTAAATGTTTCTGGTGAACTAAAGGCTTTGTTGATGTTGGCAGCTGCTCAGTGAGACTAAATCTTCTTCCACTGGGTTCACCCAGCTGTGCTGCTGGAGGGCACAGGGTCCCTCTGTTGCAAGGCTCTCTAGGCAAACTCTCCCTTGAGAACTTTGCTTTGAAGTGGGTGAAATGTCATTGGGATGGGCTATTCCTAAAGCAATAATCAAGGTTCAGGAAGTTTTGTTATAGCAACAAGAAAAGCTTTGTCCCATAGAAAAATAAACTTGCCAGCTTCAGTGTCTGCCACACTCCGTGTCCTTATGGGAGCCTTGAAACTGGAGAGGAGGGCAGGCCTTAGGAGCAACATACTTATGTTGTGCTGGTCCTGTGGAGCTGAGCAAGCTGTCTGCAGTGGGTTTTGCTTCACAGCTTTGATTGCAAAGGGAAAAATCAGTTGATCTGAAAGGAATGTCTCATAGCCTGAAAGTGAATGAATTATCTGCTCCACTACTCTGAAGTCCTGTATTAAATACAGGTGTGGAGGATCCTTCCCATTAGCTGCTCCAGATAATGGTTTTCCTTGAGGATGAGAAGTCTCTGGACAGCACAGAGGTTCTTAGTGTCCCCTACAGACCTTCTCTCCCCATCCTGGCATCATTAACATAATCACTGCAGAAAGCCCATCTAAACACTGATGGGGCCTCCCTGGCTGCCTGCCAGCCACACCCCTGCAAAGCCACAGAGACGGCAATAAAACCAGTTGTACACTTGTGCCCCAGCTGCTTGGGGCCCTGCTTCAGCCCAGCTGATGCTCTGCCACGGTTTGTTTGAGGATATTAAATTTCTAAAATTGGATGTGATTGTCTTCTCCCTAATTGCTCTTTCATGAAAGGAGGGATGCAAGCAAGGAACGCTCTGCTCTCATTTTGTAGCTGTTCTTGTGTGTAGCTGGTCTCTTGGCAGTATGACAAACTGCATTTTCCAACAGCTGACCAGAGGATTGGAAATCATCTGTCATTTGAGGAGATTGCACTTTATTTTTTCCATATATATACATATAAAAATATAGGATTCAAAGCTGAGAATCCCCTTTCATAAACTCACCAGTTTCTCTTATAAAGAATTTAAATTTGTGACCCCCAACTTCTTTTTCACTGGAAAAATTAATTCCTTTTTAGATGGCAAGAGATTTTCTTACTCCTGTTTCCTGTCTGAGTTCATTCTTGGTCACTTTGGACTTGTCCAAATGTTCTGCAGATGAGGCACTCAAGGAGACACTGCCAGTGGTTCTGATAGTGGGCGCTGAACTGCACTGAACTGGTCTTGGCAGAGCTGTGGGAACTCAGCCTTGGTTTTCTTCCAAATGCCCCCACAGTGGAGCTCTGAGCAACTTGGTCTAGTGGAAGCTGTCCCTGCCCATGGCAGGAGGGTGGGTTCCAACCCAATCCAAACTTTCTATGAAAGTGCAGCTAAAGGCAAAACTGTGGCCTTGAATAGCAGCAGACTTGTGCTGGGGAAGGAAGCCGGTGTCTTGATGCCTCAGGTCAGTCCAGTGACTCATTTTATTTCTAATGTGGATGTAGAATGTTAATGTACAGGGCTCCCTGTCTTTTCCTAGGACTCTGTTTGTGGCTTCCAGGGAAGGGCAGTGGCCTCCTCTCTTCTCCATGATCCACATTCGAAGGCATACCCCTCTTCCTGCTGTCATGTTAATGGTAAGGAGATCTGGCTGTGTGTGACATGCTCTGTTCCTTTGCTCTCTTGGCTTTCTTGCAAGGACTGGATAAACTGAGGAGTTTTAGAGGGTGTTGGGACATTAAATTTCTCCCTGAAAAATAAAGAAGGCAGGATACAGGAAATGGCTGCAAAGTATTAAATCCCCTTGAGCCAGCAGTGGTATCTAAATGTACAACCTTGAAGTCCCTGCCTTATAACATTACACACCTTTTTTAAAAGTATAGTCCCTACCATCTGCCACAGGTGCTGCTTGATATTGCCCTGTGAAAATAGCTCTGCTAGGCTTTGGCTATCTGGAAATTTAAAATTCCCAGGTGTGATGGAAATGCAGGGAATGAGCATTTGTAGAGATGGTCTGGTCTCATGTTTTGGTTTGTTCAGGGTTTTTTTTGTGGCAATGGTCCAGCTCCATCCCAACTGTGATGCAGTGTCTGTTGCAGCTTGGCTGAGCTGCTAGAAACTTAGCAGATGTCATTGTAGATAGCCTGTGTGCCAGCAGTGCAGGCTCTTGGATCATGCATGTTTTAATTGCCCTGGCTTGGACATGAAGCATCGAAGATGCTGCTGACCTTGGAATGATCACTCTTTTCTGTAGCACTACAGATGAGTGCCTTTAGTCTTTGCCTTCAGTCTGTGACACTGTTTTATGAAACTCTCTGACCTCCAAAATGCTGGGGCTGTGAAGTAGTTGCAGGGGGGTTGGAGGAGGTGATCCATGGCTGTAATGACTGTATTTCATGTTCAAAATGCTCAGTTCCCTTTGGTTACTGCCATGGTGTGCATTGGAGACATCTACCACCTACTGACCTTCTTCAGCTTTTCCCGATGGCTCTTCATAGGATTGGCCACCCTGGGGCTCATCGTCCACCGCTGCCGTCACCCGGAGCTGCAGAGCCCCTTCCAGGTAATGCACAGCTCGCACCTGGCAGCCAGGAACCTGCAGGCCTGACATCCCTCTCCTTGATTTGCTCATAATTACAGCACCACATGGCCATGGTTGCCTTTAGGCTCTAAGGGGTTTCAGTCTCTGATGCTTAGTAATGTCTGCGGGGAGCTCCTGAATCTGGTTGGTGTGCCCAAACAGCCAGATGTGATAAATCCTACAAAGCCAGCTCTACATGGGCGCACCAGATGCATCTGTTAGAACACTGCTTGGTACAAGGGACAAAGTTTCAGGCCTCTAACTGGGAGAAATACAGAGAGAAGTTCTCTGGCTCATCTCTTGTGGCCTACAAGAAGGGATTCTTGCCTGGATGTTATTTCAGTGGCAGGTAAGTCTCAGTTCTAGCTGAGAAGCAGGAAGGTGTCAGGCTTGGAGGAAAAGGAGCATAGGTGGAGGGGTCCTGGGAGCAAACCTGACTTGGGAGGAATCATCTGCTGGTTTAGAAATACTGTCTCATATAAAGCACTGGGCCCTTCTTGTGGCCTTTCTCACTCCACTGGGTGCTGCGATTCCCCCTCATGTCAGCAGGGGATGCTGGAGCAACTTTCCTGTGCTTGGGCACCTTTCCCACTGCGGATAATGTGCAGAAGGCATTGGGTTGGGGCAGTGCTTGAGGTGGATGCAGTTTGCTCCTGACTTGGTGGCCCCTGCATGGTGCCTCCAGGCAGCAGCTCCCG
Organism: Camarhynchus parvulus; assembly: GCF_901933205.1. NCBI lineage: Eukaryota > Metazoa > Chordata > Aves > Passeriformes > Thraupidae > Camarhynchus > Camarhynchus parvulus. The sequence goes on from NC_044586.1 coordinate 13,831,109, forward strand.
GGAACAGAGAGGACCTCCGGGGCTGTGGGCACTGGGCAGCCAGGAGCTCAGGGGACAGAAACGCTTCCTGCAGCTCGCAGGGGTCCTCTCTGAGCTGAGTGCATCCTCCTGCAAAGTTTGGGGTAATCCTTCTTCTCGGTCTTTGCATTTAGCAGAGACCTCGAGGCTTCCCAGTTTGTTGGTTGGCGGCACTCGCATACTCCCCCAGAACCAAACTGAATAAGTTTAGTTTAGTTTTTATTTCAAACCAGTCTTCTCAGGGGAGATTTATTAGTGGCTAGCACTGCTGATGGTTTCAGATGCTGAGATTTTGCCCTGGTTTTCAGACTTCTAGCGGCTCCTAAATGCTGATTAAACGAGGGAGGGAAACACTGGCCCTTTGGTCAGTTCAGCTGGTTTCCCCCCGCCTTTCCCGTGGTTTTTGTCAGTTCTGGGCAAGGGCTGCGCGCAGGTGGCGCGGGCCCGTGCTGCGCTCTAGTGGCCGCTCGCGGCTGTCGCCTGCCGCTGCCCGGGGACAGCAAAGCGTGGCACGCGTGTGACAGCGCTGGTACTTGCTCTCTCTATAGCATTCTGAGTTAAAAACGGTGAGAAAACACCCGAAAGAGAAAGGAAGCAGTGCGCTCGCACACCTCTCAAGCAGATGTGCGGCATGAGTGTGCGCATGTAGGAGCGGCTGGCAGAGGATGCTCTGGCTTGAAAGACAACAGTACCTAAGTTTGATGGCTGGATGGCTGCCATGCCTAGAGCAACTGATCTATTCCAACTTGGCATGTTGAGTATCCAAAACACAATCTTTATTACTGGTAAAGATTGTCACCTTATATGAGAGCAGCTCCTTCATTCCACCAGCCATGGCAAGGAGTTGCTTGGCAGAGTTTGCATCCAGAGACAGAGGGAGTGTTTCACAGTTTTATTATTTATTGCAGTCTTCCTATTTGCTTTCCAAATAACCCAGATGAATTGGCTCATCCAATAGGGTATGGCTGAAGTGCTGAGTGCTGCTTTGATTTTCACCATGCTGTCACTGAGGCTGAAATTCTTGCTGCAGGTACTACAGAAATAGGGATAGGGAGTCTGGTTTGTCTTGGTTTAGTCACTATAAGTCTCAGGCAAACTGGAGGTGGGTCAACACGAGTCATGAGTTTTATAAGCAAAGAACAGTTTGATTCAAAGTGTTGCTTCTTTCTTGGCTTCAGATATTCCCTCAGTGGCTGCCTTAGGGGGCACATAGGTATGTGTGTGCCTGGGCATGCACGGGTGCAGGACATTCACAGAGCCGTGGGGTGGAAGCAGCTTCTCCCCCTGCTTGGCTTCCAGTTGCCATTGAGGTTTAGATTTTGGTGCACATGAATATAGGAGGCATGCATCTCACATGGCACACTGGGCTCTGAAGCTGATGCAGTTGTTTGCAGTCTGACAGTACAGAAGCATTCTGCAGGACAGGGTATGATTATTCTAATTTTCTTTAGGTGGAGAAATGGATACACCGTGTGCTGGCACATACAGAATCTGGTCGGCTACAGCCATCAGTTTTCACTGATAGTCTCCCTGTGCTCTTTTCCTCAGGTTCCCCTGTTTGTTCCTGTCTCTTTTACCATCATCTGCCTCTTCACAGTGGCAATGTCTTTCTACTCAGACCCCGTGAACATCAGCATTGGATGCACCATAGTTTTGAGTGGTTTTCCAGTCTACTACCTCATCATTCACAGGCAGATGTCAGACCGCTGCCGCAACGTATTTTGTAAGTATGCATTTCAGTTTCAGTATTGTGGACCTAAACATGCCCAAGGGTCAGGGGGCTGGTTTGTTGCCAAGGCTCACCTCTGATGCACATTGCTCCTTGACCAACAGATGTCAGGAAACCTAAATCATGACTGCTGGTACCACTCTGGTGTCTTTCCCAAGGCACAGCCTCCAGAGGCAAATCTGTTTTAACAAAGACAAGGCCGAGGTCTACCCACAGGGGGAACAGAGAGGGTTGCTTTCCCACCCCAGCCCTAGTACCTACTAAGCTTTATCATGTTTTTGGGATCACCTGCTCTGGGTGAAATTTGTCTGACATGGAGCAGAAAGACAAAAAGTTAGGATGCAGAGACTACAGGCAGACACTGTAACCCCATGCACAAACTTGCTTGCTAAAAATCTGGGGAGAGGACTGCTAGGAGAAGAGTACTGCCAGAGGCCTGTGTGCTTGGTGAAGAGACCAGGATGGTTTGGGTACAAATGTAGCCATGGAAATGGAGTCCATCTCCACTCCAGGTAGTGTGTAGTACAGATTTCCTTCGGGTGTACACAAGGGTTTTTTCAGAAATGAGAGCCCAGTTTGAGTTTAATTTGTTGTTTCTGTTCCAAGTCTTGTTTTCTTTTGATTTGATGTTGGATGGAGGTGCATCACTAACCACTCAATAGAAGACAACATATAGCAAGAAAGGAAACAGATACAGTGATCTGCCAACATAAAGTGCTCCAGCCATCAGTGCTGATGCTCTTGATTTTCAGCCATGTCTCAGGATTGCCTCTGGACTAAGCTTCCTTCCTTTTTTTCCACCCTTTCAGATTATCTTACACACAAACTACAGTTACTGCTGGAAGTTGTCCAACAAGAAATCAAGACTTACTGAGAAAACCATCAAAACTCACAGAAGACAATAAAAATCTACTTACACCATTTTTGACACCTTTGATCCTACCAAAAGCAGTCCATGCTTTTATTCTTTTTAGTCAGTGCAACTGAGGATGACTGAGCCAAAACCTTGCTGCAAGTGTTCCTAAGCTTGCCAACTGGGATCTGTTCCTGTCCTTTTATTTTTTTTCAGAAGAGCAAACTAGTTCTCTGAAATGAGCTTGCTTTGCCTGCAGAGTGTCTTTGAAACTAAGATCCTAATTTTGCAGCCTAGCCCAGTCCTGAGAAAAATTGTGTGTGTGTGTGTACAGAGACAGTATTTTGTTTTCCTGGCTTGGCAAACAGAGCATGTTGCAAAACTTAGAATCCAATACATGGAAGCCAAATGCAAGTTTCAAACAGAACCACTACAGCAGTCTTGTTGGGGAGAGCTAATTAGAGATAAGGCAGATGAATTGGAAAGGGGAATACAGGGGGATAAAATTTCATCCACCAGAAACCGCAGATTGAGCTAATGAGAAGATATTTGAAGTTCAAGTATTAACAAACTAAAGTCAGAATGTTTTGCTTTGATTTTTGTATAAGCAGAATGAGTTTTTTAGCCTTGAAATGATCTTTCAACTTTGAATTTTACTTTTCTGAAATTACATTTTTAAATGTACAAGTGCATTTTTAAAACAATCAGTTAAATATCAACTAGAATATGACAGGGGAGATCCTGGTCCTTCCCCCAGCTTCCAAGACCCATGCCTCACCAGTGAAGTTGAAAACTCAGAATTTGGCCTAGCTCCAGTGAAATACAATTCCTCCTGTAATTAGACAGGGCCACTGATGAGACTTGGGCAGATTCCTGAATAAATGCATCTTCTGGTGCTGTAAGAAGACATGAGTGACTTCACATCCAAGCTTTAACTTGCCAATTGCGCATGACTTGCTGATTTAATCCATAAATGCTCATTTGAACTAATGGCATAAGAAAGGTTTCCATTATTGGATTACTTTGGTTTACATTATTGCATTATTAATGTGGCAATGTTATGTCCAGATAATACAGCAATTACGTATTTACGATCACATAATTGTTAATTGGTTCCTAAAAGATGGGAAGTAGCATGCTGAGACTCCTCTAATGACTGCTGGAAAGAGGAACAGCAGAATGTGGAGCATTTTTAAATCCTTTGTATCAAACATTTATGTCCTTAAAATAAAAACAAAGTACCATTTACAAATCCAATGTAATCTACTGAAACATGTAAAATTTTGGAACTAAAGTTGGGTTATTTTCAAAGCAATTGAGAATTATTATTCTTGTAGTGATTGCTTCCTCTTCCTGTGCTGAATTAAGCTGGGACAGCAGCAGTGTGGTTGCAGGGCTTGTTTCCCCACTAGCCTCCAACAATTTAATTTACAAGCCGCTGGACATTGTCCAACAGGAAATACAGTCTCACTGGGAAAATCCTCACAGCACAAACCACCCTACAGGAGAAGTTACTGGCTTTAAATGATAGAATGGATGCAAGTGAGATCTGGAAATGCTTCCAGGATCCCAGACAAGAACCAATCCCTCCTCGTGCTAGGCTTTCCTGAAGCTGAACTGCCTGGCACACCCTCCCACAGCACCCAGTGGTGGACCGGGACCCAGCATGGGTGGCTGGGGGACCAGCTTGCAGAAGACCTTGCAGAACCAGGTGAGCTCAATCACCCCAACATTTCCTGGGTCCACCCACTTTGGTTTGGGGGATTTTACACATCTTAAGGTAAAAGCATGAGGTACTGCAGCCTGGTCCCAGGCTGCAATACCCATATGAGCACAGTGTGCATGTGTTGTAGCATCAGGACTCTCACACCAAACCTTGGAGCAGTCTGAAATTGCAACAGAGCTGCTGCGTGTCACAGAGGCACAGACAAAGGGTGAAAAGTCCCTACTTGGTCCATTTCCTCTGTAGAGAAAAAGCGAACAAGAATTGAAGTTCCTGGGAGGAGCTAGGTAATGCTACCTGCTGGACCATGGTTTCTTTATAAAGGATAAGTCATTTGACATATGCTGGGAAACCACACTTGGGTGCCTCTGCTGACTGTGCAGGAATATGATCTTGCAGAGCTATACATAGGAAGTCTGCTCTGAGACCTGTTCCATTCCCAGATACTGGAAATGCAGACAGATATAGCTCCATGGCTGAGAAATCAGAGGTTCAACAGCTCCACAGATGACATTGCAATTAAAAGGGATAAAAATAAAAAATACGATGTTCAGAAGATATCAGTTTACAGTGAGCTCAAGTTTCCAGTTTGTGGAGAGTTGTTTGTTTTTAGAGAGGATGGTGTGCTGCTCCCAGCAAAGATATGTAAACATTTTCTCCCAAGCCAGAATCCTCTTCCTGAAGCTCCTGTCTCATGTCTACTGAAGCATTTAGGCCTCAGTGGGTCAAAGAGCTTCAAGAATGGCCAGAAGTGAAAGAAAGTGAGTTCATAATCACATTTTTGGTGTTGTTTTTTTTTTGTTTTGGTTTGGTTTTTTGTGTGTGTGTGCTAGGGGTTTAATTGTTGTTGGGTTGGTTTGTTTGTTTTAATGCTATGTCTATAGAATGCACTCAGAGTGTACCATTTCTGGAAACTCAGAGATTTATGTGTTTCAGCTACTACTATTCAGATGTGACTGGAACACCAGGAAAGAAAAATGTTCTGGGCAGTTCAAGAGATTTTAAAAAAGTCAAAGAAATGCTTTTGGCTTAACAAGTTTGCATCTTACTTGACATGCTGTTAAGCTTTATGTCTCAGAGCTCTGCTGGGAAGTGCTGTCAGCTTCTGAAAGGCTAGAGGTCAGACTGGAAAGCTCCTAAGCCTTGTCTGATTAGTGTGGGGAAGAGCAGAGAGGAGGTTCAGACTTCAAAGTGCAGGAACACAAACGCCTGGGACGGTGCAGAGCTCTGAGGGCTGAGCGAGCCTGTCTCGCAGGGCTCTGTGCTCAGCACACACAGGTTTGTGAGGTCAGTGTGGCTCTGCTTGCTGCAAACCCCCCAGCAGGGCCCACACAACGCCGGGGAGAGCAGGATGGACAACACCCACTTCCTGCACAGAGATTTGGGCGGGTGCTTTGCAAGGCAACTGTTGGCTTTCCAAGAATGATGTTCAACAGAAGCTGCTCCTTATAGAAAGGAGAAAATGCTGAATATCCCCAGCCACTGGAAGGCTGAGAAGAATTGGCTCTAGGTAAGTACAATGACAGGAACCCAGAAGAAGGGGTAAACTCTGCTGGTTTGCAGTGATCAATTTTGCAGCGACAAATTTTGCAGCTGTATCTGCCAAAGCCCTGGGCTGTGCCTGGCCTGCTCGTGCTTGGCAGAAGCGCATGCGTCTGTCGCAACCAGCAGAAGGAAATGTTACTGAGCTCCACTTCCTTAAGGGTCTGTGGTGGCAGAGAGGCACCGTGCTCCACGGAGAGGCTGCGAGGGACACAGCGAGGTACAGATGTGCTGTGGCAGTCCAGAGGGAGCTCTCACAGCTCTGCTCACCCTCACAGCCAGCTCTGGCTCACTTTCGAAGGTGTTGCTGCACCCGGGGCACCTTTGCCATGCAGAGCAAAGGTTGAGCAGGCTCATCCAGCCTGGCAAGCACAAGGCTGATGCCCTCAGCTCCTGAGGGTGGTGACTGGGCAGCCCAAGAACAGAATTGTGCCAGGGAAGTGGCACATGCTGAGCTCTGACAGCCTTCCCAGGGTGCAGCTGAGAGGGGAGGGTTGGACACACAGGAAGTTCAGGTTTTCATAGCTTGTGGGCTTGGCTTTCACATCTGCTGGAGAGTTACCTGCTTGCACTTTGTCATACTGTAAGTTGTGTTTGTATCTTCATTCATTCATCTTTTTTTCTTGTGTAAGGGAAAAGGTAGCATGAGGCTGCTTTTTAAGTATAAATTTTTCTCTGTATAAAGTTATTCCTGTTAAGATATAAAAAGCAAATGCAGAGTTGCACAAGACCATGTAGCAAAATATTCAGCAAAATGTGAAGGACACTACCTCTCTTGCTAGCAAAACATTTCTGTCTGCTTTTGAAGTGTTTCACCTCTTTTTATTTCTAGTTGGGGTTAGTTGATCCGTGGAGAATCCCAGCATGGAGCAGAAATGCTGGAAAGTGAAAAGGAAAGAATGTCACAAGTGGTCAGATTTGCAAGCTCATGTGATTAGGGCAGACTGGGAGCCCCAAGTCTCGGCAGGGGAGCTGGCAGGGGTTAGCAGGGGTTATCTGGAATGGGGATAGAGGGAAGAGAGAGTTGGGCAGCAGTGGAAAAAAGCTGCCTGGAAACATCATCCCACCCCACTTCCGTGCTTTCCCTTCCATTTCCCCGCTCCCCACCTCCCTCCTCAAATTCCATCCTTCAAATCTGCCAACTTCAAATTCTTCAGCCATGCCAATAGCAGCAGCATCATCTTGCTGTGCAGAGGGGAAAAAAAGGGACAGCCATGTCCAAAAAAATCTCCTGGTAGTGCTGGATCTCTTGAATGCCCTGCAATGGGAGAGAAGAACAGTTTGGAGCATTTTCCTAGGAGCAGGCCTGGCTGGTGTTGCTGCATACACAGGCAGGGCTGGAATGAGGTCTGTCTGAAGGAGACCGAGGCTCTTCCTTGCCCTTTGCTCTGGCAGCGTGGGGCTGCCACGCCTTTGCTTTGGGGACCTTTGCACTGTAAACAGCTCTGTGAGCGAGCTGCTCCTGTAATGATTTCCCCTCACTGGCCTGCTCTGAATACTCTTCATCCCTGCCAAAATACAAAGGGCGTCAGAGCTGGATAAATGATCATTTCCAGTTTCTGTTTCGATATCGTGTTCAGATTCTTCAGGCAGCTCAGAGTAGCTCTGTCACAGACCTTTGGAAGATCAACAGCTGGCAGCTTTTGGCTATGGATATGTGATCCATGATAGGCAATGTTGTAGGGGCAGCAAATTGGTGAGATACATTAAAAAAGTGTTGTCCGGGACCAAAACTGGGGGATTAAATGAAGGGTGAAGCACAGCAAGCAGCAAAGTAAAATCCCATGAGTTGGAATTATTGGTGGCTATCTGTTTTTTCTTCTCTTTGTAGGTGCTGTGTCTAGGATAGAGTGCAGAGCAGAGACTTTGCTGGTAAGTAATGATATCCCCTCCTGCAAGTGAGAGCTGCTTTCTCACTCCCTGTCCTCAACAGGACAGCAGGGAGAAAATAAGATTCATGAGCTGAGATAAAGCCAAGGTGAACATTGGGCAAGACAGACTTTACTTGGGGGACGTTAATTTATTGCCAATTAAAATATATTTAAATTGTGAGAAAAGAAAATTAGATCACTTATTCCTCCTGCATAGATTCCCAGGTTAAACTTCACTCCTTCATTCCTGACTTTTCTATCCCCTCCTACCAAAGCAATGCAGAAGGGAAGGGAAATGGATATTGTCCTCAGTGTGTAAGACTTGCCATCTACTCCTCCATCATTCTCAAAAATTTCCTGTGCTTCAGCAGGGTTCATTTCCCATGGGCTGCAGTCCTTCAGGATAAACACGCTCCAGCATGGGTTCTTCTCCATGGACTGCAGCTTCCCTCAGGGCCTGTCCACATGCTGCAGCGTGGCCTTCTCCATGGGCTGCTGGGTGGATCTCTGCTCCATGGACCTCCACAGGCTGCAGGGGCACAGCTGTCTCACCATGGCCTTCTCTGTGGGCTGCAGGGCAATCTCGGCGTCAAGTGTATTTTCTTAAAATGTTATTTTTAGGAAGATACATTTTGGAGAAAATCAGTGGCACAGGTCCAAGCCAGAGAGGTCAGGGTCATTCTTAGGTACTTACCATGCCCCATAAACATCCAAACACCAATTCCTCAGTTCTGGGGCAAACCCGCACTTTCCAGCTGAAGGGGGTCTCCTTTTTTAAGAAGCGAATAGATTTCTCATCAGGGATACTGCACAATTTGACAGCTTTGGAAAAGACGCCTACTTTGATCTGGATTTCTTTTCCAATGCAGGGCAGAGCAAGCAGCCAAGTGCCCATCAGCTCTTCTGCACTTGTGTTGTCTCCTGACTCATCTGTCTGCTCCTGAAAATGGAGTATGCCTGGTATTGGCTCGATGATTCCAACCAGTGGATTGAGTATGGGAAAGAGGTGAAATTCATCTGCTGTTCATGCCAAAAGCTTTTGTTAAGCCATCTTTGGAGAGTTCTTTAGAGCGTGTTGTTCTGCAGCTGGTGTGTTCTACACGCACCGCTGGGTGCCCCTGCAGTGCTGCTCCAATGCCTGGGTGGAATTGTCTTCTTAATTGTCCCTCAAAGCAGGACTGGAACTCTGTGAAAGCTTTCAAGGGACTGGCTTGGGAAGCGGGTGAATTTTCCAGAGCTGACAAACATAATTTGGCCTGAGCTGCCCACACAGGCTGTGGGGTTCTTTGTTGCTGCTGTTAGAAGCAGCTGTGCTCGGTGGGGTACCCCTCCATCTCAGTAGAACAAAATGCTTGAAGCCACAGAGACTTCAAAACATCCTCCTGCCACAGAGGCCTGGGGAAACATTGATATTTCCCCACAGTGGCACCTAAACCAAAGGGTGGTTTCTAACACATATCATTTCCTTGTTCTTTCTGCAGCACCCAGGTCATGCCACTGCCACTGTAACATCTGCATTTCTAGAGAATGAATATCAAGCTGACAAGAATGGTGTTATTTTCTTCAGGGCTGGTTCTCAGCAGTATAAGTTAGACTTTGCAGGTGAAGTATCTCCTTGTTTCAATTTCATTTCATAGCGCAGCTGGCTTGAAGGTTTTCACATTATGTCTGCATCTCTTTGAACAGCTCTTCTTCCTCCTGCAAATTTTCTCCAAGCAGAAATTGAGCAGTAGGTAAATTTCTCTAAACTTTTGACATGCCCCACTTGAGCTTCTACACTTGGGCATCTGTAATTAAAAAAACATACCCGACAATATTGTACATTCAGAAGAAGAGTTGAGAGTAAATGCTTCATGGCACCTTGGCTTATACATTTGTGTTTAAACACCTGAAAAGGAAGAATGAGAAATCAGGGGAAAAAAAAGGCACTGAAAAGTCAAAAGGTGAAGAAGTGAGCCTATAGTGAACATCTTGCAAGCTTCTTACAGGGAGAGAAAGCACAATGCAGCAAACAAAAATTTAGGGCTGGTTGCATAGAGAGAGAAATGGGATAATGAAAAATGCTTTTCTGTTTCTAATTTATTTACCCGTCTTAAAACTCCTGTTAGCTTTCCAAACTTTAAATGTTTCCTGGCATGAGTAAAGAGTGGCGTTTAAAGGAGGAAACAATGGATAATTAGCCATGTCACACAGCATGTGCTCTGTGATATTGTTACAGGACCAAGAAGGGAGGGCAGGCTTTGCTTTTAGCACCATGGAGCAGCCCTGTGCTACCAGGAAAGCCAGGTTTGTGGCCCCCATTGCACTGAAAACTCTTTCCTGCTGCAGGCCTGCCATCAGATGTGGTTTTCTCTGGCCAGCAGCCTGGATGTGAATACCAGTGCAGGTGCAGTTGGTGCTTGGTTGCCTTCAAGTTTCACAGCCTATGCTAGCAGGTGGCTGACCTTGCTGATCTCCAAGTAGGAGCAGTGCAAGTGGGAATGAAGTTTGCACTGGGGTGGGTGGGATACAGAGAGCACCACAATGCAATATTCAGGGCTACCTCCTCTTTTAGTTTTACTTAACATGGAAGAGCCTGTCCCTAGACAATGAATTATCTCATTATTGAGTTAGTGTGTTTTTCTTTCAAGACATGGTCCAAACAAATGTGCTCTTTAAAACTCAAAGAAGTGTTATTCGACTGCCTAAAGAGTCTGAAGATGGACAAGATGGAAGGTAATACACATATTGTTTAACAATGTCTCTAGAGGACAGCACCTTTCTGCTAAGAAGTTCCCCCTATCTGCCTAGAATACAATTTTATACTTCTTAAATTAATTTTTAGATACCTTTTTCTGACTGGTTTAACAGTACATTTTGCAGTGACAGTATTTGTAAATTATGCAACGCTTCTGTAAAACTCTCTGGAGGGATGTTTGCTGGCAGTCTCTGGCAGCTGTGACAGACCACTAGAGCAGATCTGCTCTCTCTGTGAGAGGCAAGGCCGCATAGGGCTGACATAACTGTGCCAGGAATTTTTATTCCTTGATTTATGCCCTAACACTAATAAATAAACTGTGCAGCAATTAGGAGCAAGGGACTGCCAATCCCAAGAGCTGTGGTGCATGTGGATGTCATCTCTTGGAAAGCTGAGGATAAACTAAAACTCAGAACAGGCAAATCCACTGAAATGAAGTGAATTAGAGGCACTTACTTGAGATACCCTATCTTATGGCTTTTTCTAAAATAAGTTCAGCTTAACAGAATTTGAACACATCTGCTATAAATGTTATTTTTGCTACTGATTTATTTTAGTAAGAACTGTCTCTGCTTTAGAAACTCACCAGCAGACAGTGCATGTGAAGCTGAGGGTTCAATTAAAGTGTTGGTTCAACCTAAGGTGTGTTCATTCAAAAAGAAAACAAACTATATCTTGTGAATGGATGCCTGAAGGCTGCTTTAGAACCCGTGGTTAGATTCACCATAAGGGGATTTGGTTAGGAGTATCACCAGCTGACTGGCTCCTTTTTCTATTCTGTAGCCAAAACATGACTCTATCACATCCTGTCTATCCTCCACAGTGGGACCAAACTGCACTACCTGATATTGGGTACAAGGTAGGACTTTCCAGCTCTCCAGTGGGTAGGGAGAGCTCTCTCCTGCACTGATCTTTCCAAGACCATAATTCAAGGCAATTGAGATATTACCAGCTTTTAAATGTGTCTTGTAAAATAAGCAAACTATGATGTGAAACAAGACTGGTATCATCTCCCCTGTAATACCACACAGGGTAAGAAAGGCCATTGCTGCTCGTACCTGTCCTTTGCACTCTCCCAAGGCACTTCATCCCCTGATAAACCAGATTAATTGTATCTTAGGGTGGTATTTCCTCTGTCAGTTTGGGGCAGGATGTTATTTGCTGCGGTAAAACTGCAGCTTAGCCCTGCAGGGCAGAGTAGAGTAGTGTGTCAGATGAAGGGGAAACTTTCACTCTGCTTCAGCCTGAATGCTGCTGCATTTCAGCTTTAGGTACTCTGAGCTAAAAATAGTCCAGATGTGGAGGTGCACCCTCAAAATGAAGCCTGTGTGGGATTGCACTGGTTTCCCTCAGCTGGTGCCTGTTCTTCCACATGGGGAGTGATGGTAAAGGAGGGTTGATAGGAAAAGAAGCAGCAGCTTGTGATTTTTGTGGTAGGGCTTTTCAGCAGATGTGAGAAGGTTGAGGAGTCCTTTGAAAGGACTGGGAGTTGTTACTCTCAGTAATACCTTATTTTTAGTGCTTTAAAAATTTTCAGTTGATACAGCTCAGCACTGATTCCCAAGAATATATAAAAATCAAGAGGCTGTTTGAGAAGACAATGAAAAATTACTGCATCAACCAACTGCAGAGGATTCAGAACCCAACACTTTGGGACATTTTTCAGTGGTTTGTATCTATTTTATTTCATTATCCTTACTGTATGAGAAGACTGGTATTTCCTGATCTCTTGTCCTCCGTAGTCTACATTGGAGCTGCCAAATTCAGCAGTCCAGCAGAGGTGAGGCTGCCACACATCTCTCTGCCCAGGTCTGGCTGGTGGCCCAGACTTATGACTGCCCCAAAACCTGTCTCGCTTGAGGCTTCCCTGGGGCACTCATGGAAGGGGACTGTGGCTCCTCTCTCTGTGACTGAGTTGTTAGCATTGCATCTGTATTCTTTTGTGTGTGCAGAAATGAGCCTTTTATCCCAAGCAAAATATGTATGTGATTCTTGCTAGTGTCATTCAAAAAGTAAATTCTTTTCCTTCATCATACTGACTGAGCTTTGGTGTTTCAACTTTATTCTTTTGGTTTTAGCCTCTTCCACCCAGGAGTTAGGAAAAAAAAACAGAGGAGACTTTTTTTGCTGATAAAGATAAGGGCAGAGATTATACAATCTTCACTGTAGCTTCACACAGCTCTGTTTTATAATCATATTTATGTATTCAGGATTTATATAACATGGGAACTGACCAATTCCTAGTCAGAGATGTTTGTCTCTTTACTCTCTCATGTGGTATGAAGTTGTGGGTGACACAGTCCATAGTGCTGCTGAGAACTTTTTGTTTTGCTGGCAGGAGCCAGCCTGTGTGGCAGGGTACCAGCAGAAGTGCAAAGCAGGCAGTAACCCCAGCGAGAGTGGTTTGTGTCACTGTTCCTCCATGACCCAGAAGTAGGGAGGAGTTGAGTTGGGAAATTTTCCTTGTGTGAACCAGGAAAACAAGTAGGGGTTGTTTGTTTATTTTGTTTTTGTTATGTTGGGGTTTTTTGGGGGGGGAAGTTGTGGTTTTTTTTGTTTTGGTTTGGTTTTGGGGGGGGGTTTGGATTTTTTTTTGTTGTTGTCTCTAGGCAAAAAGAAAAGATGAAGAAGCTCCATCAATTGAAAGGGGTGAATGAGAGGCTCCTGTTCCATGGCACAAATCCATCCCATGTGTCTGCCATCTGTGAGCAGAACTTTGACTGGAGACTCTGTGGGACTCATGGGACAATGTATGGAAAAGGTACAAGTGCAGAAGGGTGTAGGGGCTGTAGCAGCAGGGACTGCAGACCCCAGCCAGGCTGGGGGATGGGGGTGCGAAGTGCCTGATGGTTCCTGACCCACTTACTCCTGCCTTTAGGGCACAGTCACCTGTGCACATCTGCATTGCTTTAGGTAGCACCCACAACAGCAATCCCATTCCAGGAAGGGCTAAAACCACCTCTCTTTGCCTCAGGTACCTGCTCTTGGACAGGTGAGACTGGGAGGCTGATGGTGAAATGTGGACTGGAGTTTGTCGGTACCTTACAATAAGCCAATGTGGCAACACCTGGCAAGAATGTTCCCACACATTGTAGGGCTAGCTGGGCTTGCTGGATTGCTGGCTGCCAAGGTGCCGGTAGCAGGTGCTTGTCCCTTGGCTGGTGTGTTGTCTGACCTGTGGCTTTTTCTGCTCCCTAGGAAGCTACTTTGCCAGAGATGCCAGCTATTCCCATGAGTACTGCTCCTCTCTCGGTGGGCGCTACAGCATGTTCGTAGCTCAGGTTCTCGTTGGAGACTTTGTGCGGGGGAACCCTGAGTACTGCCGCCCTCCACCCAGAGACAAAAACTCAAACAGACTTTATGACAGCTGCGTGGATGACCCCACAGACCCTTCCATCTTTGTCATCTTTGAGAAGCAACAAATTTACCCTGCCTATATCTTGGAGTACAGCCTTGAGACCAGCTGTGTGGTCCTGTAATGAATGGTGGAATGTCTTTTGAATTCACACTGCATAAATTACTCTTCAGTACAGTTTTTAGAAATGTTTGTTCAATTTTAGTTGTAGCTTTAGAGCACTTTGTAGTGCAGTGAACCAGTATCAATCCCCTGATTGTTTGGGGGACATAGTTATTTGTTAGGGGCTATTCTTTCCCCAGAAGCAATGACAAGCTTTAGCATTCAGCATATCTCTAGCCTGGAATGGGGACGAACCTGCCTTACATACCATGATGCAGTGACACCTGCTGAGTTGAAATGACCTTGGTCCACTGATAGGTCACTTCGGGTTGATTCCTGCCTGTGATGGTGCTGATATGCCAAAGGGAGGCTGGGCAGGGAATGTGGAAGAAGGAAAAGTGAAAGTACCTACATCATGGTGCTCAAGAGAGGAATCATGGCCCGTCTTTGAAGTAAATGGCAGGAAGCTCCTGCATCCTGAAGGCGTTGTAATTAATGCTGGCAAAGAACTTTGGTTTGTTTCCTGGTCACATTGCTGACATTTCTTCTTACCTTGTTCTGCTGTGTCAAATCTGCATATCTCTGTGACACCCTGTCCTTCCTCTGTTCCCACTGGGTTTAGGTCAAGAAAAGCAGGGATATGGCAGCTGCTGAAGTTAGATCCCCACCATGCCATGACACCAGCAGTGAGGAAGTCCATGGTGAGCTGAATAATGGCACACAGCAGTGTCCCACCTGGGCTGTGGAGCCAGTTCCTGCAGCAGTGAGCAGTGAGACACAGGGGCTTTGTGAGGGCTGGCTGCTGGCATGGCCACCTCCTTCCCACCCTGCAGGCTGGCACTGGTGGTGTCTATTCTGGATTACCCTGCTGCTGCTGCCTGGAACTTCTGATGATGAAGTGTCACAATGGTGTGTGCTCCAGCTAGGATGGATGGTGGGGAAAGCTTGAATTGTGGTCATAGTACTTGAAACTTGGTGGATAATGGGATAACATTTGGGATGAGTGACAGCATGGAAACAAAAATGAATGGTTTATTTTAAAACAGTTGTGAGGTGTAAGTTGTAATTCAGCAGAGGAGTCACAAGTAGTTCACCTGTGTGTGCCATAGCTGGGAGGAACCAAGAGGAGGGCTGTGTGTAGGATCTCATCAGCTTTCCTAAAGCTGCTACCTTCAGGCACAATCAGTGCCTTTAGAGAATTTTGAAAGACAGGTGACTGCAGTAACTCCCTAAGCTGCACTAATTAATACAATTCCATGTCTCACTGCTTTTGTAGAAGCCTAAAGGTTCTTCTTTTGCAAATTAGTGATCTAGTCTTGTCAGTCAAAGGTGAGCAGAGAACTTTCCACACAGTCAGGAAGTAAAAATGAAAGTCAAAGTGACTTAAAGTGGATGGGAAGGGACTGAACAGTGACTATTTTCAGCTGTCACCCTACATTGGTGCTTGCAACATTCCATAGATTTCCTCCATGGCTTCATCAGATGGGGCGCTTGGACGTGCAGCCTTTGGGTAGGACAGGGGCTGGGAGATGAAGGTTTTTGGAAGAGTTTTGCTGTTATACAAAATACTCAGTGGAATGATGCCTGTGTATAAATCATCTTCCCCCATTCTTCTCCTCTATGACAGAAGAAACCACCCATCATGTGGGAGAAAGTTATTTCCAGCAAGGTGGGCTTCAGAGTATGATTGCCAAATTCATCAGAGGCAGGAGAAGGTAAGGAAGGGCCTACTGAGAAGCAGGCCAGCCACAAGAAAAGGGGGGGGGTTGTTGATCTGAAAAAGAGGAAACCAGGCAGAGAACAGAGGACAGGCGTAAACATGCACAGTTTGGAAGAAAAATAAGATTTTCCAGTAAGTCAAAACTATTTCTGACTACAGGGAGAGATTCTCACAGCCTCCAGCCGCCTCCAGGATTAGGTGCTGGGTGTTATATCAAGAAGATCAGGCAGGATCTGGTGTGAGCAGCTGTAACAGTGTGCAGTGGTGTGGCACTGCTTGGGCTCTGCCGTGCTGGAGTACCAGATCTGACATGGAAGTTCTCCTTGAGGAGAGGTTATGGGGCTCAGGTTGATTTTTCAGGGTTGCTCTTTCAGGGTCACTCTCTGCAACTCTCCCTTCATGCTGCTGCTCAAAGGAGCACTCCCCCCTCCAGGTGGGTGCTGCTGCTGTTCCCCCGTGCCACTGCTGGATGGGGGGGAGCAGATGCAGGGAATTCACCTGCTTGAAAACAGACCTAGCCAAAACCCCCACAAAACCCAAACCCAAAATACAGTGTTCAGCATGAGCAATTTCCAGTTCTGCTTGTGTTGACACCAACAGAGAGCTAGCAGGCTGTACCATGATTTTTAACTGGCATAAGATGATCCTGAACCTCTAGCCCAAGCAGATCTGGGAATCTAAAGCTAAAAGACTCAGGAATATTTCAGCCAGCGAGGCACTGAGAGCAGAAGCTGCTAGTAAAAGTGAAAGCAACTTAATCTATGAATACTTTTTCAAGAGACTTTTGCTCAGGATCATAAATTTGCTAAATCTTCTTCCTAACCTGAACCTCTGTCTGCCTCTGGACTACCTGGGTGCCTTCAAAGTACTAAACAGAAAGCATTCCTCAGCACCCTTTTAGATGAGAAATGCTTGCAAACCATCAGCGTGTGTGCTAGTTGGCAGGCACCAAGCATGGATCTGTTGGCTTTTCATTCACTTTTTTTTCCCCCTGAAAAGAAATTAAGATCTATTGAGAAAAGGTTAAATTGTTTCTGACTCATGCATGTGATTGACAGTTTCACAGTCACCAAGATGGTGATGGGACAGGTCTGGCCTGAGGAACACTGATTTCTGAGGGGTTTGCTTCTTCCTACCTCAGCCAGCCTGACACAGGATGGGCAGTGCTGCAGGGGGCTTGTTCTGCAGCAGCAGCCTCTCTTTGTCATCTCCTGGACAGGCTGCTGTGGGCATCAGCAGCTTCTCCAGTCATTTCTTTAGCAATTGCTTTTCAGGAACCAGCAACTATTCATAAGGATCAATGGATGCATTTTGTACTCATATAAATAATGTATTTTTTCTATGTGTTCAAATGTACTGTCTTTGCCTGCAAGGATGTTAGCTCAAGTGATCTTTTCATCATAATGTATTTCTAATTGATTTTATTGTGGTTCTCTTAGAGCTTCACAGCATGCCTGGCTTTAACACAGTTGGTTACATGTTCATACAACTGGTGTAGGCTTTCTATTAAATAACACCTCAGCAAATTTTCAGGCTTTCTTTTCATTTACTGGTGCCGAGTTTGACTTCTCAGTATTTTTAAGAAACCTTTTAACAATTTTGACAGAATTTATTACAGGATGATTAAACTGCAGAAACCTAATGCTTGATTGAATGTGCTGAATGACATATTATTTTCCAAAACATTCAAACTGTTAAAAATCAACCTGAGCCCCATAACCTGGCATGACCACTGTATGGGTGCCAGGTGAAGAAAACACAGATATTGTTCTTGGCGTGGCATGCTCAACAATTGCATTATTTAACAAGGCTGTTTCTAGATTGAGGGAATAATGAACCCAGATCACTGTGGTAATGATGGGGGCTGAGGGTTTGGGGAAGGGCAGGAATCTTTAGTTAGGGGCCTGTAAGAGACAGATCTCAGGCAACAGCTTTTTCTGGCTGTTCCTGTTTTTTTTCAGTGCCTGTTGTCTGGCATGTTGAGTCCCAGGTACGATTTCCCAGAGCAACTCAAACTGTCTTTACAAGGTTACTTTTACATCTAGCTTACAAATAGGAGCAATAGGGAAGGCTGACCTGGTTCTTATCCATCTGTTCTTAATAAGCTTAGATTTCCCTTCCAGATGGTTTTCAGCGATGTCAGAGGGCCCATTGTGCCAGTGTTCAACTTAGAAATGCTTGGGAAATGTCTACACGTGATATCCCCACCACCGGAGGAAGCTTTGTCTTTACTCACTCCCAAGGAGAAGTTTTATTTCAGTGTGTGTTCTGTAAATAATTTTTCTTGGTCTGTATCTTCAGCTTTGCTCTCCTTAACTGTATTTTATTTTCAATATAGTTTTCCATTTACTAAGTCCAAAGCAGGTGTTGGAAGTCACATTGGTCTCTGGTTAAACAATTTGTGCACCCTTTCATTTTTGCATCTTGCAGGCTCTTTCTGACTGCATTTTGCAGATAGACCCTTGCAACTTTCAATTTGCTTTTCTGTTAAAAATTCCCGCAGGTTTATGGGGCTTTTTTACTATGTTCTGTAGCTTCCATCTCAAGCTGTGATCCATTCTGCTGTCCTGAAAGCCACCTGACCTTTGTTTTGTCTCTCAGCTTAAGCAAGTTCTTCTAAGAGTCTTTTTTTATATCCTTTTTCCTCTTAGATCCTCATACAATGTGACCTCATTTTAGCAGTGACACAACCTCTGCCTTCACATAACTTATTTGATTGAAGGTCCTCACATCTATCCTAATGTGTTTAAAAATCCCTTTTTTGCTTGTTTGTTTGTTTGTTTTGTGGGGTTTTCTGGTTGGTTGGTTGGTTTGGTTGAGTTTTTTTTTCACTGAGCAAGTCAAATTCCTTACTAACAGACTGTCCTCTGTACATTTCATTAGAAATGTGATTAGTTTCACTGTAGGCTACTAACTAAACCTAAACTTTGAGACAGTGCTATCAAAATACAGTTTTCCTATCAGGATCTTCTCCACCTGCTTCTATGCCTAAACAGTCTGAGTAACTCAAGGACATGTCTTGATCTCTGGCTTTTCTTTTCCTTCCCAGATTGACCTTTGGATTGTTTTTCTTTTCTTCCCCTCAACTTTCAGTTCTATTTTTCCTGTAAACATGTGGCATCTCGGCAGTTTCCTGAGCTGAAACATAATTAATGACATAAGTAAAAAAGCTGCATTACATAACTGGGAAGACAACTTGCAGGACTCTATCTAAATGCCATCAAGCAACATAAAATTAACATAATCCTCTAATGACTGTTAATTCAAGGTGATTGTGAAAGTTGTTGTTCATTAAGAGAAGCAGCTCTTTGCAGTGGCATGAGCTACATGTACTGGATAGCCAGGTGATCTATTCCCACACTTGTGGAGGTTTTATTGGGGAAATTATAAATAAAAACTTGCCTTTACATTAGGCAAATTCAGAAATATTGACTTTTACAGGTAAAACATGGGTAACAACCAAATAATACTATTGTTAACTAACCAAGCTCAGGTGTCAGCTCAGTGCCTGTTCTGTGGGCTGGCACACTCAGAGGGCAGAAAATGGCATGCCTGGGTTTGAGCACAGGCAAAAAGAAAATCCAAACCTTTTAGGACTTGTTTTCTTCCCTGAGGATTTGGAGGCTGGACAGAGTTTGGGTTTCCCTCTCAAGACTACCGTTAAGCAAATTGCCAGAAGCTGATAAGCTTTTTCTTCTCACTCTCTGTCTGTGTGCTGTCTGCGTGTCTTGTGCCTTGCCTCAGAGTCTCCCCACATGCATTTTGATGTACTCTGCAGCATCTCATAATTTTAGTTATATCACTCATGAGAGGACCTTCAGAGGCTGAGGCCTGAATGTTGTTTATTTTCTTAACCAAACCAGAGCATTCCACATTTCTTTTATTATTTTTTAATATGTTGTGTGTGCATCTATGAGGAGAGTGCTCTTTCCTTTTGCAGCTCCTAACTTACAGCAGAAAACAGTGCCAGAAAGCTCTCCTATGTACTGACAATTGGATCATTTGGAGACCATTTTGAGAGCTGTGGTGATGTTCTCTAATCCTGTCTGGAAGGGCTGAGGAGAAGGCAGCAAGCAGCACACACTGCAGAGGTGGATGGGACTCTGGGGAGGTAGTACCCCACCAGTCCCCAACCATGTGTGCTGTGATGGGAGGTGGGGTTCAGCTGGAATGCACTGCGAAACTCCAAGTTGTAGGCAATTACATCTGGTTAGCAAATAAAATGCTGTTCTGCAGGTCCTTTAAGCCAGTTGTTTTTCTGATGGATAATTACTTTTTTTTTCCCCTTAAGTCTCCAAACTACTGTGCTCCTGCTTTAACCTCTATACAGTCAGAGAAGGCAATTCAGGCTGACCAGATTGGCACTCTCCAGTTTCAAGCAAATTATTGGAAGTATGAGATCAACTTCAAAGGTGAAGCATCTGTTTGCTTGATCTCTGATGCAGGTGGGATGTGACTGGTGCTGCAATGTCCCCCATGGGCAAGGCTTGCAGGCCAGGACACAAGAGGAGTGAAAAGCTCTTCAAGGATTTTAAGCACTCAGTCCTGCAGCAGCATGGAGGGGAGTGTGGAAAGAAGGGGATTCTCTGCTAAGCAGGCACAAGGATAAGTGCAGATGTTGGTGCAAGGAAGAATACCACCCAAGCAGAGGAAGATGTTCAGGATGGGAGCTGAGCGTGCTTTTGGGAAGCCCCTGGACATGGCTGCAGGACTGCCTGGGCCGGGTCCCTTGATCTTTTGGTCTGGGTAACCCCAAGAAGCAAACTGCTCCTTGAAAGAGGGCAAAACAAGGCGATGATCTGTTCTTCGGCTGTCAGACAGGTCTTGATGCGTGCGTTCAGAGTCATCGCGACCGACACTGAAAGTGGAGATAGCACATGACAAAAGGAGAATACAAATTAAGCATGCCCCAAAAAGGTGAGCCGAATTTCCCTGCGTTTCCGCCGGTGCCGGGCGAAGAAGGAGCCCCTGGAGCGCTGTCGGGACGTTTCCCGGAGCCCTGTCCCTGTCCCTAGGTGGCGGTGCCCGCCCAGCCCGGAGCCGCCGCCGGGCGGGCAGGCCGGAGGAGCCGGCCCAGCTCCGTCGCCCTGCGGTGGGGCCGGCTGAGGGCGAACTGACAGCAGCGCAGCATTTTCGGGGTCCCGTCTCTCATGGGCATCTGCACCGCAGGCAGGTCGG
The DNA here is from genome assembly GCF_901933205.1 of Camarhynchus parvulus. Lineage (NCBI taxonomy): Eukaryota > Metazoa > Chordata > Aves > Passeriformes > Thraupidae > Camarhynchus > Camarhynchus parvulus. The sequence continues at coordinate 13,851,937 of NC_044586.1, forward strand.
TGCCCCCTCCCCGGAAAGTCCCGCTTTAATCGCTGCTGCTGAGCGCCAGGCGCGGATTCGTGCAGAGCGGGGCCCTCAGCGGGCACAGCTGCCGGAGGATCTGTGAGGCAGGGCGCGCTGCAGAGCTCCCGGGAGGGCTGCAGGGTTACTGCAAAGGCTTTTGGCACTGCCAGAATAGCATCTGCCTCTGTCATTGCCCGTGCTCATCGTTCTGCACTTCTTTCATTGCCCACGTCCATCGTTCTGCACTATCTGCCCGTCACTGACGGCTCTCTGTGTGGGCAGGATGGAAAGCTGCCCGATGGGCACAACCTCTGGGTTGAATACAGAGAGCAAGTGAACATCTCCCTCTCACACCCAGCACCCACTCCTTTCCTCCTCTTCTTACCCCACAGCGTAGGAAAGACTGTATCACATCAGGACAAGAGGTATGTCAGAGCCTGTCCCTATGACTGGATGATAGAGGTGCCCAAACAAAATTAGAAACTCAAGGCAGACTTGTAGCGATCCTTTTCCAAACTGCTCTGCCTGCGTGAGGCAAATTTTGGCTTAAAGATCTCCTGCACCAGAGTTGATATCTATATATGTAATAATTCTGTGTGTGTCTTTCAGGAATTATTCCATCACTTTTTAAATTGGTGCAAAATTTTGCCTTCCACAACATCTTGTAGCAAATATTCCCACAGCTGAACGGGATATTGCTTGAGGGAGCCTCTCCTTTGCCTTGCTTTGAACTTAGCACCTGCCAGCTTTGTTTAATAAAAGGGGTGCCGATATTCTCCCAGCGCTTTCTTCATCACATCATACATTTTTGCATTTTTTTTTATTTTCCTCAATGCTCCCAGGAAACACAGCTCTGAGAACAGGCTGCCTTTACAGATGGCTTGGGAATTTGTTGAAAACTCATTTTAATTTGAAAGTTCTGGTGTGTGAGAAGAGCTCACTTTCTGCATACTTCCGCTGAAAAACAAATCCCAGAAAATCACCTACTTTTCCCATCAAAACTACCAAACCAGGAGCCATCGCCATCTATAAACTCGCTTGGAAATAGCTCCAGAGCCAGGATTTGCACTTTCTTCTTCTGGGGAGCCTCTATTCCACCTCTGAGAGCAGTCAGAGGAGGGTGAAGGGCATCAAGGAGCAAGGAGGCTGGTACTGCAGGGGTGAAGGGAGGTGACATGACAAGTAATCAGATGGCACTGCAGCCACCAGGGGTCCTTGGCTGGGGGACACAGAGAGAAGAGATGGACATGAGAGAGACCCTCCAACCTGCTTTAAACTGAAAGAGGGTAAGCCAAAATTAGATGTTAGGAAGAGATTCTTTAGTATGACAGTGGGGAGGCACTGGCACATGTTGCCCAGGGAAACTGTGGACACCCCATTCCCGGAAGTGTTCAAGGCCAGATTGAACACAGCTTTGAGCAGTCTGTGGAAGGTGGTTTTGCTCATGGCAGGAGGACTGGAATGAGATGATCTTTATGGTCCCTTCCAACCCAAACTATTCTAAAATAGTTTCTAAAATTCTATTCTATTCTAAATATTTCTAAAATTCCATGAAACACATTAGAGGAACCC